>NC_057797.1:359580422-359888205 GCF_018294505.1 Triticum aestivum | reverse complement strand
CTTTCCCCGTCGTCCCTCTCCTCGAACCCCCTCGTCCTCCTCCCGAGCGCCACCTTCGCCCGACCCAACTCCCTCTCATCGCACCCTCGCCGCCGCACGTCCCTACCCCGCCTCCTTCTCCCTCCAGCGCCGGCACGCCCGCAGCGGCCATGGATCCCGCAGAACCAGGCCGCGACCACCAGACCTTCTCCTCCGCGACCCGTCCGGTCACCGCCCGCTCCGGTGACCCACCGCCACCCACCGTCGTCGGCGACCACCAGGAGGCTGCCGCCTTGCACCGCTCCTCTCCCTCGCGTCCTCGTCAATCTCCCGCGCGCTGCCCGACGACCTTGGTGCTTCGCTGGAGAGCTCTACCGTGCCAAGTCCTCGTCAGCCTTCCTTGTGCGCGCCATCGCCTTCCTGCAGCTGCAGGCGCCATCCCGAAGCTCTCTGCATCGAGAAGGTTCAGGAGCGTAGCGAGGACGCCCGCATCGACCGCGCCTAGGGTTTCCTCCTCTCCCTCGCTATTCGCACGTGGGCCACACGGCCTGCTATCAGCCTCGCCAAGACCGAGCGCCGCCAGCTCCTGTTGCCTCCTCAAGATCACGACCGCAACCGAGACCTCTGTTCTGCTATGTTTTGGACACACCAAGACCAGAGGCCCTTGCTGGTGTTGCTTCGTTTTGGATGTGCCATCCTTTCTGACAAGTGTACGACTACACCCGGTGATGCGACAAGCCCCGACAATGTGTACATCTACTCCGTCAAGACCGGACCGACAAGTACCTCGACGTCATGTGTACAACGACCATCACTGAAGACCCGAGTAGCAAAACGTCAAGTACCTATGACCGAAGAACGCCATGTACCTCTTTGAAAAAATGAACATGTACCACTACGTCCGGAGGCATCGGATCCGTCAAGTCCAACAACGACTGTGTACAACTATCGGCTACCCCAAACGACTATGAAACGTGAACCTCTACTTCCCCTCCAAAACGTGTCCCGCTACCGATGGCTCGAACATCTTCGAAACATGTACCGTCGACCCTCGAAGACCCTGTGGACGTCAAGTTCCATGTCGTGACCCCGAACATCTACGGACATGAACCATTACTTCTCTCGACGTCCCGAGAACGTCTACTTCCCTTACACCGCATCGAACTCGAACCCCTCCGATAACACATGCTTCGAAGGTATAACCCCGAGACGACCGCCCGTGAACGAATGCATGTGTGATGTATGAGATGCTCGTACTTGCTCCGTGCTCGAATTGTCGGTGCACGTTGCCCCTCTTTTGCCTTGTCACCATCGTCGACTCATGGGACACCCGGTATCTGGGAGTGCCCCACCATCTTTTGCACGCATCCGCACACTTCTCCTTTGCATCGGTATCTCAATCGAGTTACCGGAACCGGAACGTTGTCGTGGCACCGTTTTCGTTATCGTTGCCGTGGCACCCCTTTTCTTTCCACCACGGTGACAAATGCTTCATAATGCTCTTGTCAAATTTTAATAAAAAGTGCATAAACTTGCACATGTCATCCGCATCATGATAACAACATTTAAAATGTTTAAAATTGTTGTTGCATTAAATTGCTAATGCATATGGGGATTTACCAGATTTTTTGTTTGTTATATCCGGCCCCATTTAAATTGTTTAAATGGTATAGTTTTGTTATGCTTCACCTCTTGCCATGTTAACCAACATTTAATATTGTTGAGTATCTAACCGATAGTGAACTAAATAATTGATGTGGTGTTTCGTCAATATGCAACGGAGTTGCATATTGAGCTCCACTTAATTTGTAGGATGTGCACTTTGCCATGCCATGCTTCATTAAACCAGACATGCATCATACTTGGTTGTGCATCATGCCATGTTGATGTGATGGTTGTTTACTATGTTGTTTGCTTCTTTCCGGTGTTGCTTCTTCGGGTTAGTTCCGATAACATCGTGTTTGTGAGGATTCGTTCGACTTCGTCAGTTTGTCTTCTTCATGGACTCGTTCTTCTTCCTTGCGGGATCTCAGGCAAGATGACCATACCCTCGAAATTACTTCTATCTTTGCTTGCTAGTTGATAGTTCTATTGTTATGCCGCGATACCTACCACTTGCTATATCATGCCTCCCATACTGCCTTGTCAAACCTCTAACCCACCTTTTTCTAGCAAACCGTTGTTTGGCTATGTTACCACTTTGCTCAACCCCTCTTATAGCGTTGCTAGTTGCAGGTGAAGATTAAGTTTGTTCCATGTTGGAACATGATTATTGTTGGGATATCACAATATCTCTTATTTATTTAACGCACCTATATACTTGGTAAAGGGTGGAAGGCTCGGCCTTATGCCTGGTGTTTTGTTCCACTCTTGCCGCCCTAGTTTCCGTCATACCGGTGTTATGTTCCTGGATTTTTCGTTCCTTACGCGGTTGGGTTATAATGGAACCCCTTGACAGTTCGCCTTGAATAAAACTCCTTCAGCAAGGCCCAACCTAGTTTTACCATTTGCCACCTAAGCCTTTTTCCCTTGGGTTCTGCAGACCCAAGGGTCATCTTTATTTAAACCCCCCGGGCCAGTGCTCCTCTAAGTGTTGGTCCAAACTAGAGCACCGTGCAGGGCTCCTGTACGCTTAGCATATCCGGTGTGCCCTAAGAATGAGATATGTGCAGCTCCTATCGGGATTTGTCGGCACAACGGGTGGTCTTGCTGGTCTTCTTTTTACCATTGTCGAAATGTCTTGTAACCGGGATTCCGAGTCTGATCGGGTCTTCCTGGGAGAAGGAATATCCTTCGTTGACCGTGAGAGCTTGTGATGGGCTAAGTTGGGACACCCCTGCAGGGTTTTGAACTTTTAAAAGCCGTGCCCGCGGTTATGGGCAGATGGGAATTTGTTAATGTCCGGTTGTAGAGAACTTGACACTTAACTTAATTAAAGTGCATCAACCGCGTGTGTAGCCGTGATGGTCTCTTTCCGGCGGAGTTCGGGAAGTGAACATGGTTTTGGTGTTATGCTTGAACGTAAGTAGTTTCAGGATCACTTCTTGATCATATCTAGTTCACGACCGTGCTTTGCTTCTCTTCTCACTCTCATTTGCGTAAGTTAGCCACCATATATGCTAGTGCTTGCTGCAGCTCCACCTCACCACCTTTTTCCTACCCATAAGCTTAAATAATCTTGATCGCGAGGGTGTGAGATTGCTGAGTCCCCGTGACTCACAGATTACTTCCAAAACCAGTTGCAGGTGCCGATGATGGTCGTGTAGGTGACGCAACCGAGCTCAAGGAGGAGCTCGATGAAGATCGTGTTCGTTGTGTTGTTTCGTTTCTAGTCGATCAGTAGTGGAGCCCAGTTGGGGCGATCGGGGACCTATTACATTAGGGGTAGTATTTCTTTATTTGGTTCCGTAGTCAGACCTTGATTGTAATTCTGGATGATGTAATGCTATTTTATGTATTGTGTGAAGTGGCGATTGTAAGAAACCTCTTTATCTCTTTCTTATTCAGTACTTGGGATGTGTAAAGATTACCCCTCTTGCGACATGCCTACAATGCGGTTATGCCTCTAAGTCGTGCTCTGACATGTGGGATTCTTTTTACTCCTCAGTCCCTTCGTCGCTCTAGTGAGGCATCCTGACGTAGAGTTTTCACTCTTCTCTTCTCAAATTTTCACTAAATTTTTTTAGGATCACGCGGGTATCTTGGAATCGTTCCGATGGTTTTGTGATGAGAACATTGTTCTTGGTGCCTCCTAACATTTAGGGGTTGTGGCAGTGTCCCGGGGAGTTGAGCTCCGAGGTGTTGTCGTCACAATTTTATCGTTGCAGCTATGGCGAACTTATAATCTAAACAAAAACCTAAGTCTAAACGACGCCCTAAGGGCTTTTTATATGGAGGAAGAGGGGGGCGGGGATTTCGTGGCCCTTGGAGGAGGGGTCCGAAACCAACCCTAACTCTTGTTTCCCCACACATACGGACTCTAAAACAGCCTATACTTAAGTATTTTGAAAATACATGGGCCTGGCCCAATAATAAGGTGACGCGGCACCTAAAATAGTCTCTGGACAAAATTTATGAAGTGGCATCTTGTATATTTTGTCCAAGGCTTCATGCACTCCTTATGGTGGCTTCAAAGTCCTGAAATCATCACTTGTAACTCCGTTCCGGATCCCCTTGCGCATGCCATCATCTCCACGCTTGAACTTGTTCCAAGGTTCATCTTTCTTGTCCAAGCTAGGCCCTTCATTTGTAAGCAAAATAAATGTATCCAATTTAGGCAGCATCATATTCTCATGAGCATTAGAATCGTTACTAAGAAACGAAAGTACCTGATAATTCAATTGGCGTGCGCGAGCTCTAGTAATTGGTCCAGTATGTATAGCGGCAGGGGCTGTGGGTGTAACAATGGTATTTATGTCCTCATCATCCTCCCCTTCTTGAAATGAAGTCATCCTCGACAAAAGTTCATCGTCCTCACCCAAATAAGGCTTCAAATATGCAATGTTAAAAGTGGGACTAACCCCAAAATCTGCAGGTAGCTCAAGTTGATATGCATTATCATTTATTTTCTCTAACACCTTAAAAGGACCATCAGCACGTGGCATTAGCTTTCATTTGCACAAATTAGGAAATCTATCCTTACACAAATGTAACCAAACAAGATCTCCAGGTGCAAACACAACATGTTTTCTACCATTATCTCCAGCAAGTTTATATTTAGCATTCATACGCTCAATGTTTTCCTTAGTTAACTCATGCCTTTTTAAATCAAATCAACATGTTCTTTAGCATCAAAATTAACCTTCTCCGAAGATGGAAGAGGCAACAAATCAATAGGTGCACGAGGTAGGAAACCATACACAATTTCAAAAGGGCACATCTTAGTAGTAGAATGCAATGAACGGTTATAAGAAAATTCGATATGAGGCAAGCATTCTTCCCACATTTTCTTGTTATTCTTCAAAACAGCCCTAAGCATAGTAGACAATGTTCTATTGACTACTTCAGTTTGACCATCAGTTTGGGGGTGACAAGTAGTACTAAAAAGCAGTTTAGTCCCCAACTTAGCCCATAAACTTCTCCAAACATGGCTAAGAAATTTAGTATCACGATCTGAAACAATAGTATTTGGCACACCATGCAAGCGAATAATTTCACGAAAGAACAAATCAGCAACATTAACATCATCATCGCTTTTATGACATGGTATAAAGTGTGCCATTTTCGAGAACCTAGCCATGATAACAAATATGCTATCCCTCCCTTCTTTGTTCGAGGTAAACCTAAAACAAAGTCCATAGATATATCCTCCCAAGGAACACTAGGTACAGGCAAAGGCATATATAAACCATGAGGATTGAGTCGTGACTTAGCTTTTTGACATGTAGTGCAGCGAGCAACAAAACGCTCAACATCCCGTCACATCTTTGGCCAAAAGAAATGTGTAGCAAGTATATCCTCCGTCTTCTTGACGCCAAAGTGTCCCATTAATCCTCCTCCATGCGCCTCCTGCAACAACAAAAGGCAAAGGCATGTGTCAACTTATCTTTCAATACCGTGAAGGCTTCTTCCTGTGCAGTACCCCAAACAAAAGGCACATCCTTCTTTGTAAGCTCGTTGAGAGGTGCATCAATGGTGTTGAAATCTCTCACAAAACGCCTATAGAAACCAGCGAGGCCAAGGAAACTCCTCACTTGTGTGACCGTTTTGGGCTGCGGCCAACTCTCAATAGCTTCAATCTTGGCTTTATCAACTTTAATTCCCTGTGGAGTAACAACATAGCCGAGAAAAGATACTCGGTCGGTGCAAAAGGTGCACTTTCCAAGGTTACCAAACAAACGTGCATCACATAGAGCAATAAAAACAACACGTAAATGTTCCAAATATTCCTCCAAACATTTGCTATATATCAATATGTCATCAAAGTAAACTACCACAAATCGTCCAATGAAAGCACGTAAAACTTTGTTCATTAACCTCATGAAAGTACTAGGTGCATTAGTTAACCCAAAAGGCATGACTAACCACTCATATAATCCAAACTTAGTTTTAAATGCTGTTTTCCATTCATCTCCCAATTTCATATGAATTTGATGGTATCCACTACGCAAATCAACTTTGGAGAATATTGTAGAGCCACTAAATTCATCAAGCATATCATCTAGCCTAGGAATAGGATGACGATAACGAATAGTAATATTATTAATGCCTCTACAATCAACGCACATACGCGACGTACCATCCTTTTTCGGCACTAAAATGATAGGAACAGCACAAGGACTAAGGGATTCGCGTATATAACCTTTGTTGAGCAGTTCTTGTACTTGACGCATAATCTCCTTCGTCTCCTCTGGATTGGTACAGTATGGTGCACGTTTGGGTAATGATGCACCGGGAATTAAGTCAATTTGATGCTCAATACCTCGAATAGGTGGTAATCCCGGTGGCACATCTTGTGGAAAGACGTCAGCGAACTCCTGCAAAATGTTAGTGACAGCAGGAGGCAAAGAGGAAGGCACGTCCTCGAATGAAAATAATGCCTCTTTGCACACAAAAGCAAAGCAAACAGATTTGCTAAAATCTAGATCATCAATATCAGATTTGGTGGCAAGTAAACATGCACTTTTCAATTTAATTTCAGAAGCAACACTAGATGGTTTATTATTAGGTTTCATTTTTTGCTCAAATTCTTTTGCCACAATCTGATTTTCACTCTTATTTGTCTCATGTTTTGCTTTATTAGCTCTATTTATATCATCTTTCAAAATGGATTCAGGAGTCATAGGAAGCAAAGTAATATTTTTATCCTTATGAACAAGAGTATACTGATTGTTTCTACCATGGTGTAGAGAATTTTTATCAAATTGCCATGGTCTACCAAGTAATAAGGAACATGCTTGCATAGGTACCACATCACAATCAACATAATCAGCATATGTAGAGATACTAAAATGCACACGAACAGTACGTGTTACCTTAACCTTGCCGCTGTTGTTGAATCATTGGATGTAGTAAGGATGTGGATGTGGTCTTGTGGTGAGAGATAGCTTCTCCACCATCTGCATGCTAGCCAAGTTATTGCAGCTCCCTCCATCTATGATGACGCGAACAGAACGTTCCTTCACAACTCCCTTTGTATGGAACAAATTATGCATCTGATTTTGCTCAGCTTGTGTAACATGCACACTCCAAACATGTTGAGCAACTAAACATTCATACATGTCAACATCTTCAGCAGCCATGTATTGCGTCTCATGATCAGAATCCTCTGCACCGTGTTCTTCATGTGTAATAAGAACCAAAGTCTCCTCATCATAGTCACTAGCGGACTCATACCCACCATCCTCAATAGCAATCATCACGTGCTGAGATTGGCATTCTCTCGCAAAATGTCCTCTTCGCTTACAACGACGACAAATAATATCACTTGTGTGCCCTGTTGATGACATGGAAGAAGAAGAGCTCTACGCAGGCCCGGCAGGTGTGCTCTTGGCAGATAGTGGTGGTTGTGTCTGCTTTCTTGTATCACAGCTGGAGGTGGCACCTGATGGAGGTGCTGGTGGAGTGGAAGTAGAGGGTGCACGTGGTGTCCATGATGAAGATCGACCTGCAGAAAAGTTAGTTCACGCAAATGCCTGTCGATCCTGCACTTCACGTTCGGCTTTACAAGCAAGATGGAATAAACGAGTGATATTAGTATATTCCTTATACTCTCGAATGGTCTGAATCTCTCTATTTAATCCACTCATAAAACGTGCAAGCATAGCTTCATTCTCCTCAAGAATACCACATCTAATCCTGCCAGTTTGTAATTCCTGATAATATTCTTCTATGGAATTTTTTCCTTGTCTTAACCGCTGCAATTTTTGAAATAATTCACGTTGATAATATGGTGGAGCCCAACGAGTACGCATAGCAATTTTCAAAGCAGCCCAAGTAGCTGGAATAGGATATGATCTACAATGTTCAGACCACCAAACACTTGCAAAGCTAGTGAAAGCACAAACAGCAGCAGGAACACGTCTCTCTTCAGGATATTGTAAACATGTAAATCGTTGTTCAGTTTCTATCTCCCAAGTAAGATATATATCAGGAACATATCTACCCTCAAATGGTGAAATATTCAATTTTAGTTTAGGAAGATGGTCATGTACCTCAGGTGGTGGTGCAGTCCTACCGTTGCGATGATATGCATGAGGACGACCTGGTGGTGGTGGTGCTGGTGGTTGCACGTAGTTCTGATTTTGGTCAACCTCATCCTCGTAATGGTCCTCCACCTCTGCAGTAGCAGCAGGAGCGGCAGAAGCATCAACAGTGGCACCAGAATTTTGCCCAGGGTCAATGGGAACGGCTGTGCTCGTCCCACTTGATTTGGAAAGTGATGTTGTTGTTGTTGTTGTTGTTGTAGAGGTGCATTAGGGGCAGCCGGTGGTGGTGGTGGAAGACGCGCGAGCAATTCATTAAACTTGTTATTGAGCTTTGTTTCAAACATCTTATCCATGCCATCTATCTTCTCCATGGCCTCTTCAAATCTGTTTAGCACATCTTGCACCTGTCCACTCATCATTTGCTGAAATTTATCATGCAACTCCTTATTCGTCATGTTCTCCTAGTCAGTCTCGTCGGCTTGTGATCCCGCCATGGTTAGCAGAAATAAGAACACATATGAATATGATCCTACAGACTACTAACAAGAGGTGGTGGTGGTGGATGTCGCAAATCCGTCAAGCAAATCTCAAATTCTTACCAGTTCTTACCCAGCAGCAGGCGGTGATCGGCAACCATCGTAGTCAAAACTCTCAAAGCTTGGATAGAGCGATTACCAGGGAGAGTCAAACGCATGACGTAGATGTATGTGGAGCTAGGAAGGCTTATAATATGGTAGCAAAAAGGGTCAGCAATAATCAACAGACATGCAAAGTTGAATAAACGCTCAACGACGGTACTGTGCTGGTCCTAGGCTAGACCGTGCTAGAGACGCGAGCCTAGAACACTAACAAAATCACGACGATGCACGTAAACAAGGGAGGAGCACGCTTTGATTTTTTTTTTTGCACTTTCTTTCCTCTTTTTTTTCCTCCGCAACAATTTTTTTTCGAAAAAGTCTACAAATGTTCTAAAAACTGCCTAGCCAGAATTTTCCAGACTTAGTTTTTTTTTGCACTTTTTTTCCTCTTTTTTCTGCTCCGCAACAATTTTTTTTGAAAAAGTCTACAAATGGTCTAAAAACTGCCTAGCACAGAAGTTCGGGAGTCCTACTCTGTCATGACTCGGAGTATCGCGTGATCTGGAAATCCAAAACAGAGTAACAAAATACTGGACTCGGACTGGTGGCGGAGATGAATCTGGTGGAACTCGGACTGATGGCGGTGATGAATCTGGTGGAACTCGTACTGGTGGCGTATATATGTTGCAGGTGGACTCGGATTGGCGTGGTGGTAGTGGATATGTGGTATATGGCAGCGGCGATGATGATGGTGGTATATGGCAGCGGTGATGATGATGATGCGGCGGCGGCGGCGTGACTACTTGTGAACAGAACTCGAAACTCTAAAGGACTAGACAGCAAGACCAGCAACTAGCCACGACGATGCAACCGCAAACTCAACAATGCAAAACCCTAAAAAGATTATGCAAAGGCTCAGATTGGTTCGGATATGATGAACTAACCCTAAAAAAAATTGGCTTTTTCGTGGACTGTAGGTATGAAGAACAGACTCGATCTAAACTACGAAAAACTATAAAATCTCACCGAGCAACCTAAAAATCTGATACCACTTGATAGAGGCAAAGGTGTCCCGATGTTTTGATGAGATGGTGGCTATCGTTTCTGTGGGAGTCGACCTTGACGATCCAATTACGAATGTGCGAGACGTCGCACCTTAGCAATCGCTAAACCAACTTTCCAGGGGTTATGGACCACGCCGGAGCATGATCAACCTGACCACGAGAGTCTGTTTCCTGCGAGCAAACGAAGAAAAAGCAAGAAACTGATATTGCAATCTGGATATTGTGAATATAAGATGAAAGCTTTATTGATCAAGGTGGGGTTCTGTGACGTCTTGGTCTGGTTGTTGGACACAAACGAAGTACGCGAAGTTGCAACTATGGCGAACTTTTAATCTAAACAAAACCCAAAGTCTAAACGACGCCCTAAGGGTTGTATATATGGAGGAAGAGGGGGGGGGGGATTTCGTGGCCCTTGGAGGAGGGGTCCGAAACCAACCCTAACTCTTGTTTCCCCACACATACGGACTCTAAAAACAGCCTATACTTAAGTATTTCGAAAATACATGGGCCTGGCCCAATAATAAGGTGACACAGCACCTAAAATTGTCTCTAGACGAAATTTATGAAGTGACATCTTGTATATTTCGTCCAAGGCTTCATGCACTCCTTATGGTGGCTTCAATGTCCTGAAATCATCACTTGTAACTCCATTCTGGATCCCCTTGCGCATGCCATCATCTCCACGCTTGAACTTGTTCCAAGGTTCATCTTTCTTGTCCAAGCTAGGCCCTTCATTTGTAAGCAAAACAAATGTATCCAATTTAGGCAGCATCACATTCTCATGAACATTAGAATTGTTACCAAGAAACGAAAGTACCTGATAATTCCATTGGCGTGCGCGAGCTCTAGTAATTGATCCAGTATGTATAGCAACAAGGGTTGTGGGTGTAACAATGGTATTGATGTCCTCATCACCCGGGGAGTTGAGCTCTGAGGTGTTGTCGTCACAATTTTATTGTTGCAGTTCTGGAATACGTGAGTTTCGCCGACATCGAAAATCACTTTTATGCAGTTGTTGGTGAGATAACCTCGATGCCACCCAATACTGGGGCGGGAGTTCGGGAGTATTGCCATAACTCGTATAACGGATGCTTTTCAAAGGTTGAGGTAAATGATTTCCGAAGGTTTCTTGGTTATGTGTTGAAGGATGGATACAGCTGGATGTAGGATTTGTTAGTTTGGGTGAGATATTATGCTTCCCCTGTATCCCCAACACCTGATTGCATAACTAGAAAGTTTCGGGAGTTTATAAGTGGGAATTCAAGTAGCTCTTAGGATATCTTTCCGATAGATGCACGATATGAGATTGGGGTTCGACGTCTAGTGGTCTGCCTATCCACGGTTGGTTTTACAGTGGTCTCGTTGTGTCTTAAAGAGTCCTTGGCTATGCTGACTCGGGGACGCTGCAGGCGCCGTCCCGAAGCTCTCTGCATCGAGCAGGTTCAGGAGCGTAGCGAGGATGCCCAGATCGACCGCGCCTAGGGCTGCCTCCTTGCCCTCGCTCTTCGCACGTGGGCCACACGGCATGCTGTCAGCCTCGCCAAGACCAAGCGCTGCCAGCTCCTGTTGACCTCCTCAAGATCACGACCGCAACCTTTACCTCTGTTCTGCTATGTTTTGGACAAGCCAAGACCCGAGGCCCTTGTTGGTGTTGCTTCGTTTTGGATGTGCCATCCTTTCTGACAAGTGTACGACTACACCCGATGATGCGACAAGCCCCGACAACGTGTACATCTACTCCGTCAAGACCGGACCGACAAGTACCCCAACGTCATGTGTACAACGACCGTCGCCGAAGACCCGGGTGGCAAAACGTCAAGTACCTATGACTGAAGAATGCCATGTACCTCTCCGAAAAAAACGAACATGTACCACTATGTCCGGAGGCATCGGATCCGTCAAGTCCAACAATGACTGTGTACAACTATTGGCTACCCCAAACGACTACGAAACGTGAACCTCTACTTCCCCTCCAAAACGTGTCCCACTACCGATGGCTCGAACATCTTCGAAACATGTACCGTCGACCCTCGAAGACCCCGTGGACGTCAAGTTCCATGTCGTGACCCCGAACATCTACGGACATGAACCACTACTTCCCTCGACATCCCGAGAACGTCTACTTCCCCTACACCGCATCGAACTCGAACCCCTCCGATAACACACGCTTCAAAGGTATAACCCCGAGACGACCGCCCGTGAACGAATGCATGTGTGATGTATAAGATGCTCATGCTTGCTCCATGCTCGAATTGTCGGTGCACGTTGCCCCTCTTTTGCCTTGTCACCATCGTCGACTCATGGGACACCTGGTATCCGGGAGTGCCCCACCATCTTTTGCACGCATCCGCACACTTCTCCTTTGCATCGGTATCTCAATCGAGTTACCGGAACGTTGTCATGGCACCGTTTTCGTTATCGTTGCCGTGGCACCCCTTTTCTTTCCACCACGGTGACAAATGCTTCATAATGCTCTTGTCAACTTTTAATAAAAAGTGCATAAACTTGCACATGTCATCCTCATCATGATAACAACATTTAAAATGTTTAGAATTGTTGTTGCATTAAATTGCTAATGCATATGGGGGTTTATCGGATTTGTTGTTTGTTATATCCGGCCCCATTTAAATTGTTTAAATGGTATAGTTTTGTTATGCTTCACCTCTTGCCATGTTAACCAACATTTAATATTATTGAGTATCTAACTGAGAGTGAACTAAATAATTGATGTGGTGTTCCGTCAATATGCAACGGAGTTGCATATTGAGCTCCACTTAATTTGTAGGATTGCTTGTGCATTTTTCCATGCCATGCTTCATTAAACCAGACATGCATCATACTTGGTTGTGCATCATGCCATGTCGATGTGATGGTTGTTTACTATGGTGTTTGCTTCTTTCCGGTGTTGCTTCTTCGGGTTAGTTCCGATAACGTCGTGTTTGTGAGGATTCGTTCGACTTCGTCAGTTTGTCTTCTTCATGGACTCGTTCTTCTTCCTTGCGGGATCTCAGGCAAGATGACCATACCCTCGAAATCACTTCTATCTTTGCTTGCTAGTTGATAGTTCTATTGCTATGCCGCGATACCTACCACTTGCTATATCATGCCTCCCATATTGCCTTGTCAAACCTCTAACCCACCTTTTCCTAGCAAACCGTTGTTTGGCTATGTTACCACTTTGCTCAACCCCTCTTATAGCGTTGCTAGTTGCAGGTGAAGATTAAGTTTGTTCCATGTTGGAACATGATTATTGTTGGGATATCACAATATCTCTTATTTATTTAACGCACCTATATACTTGGTAAAGGGTGGAAGGCTCGGCCTTATGCCTGGTGTTTTGTTCCACTCTTGCCGCCCTAGTTTCCGTCATACCAGTGTTATGTTCCTTGATTTTTCGTTCCTTACGCGGTTGGGTTATAATGGGAACCCCTTGATAGTTTGCCTTGAATAAAACTCCTTCAGCAAGGCCCAACCTAGTTTTACCATTTGCCACCTAAGCCTTTTTCCCTTGGGTTCTGCAGACCCAAGGGTCATCTTTATTTAAATCCCCCGGGCCAGTGCTCCTCTAAGTGTTGGTCCAAACTAGAGCACCGTGCAGGGCCATCCCTTGGCAACTTGGGTTACGTCGGCTCCAGTACGCTTAGCATATCCGGTGTGCCCTAAGAACGAGATATGTGCAGCTCCTATCGGGATTTGTCGGCACAACGGGTGGTCTTGCTGGTCTTCTTTTTACCATTGTCGAAATGTCTTGTAACCGGGATTCCGAGTCTGATCGGGTCTTCCTGGGAGAAGGAATATCCTTTGTTGACCGTGAGAGCTTGTGATGGGCTAAGTTGGGACACCCCTGCAGGGTTTTGAACTTTTAAAAGCCGTGCCCGCGGTTATGGGCAGATGGGAATTTGTTAATGTCCGGTTGTAGAGAACTTGACACTTAACTTAATTAAAGTGCATCAACCGCGTGTGTAGCCGTGATGGTCTCTTTCCGGCGGAGTTCGGGAAGTGAACACGGTTTTGGTGTTATGCTTGAACGTAAGTAGTTTCAGGATCACTTCTTGATCATATCTAGTTTACGACCGTGCTTTGCTTCTCTTCTCACTCTCATTTGCGTAAGTTAGCCACCATATATGCTAGTGCTTGCTGCAGCTCCACCTCACCACCTTTTTCCTACCCATAAGCTTAAATAGTCTTGATCGCGAGGGTGTGAGATTGCTGAGTCCCCGTGACTCACAGATTACTTCCAAAACCAGTTGCAGGTGCCGATGATGACCGTGCAGGTGACGCAACCGAGCTCAAGGAGGAGCTCGATGAAGATCGTGTTCGTTGTGTTGTTTCGTTTCTAGTCGATCAGTAGTGGAGCCCAGTTGGGGCGATCGGGGACCTATTACATTAGGGGTAGTATTTCTTTATTTGGTTCTGTAGTCAGACCTTGATTGTAATTCTGGATGATGTAATGCTATTTTATGTATTGTGTGAAGTGGCGATTGTAAGAAACCTCTTTATCTCTTTCTTATTCAGTACTTGGGATGTGTAAAGATTACCCCTCTTGCAACATGCCTACAATGCGGTTATGCCTCTAAGTCGTGCTCTGACATGTGGGATTCTTTTTACTCCTCAGTCCCTTCGTCGCTCTAGTGAGGCATCCTGACGTAGAGTTTTGACTCTTCTCTTCTCAAATTTTCACTAAATTTTTTTAGGATCACGCGGGTATCTTGGAATCGTTCCGATGGTTTTGTGATGAGAACATTGTTCTTGGTGCCTCCTAACATTTAGGGGTTGTGGCAGTGTCCCGGGGAGTTGAGCTCCGAGGTGTTGTCGTCACAATTTTATCGTTGCAGTTCTGGAATACCTGAGTTTCGCCGGCATCGAAAATCTCTTTTATGCTGTTATTGGTGAGATAACCTCGACGCCACCCAGTACTGGGGCGGGAGTTCGGGAGTATTGCCATAACTCGTATAACGGATGCTTTTCGAAGGTTGAGGTAAATGATTTCCGAAGGTTTCTTGGTTATGTGTTGAAGGATGTATACAGCTGGATGTAGGATTTGTTAGTTTGGGTGTGATATTATGCTTCCCCTGTATCCCCAACACCTGATTGCATAACTAGAAACTTTCGGGAGTTTATAAGTGGGAATTCAAGTAGCTCTTAGGATATCTTTCTGACAGATGCATGATATGAGATTGCGGTTCGACGTCTAGTGGTCCGCCTATCCATGGTTGGTTTTACAGTGGTCTCGTTGTGTCTTAAAGAGTCCTTGGCTATGCTGACTCTGGGACGCTTATATGTCATGTGCACTGCCTTGTTCATGATGGTGCTGTACGATCGAGCCCGTGTTGGCCCCACCACAAAAACTTCGGACAAAATCTCTATCATATGTTTGTTCCGGCTTATTTTGCAAGCCAATCCTTGTTTTGTTTTTGTTGTGGTATTCGAGTTGCTTCGAAGTCAAATGTTGATTCCATACCTTTCCTAAGTGGTGTTCTCATATTTCTATGTGAATACTAATCCTTCTTGATCTTCGAGTTGCCATCTCAATTTCTTCTGAACCGGTATGTCTCTATTCAAGTGGATCTGATCATTTTCAACATCCGCAAGATCAAATCAGTTTTCGTCAACAGTGTTTGTTTCATCCATCTCCAAGTTGTCTTTGTTTTTCCCGCCCTCCCACCCTTTTTCTTCAAGGACTCAGATTTCTTAATCAAGTATCCATCTTATGGATGTGAAGTCTCTCCATTCTTTTCTGTCAATGTTCGTATCCGATGATTCTCATGAATATTCTAATGGAGCTTCAAGTTCATCATTCTTTGTTCTTTTTCTTCTCCGGTGGATTTCAATTCAAGCTTTGTCGATCATATCCTTTCCTCGTTTAAATGTTTTCTCATGCCGGTGCACCTCTTAATAATCCACTTCTCGTTATTCAATTGTTCCGGAGTGCCGAAGATATCTTAGAAGATTCAAGTTTCCATTCTCAATTCGCTCAAGTTATTTCGAGGTTGTTATCTCATTCAAGCCATTTAATTCAACCAGCGCAATCTATCTTTTAAATCATCAACGGTGTTTCTCTTGAGTGAGCCCTAGCCCATAGGTCTTTCCCAGGATCTTAACTGACTCTTCTAATTTTACCGGAGCTATTCTCAAATCTTTCAAAGTTTGACGTAAGAATGAATTATCATCAGTCATGTGTATTTCTCCAAGATCTGTCAAATTCTTTTCATCGTTGACTCAACCTCTTCGCTTTTGATTCTTCCGGAGTGTCTAAATAATTCATGGTGGTGTTTCTCGTCATCATTCTCAGATTTTGAAGACCAAAGAAGAGTTTTCGTCCAAATCTTATCCGTTCTCCCAAAGATTAGTGATTCTAGCTTGATGCCATCCTCTCATAATTGTTTTGATTGTGAGAATTCTTTTCATTCATCCGGATCATTTCAGGAGTCTTTTCAGTTTGATTCTCCGGAGCCCATCATCTCATAATTATTCATTCTAGCTTTCAGCTCTCGTTCTCCAAATCTTACCAGTGCATCATTCAAGTATTATCTAATCAGTTCATGATCTCTTCGTTCAGTTGTATCTAAATTCCATCAAGTATCTTCATTCGTTGTGTCCAAATCCTACCGGTGGTTCGTTGAAGACCTTCTCAAGTTTATGCTATATCTCTCTTAATCCTTTTCAACGAGAATAAGTAGTATGCCAAATCCGTTGCTTGCCATCAATCTAAATTGGTGAAGGATGCGCAGAACGTAATTCTTATTATTGGTTTCATCCAAGTGATTAATTCCTTATTCTAGAGGTTCATCAAAATTCTTGTTTTCATTTGTTCATCATATTACATTTCTCGATTCGAGATGCTTCATCTTTTCTTTTCCGGAGTGCCAAGTTTTCTGCATTATCTCGTCATGAAGCTCCATCTAACAATTGCAAGGCTTCTCTCGGGGTTCTTTTCAACTTTCCCTTTTCGTTTGATCATTCTTTTATTGCCGGAGTTCTTCATGGAGGCTCAACATGGTGGTTCGTCAAGGATTCTTTTCATTTTTCAATTGTTCTCCATGTTTTCCTCTCGAAGTTATGATCCGCCAAGCTGTACTCTCATTTAAACATGGTGTTCAACACATGTCTTGTTTTGAAGAGTTCAAGCATTCTTCATCTTGCATTTCGAAGTGCAATTCTTTTATATCTCATATTTTGAGGTGGTGTTATGTCATTGTTGATAATTTCCCTTCGTGTTTCATGATTCACAAGTTTCAAGAGTGACATGCCTAAATCCATCATTTTCTCTCCGCATAAGACATCTTTTTTTAAATCCATCGGTCTCTTCATTGGAATTATCTTGGGTTATATTTCACCTAAAGCTTTCCCTACGGATTGTTGCTAATCATGGTGCTCATAAATGACCCAAGTTCTTCATTTATCCTCCTAGTGACATAAGTTTCTCATCTGCTTGGTCATATCAATCCAATCTTTTGCTTCCATTAGTGGCAGAATTTCACCTCATAATTTCGAGATGTTTTCCATAAGCCCACTACAAGCTTATTCTTTTCGTTGTCGATTTTCCAACAACTCCGTTCGACCCTTCTCCTAAGGATGCCTTTTCAAGCTTTTTTTTGTGGCAAAAGTTGGCATTTTCTTCTCCATTCTTTTATTTCAATTATCTATCTTTTATTCTTTCGTTCCGGAGGCATTGTGATGTTGCTTTTTCTCTCATCATCTCGAATGGTGTTCTTTTCGTGCTTATCCATTTAACCGGAGTGTTGTGCCCTCTCCTCAAGTTCTTTTCATCTTATCAAGTTTCATATCACTTTTCAAACAGAGTGCTGTCCGAATTTGTTCTTCCTTGTTCCTCTTTTCTAACGGAGATTGTTAACTTTGTTTATCTCCGATGTATTCTTTTCTCGAAATGGTTTAAACTTTCAAGGTTCTTTGGTTTCACTCATTTGTCAAAGAAGCAACTTAGTTTTACCTCTTATCTTCCTCTTCCTTTTCCCTCCGGTGCCATCCGAGATCTCGGGACAAGATCCTCTCGTAGTGTTGGAGTGTTGTAACGTCCCAAGACCAGAGCTTCAGATGCCTTCCATGGTTTTTGAGTTTCATCGTGTGATTTGTTTGGTTCGTTGCTTTCTTCTTTGCATCATTTGCATTGCATCATGTCATCATGTCATTTTTTAACTCAACTAAATAAATGGCATGGATCTTTGATCCATTTAAATCGAGGGAATTCACATGGTGAGTTCTCTTTATAACATATATCCTCCCAATATAATTATGGAGCTATTATAAAATATTCCATTTATTTGGAATTCACCTTAACACACTTGCATATTAAATCCCTTGGCCTTTTCTTCTTCAAGTGTTGACTCTCTAACCTTGCCATTTATTCTTTCATCATTTTCCGGAGCTCCACCAAAAATGCGATCATTTTTGGACCTTCCCATCCCTCACTTCCTATTCAAATCATTTGAATTTAAATCAAACGAGTTTGAATTTAAACTTTCGGTCTTGGCCACTTCTATTTTTTCCTAGTTCAAACTCATTTTTATGAGTCTGGGAAAATTAACCGCATGCCAAAACTCTTTCTCTAACCTTTTCTTTTCTTCCATTTTCCTTCTCTTTATTTTTTGTTATGAAAATAGGAAGAGAGAGAGAGAGAGAAGAAAGCTTGTCAGCCACCTAGGCCTCCTAACCTCCCGCAGCCGGCCCATTTTCCCTCCTAGGGCACCTTTGCCTGAAGACCCAGCCGACCCCCCCCCCCTCTCTACTGGGCCGGCACCAAGGCTCCCTCAATTCCATCTCCCTCTTCCCCCATTCCCTCTCGCATCGCCAGGGACAGAGCGCCCACTCTCGATCCCCTCCTCTTTCCCCGTCGTCTCTCTCCTCGAACCCCCTCGTCCTCCTCCCGAGCGCCACCTTCGCCCGACCCAACTCCCTCTCATCGCACCCTCGTCGCAGCGCGTACCTGCCCCGCCTCCTTCTCCCTCCAGCGTCGGCACGCCCGTAGCGGCCATGGATCCCACAGAACCGGGCCGCGACCACCAGACCTTCTCCTCCGTGACCTGTCCGGTCACCGCCCGCTTCGGTGACCCATCGCCACCCGCCGTCATCGGCGACCACCAGGAGGCTGACGCCTTGCACCGCTCCTCTCCCTCGCGTCCTTGTCATGCTCCCGCGCACTGCCCGACGACCTTGCTGCTTCGCTGGAGAGCTCTGCCGCGCCAAGTCCTCATCAGCCTTCCTTGTGCGTGCCATCGCCTTCCTGCAGCTGCAGGCGCCGTCCCGAAGCTCTCTGCATCGAGCAGGTTCAGGAGCGTAGCAAGGACGCCCGCATCGACCGTGCCTAGGGCTGCCTCCTCGCCCTCACTGTTCGCACGTGGGCCACGCGGCCTGCTGTCAGCCTCGCCAAGACCAGCGCTGCCAGCTCCTGTTGACCTCCTCAAGTGAAGGAAATATGCCCTAGAGGCAATAATAAAGTTATTATTTATTTCCTTATATCATGATAAATGTTTATTATTCATGTTAGAATTGTATTAACCGGAAACATAATACATGTGTGAATACATAGACAAACAGAGTGTCACTAGTATGCCTCTACTTGACTAGCTCGTTAATCAAAGATGGTTATGTTTCCTAACGATAAACAAAGTGTTGTTATTTGATTAACGAGGTCACATCATTAGTTGAATGATCTAATTAACATGACCCATTCCATTAGCTTAGCACCCGATCGTTTAGTATGTTGCTATTGCTTTCTTCATGACTTATACCTGTTCCTATGACTATGAGATTATGCAACTCCCGTTTGCCAGAGGAACACTTTGGGTGCTACCAAATGTCACAACGTAACTGGGTGATTATAAAGGAGCATTACAGGTGTCTCCAAAGGTACATGTTCGGTTGGCATATTTCGAGATTAGGATTTGTCACTCCGATTGTCGGAGAGGTATCTCTGGGCCCTCTCGGTAATGCACATCACATAAGCCTTGCAAGCATTACAACTAATGTGTTAGTTGTGAGATGATGTATTACGGAACGAGTAAAGAGACTTGCCGGTAACGAGATTGAACTAGGTATTGGATACCGACGATCGAATCTCGGGCAAGTAATATACCGATGACAAAGGGAACAACGTATGTTGTTATGCGGTCTGACCGATAAAGATCTTCGTAGAATATGTAGGAGCCAATATGGGCATCCAGGTCCCGCTATTGGTTATTGACCGGAGATGTGTCTCAGTCATGTCTGCATTGTTCTCGAACCGTAGGGTCCGCACGCTTAACGTTACGATGACAGTTATTATGAGTTTATGCATTTTGATGTACCGAAGTTAGTTCGGAGTCCCGGATGTGATCACGGACATGACGAGGAGTCTCGAAATGGTCGAGACATAAAGATTGATATATTGGAAGCCTATGTTTGGATATCGGAAGTGTTCCGGGTGAAATCGAGATTTTACCGGAGTACCGGGAGGTTACCGGAACCCCCCGGGAGCTGTATGGGCCTTAGTGGGCTTTAGTGGAAAGGAGAAAGGGGCAGCCCAAGGTAGGCCGCGCGCCTCCCCCCTCCCCTAGTCCTATTAGGACAAGGAGAGGTGGCCGGCCCCCCTCTCTCTCTTTCCCCCTCGGGGAATCCTATTCCAACTAGGATTGGGGGGGGAGTCCTACTCCCGGTAGGAGTAGGACTCCTCCTGCGCCCTCCTCCTGGCCGGCCGCCCCCTCCCCCTTGGATCCTTTATATACGGGGGCAGGGGGCACCTCTAAACACACAAGTTGATCCTTGAGATCGTTCCTTAGCCGTGTGCGGTGCCCCCTGCCACCATATTCCACCTCGATCATATTGTAGCGGTGCTTAGGCGAAGCCCTGCGACAGTAGAACATCAAGATCGTCACCACGCCGTCGTGCTGACGGAACTCCTCCCCGACGCTTTGCTGGATCGGAGCCCGGGGATCGTCATCGAGCTGTACGTGTGCTAAGAACTCGGAGGTGCCGGAGTAACGGTGCTTGGATCGGTCGGATCGGGAAGACGTACGACTACTTCCTCTACGTTGCGTCAACGCTTCCGCAGTCGGTCTGCGTGGGTACGTAGACAACACTCTCCCCTCTCGTTGCTATGCATCACCATGATCTTGCGTGTGCGTAGGAAATTTTTTGAAATTACTGCGTTCCCCAACAGTGGCATCCGAGCCTAGGTTTTATGGTTTGATGTTATATGCACGAGTAGAACACAAGTGAGTTGTGGGCGATATAAGTCATACTGCCTACCAGCATGTCATACTTTGGTTCGGCGGTATTGTTGGACGAGACGACCCGGACCAACATTACGCGTACGCTTACGCGAGACCGGTTCTCCCGACGTGCTTTGCACATAGGTGGCTTGCGGGCGACTGTCTCTCCAACTTTAGTTGAACCGAGTGTGGCTACGCCCGGTCCTTGCGAAGGTTAAAACGGAGTCTATTTGACAAACTATCGTTGTGGTTTTGATGCGTAGGTGAGATTGGTTCTTACTTAAGCCCGTAGCAGCCACGTAAAACATGCAACAACAAAGTAGAGGACGTCTAACTTGTTTTTGCAGGGCATGTTGTGATGTGATATGGCCAAGACATGATGCTAAATTTTATTGTATGAGATGATCATGTTTTGTAACCGAGTTATCGGCAACTGGCAGGAGCCATATGGTTGTCGCTTTATTGTATGCAATGCAATCACGATGTAATGCTTTACTTTATTACTAAGCGGTAGTGATAGTCGTAGAAGCATAAGATTGGCGAGACGACAACGATGCTACGATGGAGATCAAGGTGTCGCGCCGATGACGATGGTGATCATGATGGTGATCATGACGGTGCTTCGGAGATGGAGATCACAGGCACAAGATGATGATGGCCATATCATATCACTTATATTGATTGCATGTGATGTTTATCTTTTATGCATCTTATCTTGCTTTGATTGACGGTAGCATTATAAGATGATCTCTCACTAAATTATCAAGAAGTGTTCTCCCTGAGTATGCACCGTTGCGAAAGTTCTTCGTGCTGAGACACCACGTGATGATCGGGTGTGATAGGCTCTACGTTCAAATACAACGGGTGCAAAACAGTTGCACACGCGGAATACTCAGGTTATACTTGACGAGCCAAGCATATACAGATATGGCCTCGGAACACGGAGACCGAAAGGTCGAGCGTGAATCATATAGTAGATATGATCAACATAGTGATGTTCACCAATGAAACTACTCCATCTCACGTGATGATCGGACATGGTTTAGTTGATTTGGATCACGTGATCACTTAGAGGATTAGAGGGATGTCTATCTAAGTGGGAGTTCTTAAGTAATATGATTAATTGAACTTAAATTTATCATGAACTTAGTCCCTGATAGTATCTTGCTTGTTTATATTGATTGTAGATAGATGGCTCGTGCTGTTGTTCCGTTGAATTTTAATGCGTTCCTTGAGAAAGCAAAGTTGAAAGATGATGGTAGCAATTACACGGACTGGGTCCGTAACTTGAGGATTATCCTCATTGCTGCACAGAAGAATTACGTCCTGGAAGCACCGCTGGGTGCCAGGCCTGCTGCTGGAGCAACACCAGATGTTATGAACGTCTGGCAGAGCAAAGCTGATGACTACTCGATAGTTCAGTGTGCCATGCTTTACGGCTTAGAATCGGGACTTCAACGACGTTTTGAACGTCATGGAGCATATGAGATGTTCCAGGAGTTGAAGTTAATATTTCAAGCAAATGCCCGGATTGAGAGATATGAAGTCTCCAATAAGTTCTATAGCTGCAAGATGGAGGAGAACAGTTCTGTCAGTGAGCATATACTCAAAATGTCTGGGTATAATAATCACTTGATTCAATTGGGAGTTAATCTTCCAGATGATTGCGTCATTGACAGAATTCTTCAATCACTGCCACCAAGCTACAAGAGCTTCGTGATGAACTATAATATGCAAGGGATGAACAAGACTATTCCCGAGCTCTTCGCAATGCTGAAAGCTGCGGAGGTAGAAATCAAGAAGGAGCATCAAGTGTTGATGGTCAATAAGACCACTAGTTTCAAGAAAAAGGGCAAAGGGAAGAAGAAGGGGAACTTCAAGAAGAACGGCAAGCAAGTTGCTGCTCAAGAGAAGAAACCCAAGTCTGGACCTAAGCCTGAAACTGAGTGCTTCTACTGCAAGCAGACTGGTCACTGGAAGCGGAACTGCCCCAAGTATTTGGCGGATAAGAAGGATGGCAAGGTGAACAAAGGTATATGTGATATACATGTTATTGATGTGTACCTTACCAATGCTCGCAGTAGCACCTGGGTATTTGATACTGGTTCTGTTGCTAATATTTGCAACTCGAAACAGGGACTACGGATTAAGCGAAGATTGGCTAAGGACGAGGTGACGATGCGCGTGGGAAACGGTTCCAAAGTCGATGTGATCGCGGTCGGCACGCTACCTCTACATCTACCTTCGGGATTAGTATTAGACCTAAATAATTGTTATTTGGTGCCAGCGTTGAGCATGAACATTATATCTGGATCTTGTTTAATGCGAGACGGTTATTCATTTAAATCAGAGAATAATGGTTGTTCTATTTATATGAGTAATATCTTTTATGGTCATGCACCCTTGAAGAGTGGTCTATTCTTATTGAATCTCGATAGTAGTAATACACATATTCATAATGTTGAAGCCAAAAGATGCAGAGTTGATAATGATAGTGCAACTTATTTGTGGCACTGCCGTTTAGGTCATATCGGTGTAAAGCGCATGAAGAAACTCCATACTGATGGACTTTTAGAACCACTTGATTATGAATCACTTGGTACTTGCGAACCGTGCCTCATGGGCAAGATGACTAAAACACCGTTCTCCGGTACTATGGAGAGAGCAACAGATTTGTTGGAAATCGTACATACAGATGTATGTGGTCCGATGAATATTGAGGCTCGTGGCGGATATCGTTATTTTCTCACCTTCACAGATGACTTAAGCAGATATGGGTATATCTACTTAATGAAACACAAGTCTGAAACATTTGAAAAGTTCAAAGAATTTCAGAGTGAAGTTGAAAATCATCGTAACAAGAAAATAAAGTTTCTACGATCTGATCGTGGAGGAGAATATTTGAGTTACGAGTTTGGTGTACATTTGAAAAATTGTGGAATAGTTTCGCAACTCACGCCACCCGGAACACCACAGCGTAATGGTGTGTCCGAACGTCGTAATCGTACTTTACTAGATATGGTGCGATCTATGATGTCTCTTACTGATTTACCGCTATCGTTTTGGGGATACGCTCTAGAGACGGCCGCATTCACGTTAAATAGGGCACCATCAAAATCCGTTGAGACGACGCCTTATGAACTGTGGTTTGGCAAGAAACCAAAGTTGTCGTTTCTGAAAGTTTGGGGCTGCGATGCTTATGTGAAAAAGCTTCAACCTGATAAGCTCGAACCCAAATCGGAGAAATGTGTCTTCATAGGATATCCAAAGGAAACTATTGGATACACCTTCTATCACAGATCCGAAGGCAAGACTTTTGTTGCTAAATTCGGAAACTTTCTAGAGAAGGAGTTTCTCTCGAAAGAAGTGAGTGGGAGGAAAGTAGAACTTGACGAGGTAACTGTACCTGCTCCCTTACTGGAAAGTAGTACATCACAGAAAACTGTTTCAGTGACACCTACACCAGTTAGTGAGGAAGCTAATGATAATGATCATGAAACTTCAGATCAAGATACTACTGAACCTCGTAGATCAACCAGAGTGAGATCCGCGCCAGAGTGGTACGGTAATCCTGTTCTGGAAGTCATGCTACTAGATCATGATGAACCTACGAACTATGAAGAAGCGATGGTGAGCCCAGATTCCGCAAAATGGCTTGAAGCCATGAAATCTGAGATGGGATCCATGTATGAGAACAAAGTATGGACTTTGGTTGACTTGCCCGATGATCGGCAAGCGATTGAGAATAAATGGATCTTCAAGAAGAAGACTGACGCTGACGGTAATATTACTGTCTACAAAGCTCGACTTGTCGCAAAAGGTTTTCGACAAGTTCAAGGGGTTGACTACGATGAGACCTTCTCACCCGTAGCGATGCTTAAGTCTGTCCGAATCATGTTAGCAATTGCCGCATTTTATGATTATGAAATTTGGCAAATGGATGTCAAAACTGCATTCCTGAATGGATTTCTGGAAGAAGAGTTGTATATGATGCAACCAGAAGGTTTTGTCGATCCAAAGGGAGCTAACAAAGTGTGCAAGCTCCAGCGATCCATTTATGGACTGGTGCAAGCCTCTCGGAGTTGGAATAAACGCTTTGATAGTGTGATCAAAGCATTTGGTTTTATACAGACTTTCGGAGAAGCCTGTATTTACAAGAAAGTGAGTGGGAGCTCTGTAGCATTTCTGATATTATATGTGGATGACATATTACTAATTGGAAATGATATAGAATTTCTGGATAGCATAAAGGGATACTTGAATAAGAGTTTTTCAATGAAAGACCTCGGTGAAGCTGCTTACATATTAGGCATAAAGATCTATAGAGATAGATCAAGACGCTTAATTGGACTTTCACAAAGCACATACCTTGACAAGATTTTGAAGAAGTTCAAAATGGATCAAGCAAAGAAAGGGTTCTTGCCTGTGTTACAAGGTGTGAAGTTGAGTCAGACTCAATGCCCGACCACTGCAGAAGATAGAGAGAAAATGAAAGATGTTCCCTATGCTTCAGCCATAGGCTCTATCATGTATGCAATGCTGTGTACCAGACCTGATGTGTGCCTTGCTATAAGTTTAGCAGGGAGGTACCAAAGTAATCCAGGAGTGGATCACTGGACAGCGGTCAAGAACATCCTGAAATACCTGAAAAGGACTAAGGATATGTTTCTCGTATATGGAGGTGACAAAGAGCTCATCGTAAAGGGTTACGTTGATGCGAGCTTTGACACTGATCCGGACGATTCTAAATCGCAAACCGGATACGTGTTTACATTAAACGGTGGAGCTGTCAGTTGGTGCAGTTCTAAACAAAGCGTCGTAGCGGGATCTACATGTGAAGCGGAGTACATAGCTGCTTCGGAAGCAGCGAACGAAGGAGTCTGGATGAAGGAGTTCATATCCGATCTAGGTGTCATACCTAGTGCATCGGGTCCAATGAAAATCTTCTGTGACAATACTGGTGCAATTGCCTTGGCAAAGGAATCCAGATTTCACAAGAGAACCAAGCACATCAAGAGACGCTTCAATTCCATCCGGGATCTAGTCCAGGTGGGAGACATAGAGATTTGCAAGATACATACGGATCTGAATGTTGCAGATCCGTTGACTAAGCCTCTTCCACGAGCAAAACATGATCAGCACCAAGGCTCCATGGGTGTTAGAATCATTACTGTGTAATCTAGATTATTGACTCTAGTGCAAGTGGGAGACTGAAGGAAATATGCCCTAGAGGCAATAATAAAGTTATTATTTATTTCCTTATATCATGATAAATGTTTATTATTCATGCTAGAATTGTATTAACCGGAAACATAATACATGTGTGAATACATAGACAAACAGAGTGTCACTAGTATGCCTCTACTTGACTAGCTCGTTAATCAAAGATGGTTATGTTTCCTAACCATAAACAAAGTGTTGTTATTTGATTAACGAGGTCACATCATTAGTTGAATGATCTGATTGACATGACCCATTCCATTAGCTTAGCACCCGATCGTTTAGTATGTTGCTATTGCTTTCTTCATGACTTATACATGTTCCTATGACTATGAGATTATGCAACTCCCGTTTGCCGGAGGAACACTTTGGGTGCTACCAAACGTCACAACGTAACTGGGTGATTATAAAGGAGCATTACAGGTGTCTCCAAAGGTACATGTTGGGTTGGCATATTTCGAGATTAGGATTTGTCACTCCGATTGTCGGAGAGGTATCTCTGGGCCCTCTCGGTAATGCACATCACATAAGCCTTGCAAGCATTACAACTAATGTGTTAGTTGTGAGATGATGTATTACGGAACGAGTAAAGAGACTTGCCGGTAACAAGATTGAACTAGGTATTGGATACCGACGATCGAATCTCGGGCAAGTAATATACCGATGACAAAGGGAACAACGTATGTTGTTATGCGGTCTGACCGATAAAAGATCTTCGTAGAATATGTAGGAGCCAATATGGGCATCCAGGTCCCGCTATTGGTTATTGACCAGAGATGTGTCTTAGTCATGTCTGCATTGTTCTCGAACCGTAGGGTCCGCACGCTTAACGTTACGATGACAGTTATTATGAGTTTATGCATTTTGATGTACCGAAGTTAGTTCGGAGTCACGGATGTGATCACGGACATGACGAGGAGTCTCGAAATGGTCGAGACATAAAGATTGATATATTGGAAGCCTATGTTTGGATATCGGAAGTGTTCCGGGTGAGATCGAGATTTTACCGGAGTACCGGGAGGTTACCGGAACCCCCCGGGAGCTGTATGGGCCTTAGTGGGCTTTAGTGGAAAGGAGAAAGGGGCAGCCCAAGGTAGGCCGCGCGCCTCCCCCCTCCCCTAGTCCTATTAGGACAAGGATAGGTGGCCGGCCCCCCTCTCTCTCTTTCCCCCTCGGGGAATCCTATTCCAACTAGGATTGGGGGGGGGAGTCCTACTCCCGGTAGGAGTAGGACTCCTCCTGCACCCTCCTCCTGGCCGGCCGCCCCCTCCCCCTTGGATCCTTTATATACGGGGGCAGGGGGGCACCTCTAAACACACAAGTTGATCCTTGAGATCGTTCCTTAGCCGTGTGCCCCTGCCACCATATTCCACCTCGATCATATTGTAGCGGTGCTTAGGCGAAGCCCTGCGACAGTAGAACATCAAGATCGTCACCACGCCGTCGTGCTGACGGAACTCCTCCCCGACGCTTTGCTGGATCGGAGCCCGGGGATCGTCATCGAGCTGTACGTGTGCTAAGAACTCGGAGGTGCCGGAGTAACGGTGCTTGGATCGGTCGGATCGGGAAGACGTACGACTACTTCCTCTGCGTTGCGTCAACGCTTCCGTAGTCGGTCTGCGTGGGTATGTAGACAACACTCTCCCCTCTCGTTGCTATGCATCACCATGATCTTGCGTGTGCGTAGGAAAGTTTTTGAAATTACTGCGTTCCCCAACATCAAGATCATGACCGCAACCGAGACCTCTGTTCTGCTATGTTTTGGACACGGTGACAAATGCTTCATAATGCTCTTGTCAACTTTTAATAAAAATTGCATAAACTTACACATGTTATCTGCATCATGATAACAACATTTAAAATGTTTTAAAATGTTGTTGCATTAAATTGCTAATGCATATGGGGATTTACCAGATTTGTTGTTTGTTATATCCGGCCCATTTAAATTGTTTAAATGGTATAGTTTTGTTATGCTTCACCTCTTGCCATGTTAACCAACATTTAATATTGTTGAGTATCTAACCGATAGTGAACTAAATAATTGATGTGGTGTTCCGTCAATATGCAACGGAGTTGCATATTGAGCTCCACTTAATTTGTAGGATTGCTTGTGCACTTTGCCATGCCATGCTTCATTAAACCAGACATGCATCATACTTGGTTGTGCATCATGACATGTTGATGTGATGGTTTTTTACTATGTTGTTTGCTTCTTTCTGGTGTTGCTTCTTCGGGTTAGTTCCGATAACGTCGTCTTTGTGAGGATTCATTCGACTTCGTCAGTTTGTCTTCTTCATGGACTCGTTCTTCTTCCTTGCGGGATCGCAGGCAAGATGACCATACCCTCGAAATCACTTCTATCTTTGCTTCCTAGTTGATAGTTCTATTGCTATGCCGCGATACCTACCACTTGCTATATCATGCCTCCCATACTGCCTTGTCAAACCTCTAACCCACCTTTTCCTAGCAAACCGTTGTTTGGCTATGTTACCGCTTTGCTCAGCCCCTCCTATAGCGTTGCTAGTTGCACGTGAAGATTAAGTTTGTTCCATGTTGGAACATGATTATTGTTGGGATATCACAATATCTCTTATTTATTTAACGCACCTATATACTTGGAAAAGGGTGGAAGGATCGGCCTTCTGCCTGGTGTTTTGTTCCTCTCTTGCCGCCCTAGTTTCCATCATACCGGTGTTATGTTCCTTGATTTTGCGTTCCTTACGCGGTTGGGTTATAATGGGAACCCCTTGACAGTTTGCCTTGAATAAAACTCCTCCAGCAAGGCCCAACCTTGGTTTTACCATTTGCCACCTAAGCCTTTTTCCCTTGGGTTCTGCAGACTCAAGGGTCATCTTTATTTAAACCCCCGGGCCAGTGCTCCTCTGAGTGTTGGTCCAAACTAGAGCACCGTGCAGGGCCATCCCTTGGCAACTTGGGTTACGTCGGCTCATGTACGCTTAGCTTATGCGGTGTGCCCTGAGAATGAGATATGTTCAGCTCCTATCGGGATTTGTCGGCACAGCGGGTGGTCTTGCTGGTCTTGTTTTACCATTATCGAAATGTCTTGTAACCGGGATTCTGAGTCTGATCGGGTCTTCCTGGGAGAAGGAATATCCTTCGATGACCGTTAGAACTTGTGATGGGCTAAGTTGGGACACCCCTGCAGGGTTTTGAACTTTCAAAAGTCGTGCCCGCGGTTATGCGCAGATGGGAATTTTTTAATGTCCGGTTGTAGAGAACTTGACACTTAACTTAATTAAAATGCATCAACCGCGTGTGTAGCCATGATGGTCTCTTTCCGGCGGAGTTCGGGAAGTGAACACGGTTTTGGTGTTATGCTTGAACGTAAGTAGTTTCAGGATCACTTCTTGATCATATCTAGTTCACGACCGTGCTTTGCTTCTCTTCTCGCTCTCATTTGCGTAAGTTAGCCACCATATATGCTAGTGCTTGTTGCAGCTCCACCTCACCACCTTTTTCCTACCCATAAGCTTAAATAGTCTTGATCGCGAGGGTTTGAGATTGCCGAGTCCTCGTGACTCATAGATTACTTCCAAAACTAGTTGCAGGTGCTGATGATGACCGTGCAGGTGACGCAACCGAGCTCAAGGTGGAGCTTGATGAAGATCGTGTTCGTTGTGTTGTTTCATTTCTAGTCGATCAGTAGTGGAGCCCGGTTGGGGCGATCGGGGACCTATTGCATTAGGGGTAGTCTTTCTTTATTTGGTTTCGTAGTCGGACCTTGATTGTAATTCTGGATGATGTGATGCTATTTTATGTATTGTGTGAAGTGGTGATTGTAAGCCAACTCTTTATCGCTTTCTTATTCAGTACATGGGATGTGTAAACATTACCCCTCTTGCGACATGCCTACAAGGCAGTTATGCCTCTAAGTCGTGCTCCGACACGTGGGAGATATAGCCGCATCGTGGGTGTTACGCAGTTGTTAAGTAGGTGAACTGAAAAGCATACAAAACATACACTAAAGAGAGGGATCCGTCCTGTGACATTGCGACAGGGGACAGGCTGGAGCGTGCATGCATGTCGATGTCGTCCTTGTCATCATGGAGAAGTAAGACCGCTGGAGACATTGCAAAGCAGCACAACAATATTACATGTTTTCTAAAGTTGAGTAAAACATGTTTGAGATTATCAACAGTACACATATCGTATCTTTCAGCTATCAGTTCAAGAGTCAAAAACTTTTCAAACTCATGTTTTTCTGTCATTGAACTGATGTAATTTTTTGTTTTTTCAATTGTTGTAAAATATGTAGTTGAACTTATAGATTTCCATTTTGTAATTTTTGCTCTTATAAAGATCCTGTGTGTTTGTTTACGTACTGAAAAAGGAATACATACTGAACTTAACAATACGGAAACAACAATACTTCATACTCATTCTCTCTTTGTTGCCATAGGGTTAGAGCTTACAGCCACATCAGCAAAATCTTTTATTGTATTTTGTAATAATCTGAAATATAGTATAAAACCAAACTGAGTTTTAAATACTAGCTGTGTTATTCTCTATTTGGGCATTACAACTTCGCTCGGGAGAGGACGGATTCTAGAGACCCATCTATGACCATGGAGCTAGGAGCATCTAACATACCTTCAAGAGAAACCCTTACATCGGCGTTTGCATAAGCCAATCAAGACAAATGTGTACAGCCAATCAAGATGCAAACGACTTAAGAAATTGCAGGGATGTTTACTGTAAATTTTTTGGTGTCCCATTTATTAGTGTTTTATAATACACCTTTCGATTTTTTTCTGATGAGCATGCTAAGACAACTTTATTTCAAAATTTTAGAGTAGGTACCACTGTGTATGGATCAGCACATGGCTGATCTAGAAGGGGCCGAGAAGCAGTCCCAACTTGTGCAATTCGCTTCGCAAGCGCATCCAAAGGCACATCCAACATGATAGACAGACCTTTCTTCATATATCTCCCGAGAATAAGGAAAATTGATAGAGATCAGTATCATTATTCACCTAAAGGAGAAAACGTGATAACATAACATATTACAAGTGAGATGTTGGGAGAACAGAGTAATTCCAATACCAGTTAACTGACCGAACAATATCACCACCTCCATTAGCAACAACTAGTCGATGCATTGAGGATAAATCTCTCAAGACACTGCTCTGCAAAACAAGTAGATAAAGAAATCACAGAAATCGTTAGTCTATGAGTCTTTCCAATCCTAATTACTGCAAACACAAGATATCTATAAAAGACCAAACTTTCAACAGATTTGAGGGAATATTTACCTCGGTGTCTCTAAAAAAATGCTTCGCTGTGAACCTTGAATATTTGAGCAACGGAAGGCATTCCGACTGCCTGTTCTACCAAACTATCACGTTCAAAGTATCAATAACCCAAGACTTCGGCTAATATCTTGCCCATGGTGCTCCTTTCGGAGCCCATCATTCTGCAGTATGAACCCGTTATTATTAGTTTGAGAGGCAATAAGATAAATTAAAGCCCTGTTCGGATCCACTCCGCTCCACAGCTGCAACTCCCGACGCAGAGGGAGCGGCAGCGTAATCGCACGGAGCGGCTCAGACCCAGCTCCTCGTACGGAGCGGAGTTTTGAAACGGGAGAGGTACCAAACAGGCACTAACTGTATGCAATAGCAAATAGGGCAGGTGCAAGAACTAACCAACTAGGTAAATACACCGCCCATTCAATTCGAACTGAACTTTTTCTGCTTTCCTCTGAAAGGTAATGATGAGGACATCAATACCATTATTACACCCACAACCCCTGCTTCTATACATACTGGACCAATTACTAGAGCTCGCGCACGCCAATTGAATTATCAGGTACTTTCGTTTCTTGGTAACGATTCTAATGTTCATGAGAATATGATGCTGCCTAAATTAGATACATTTGTTTTACTTACAAATGAAGGGCCTAGCTTGGACAAGAAAGATGAACCTTGGATCAAGTTCAAGGATGGAAATGATGGCATGCGCAAGGGGGTCAAGAATGGAGTTACAAGTGATGATTTCAGGACTTTGAAGCCACCATAAGGAGTGCATGAAGCCTTGGATGAAATATACAAGATGCCACTTCATAAATTTCGTCTAGAGGCTATTTTAGATGCTGCGTCACCTTATTATAGGGCCAAGCCCATGTATTTTTGAAATACTTAAGTATAGGCTGTTTTTAGAGTCCGTATGTGTGGGGAAACAAGAGTTAGGGTTGGTTTCGGACCCCTCCTCCAAGGGCCAAGAAATCCCCCCCCCCTCTTCCTCCATATATACAGCCCTTAGGGCGTCGTTTAGACTTTGGGTTTTGTTTAGATTAAAAGTTTGCCATAGCCGCAACTTCGCGTACTTTGTTTGTGTCCAGCGACCAGACCAAGATGTCACAGAACCCCACCTTGATCAATAAAGCTTTCAGCTTATATTCGCAATATCCAGATTGCAATCTTAGTTTCTTGCTTGTTCTTCGTTTGCTCGCAGGAAACAGGCCCTCGTGGTCAGGTTGATCGTGCTCCAGCGTGGTCAATAACCCCTCGGAGTTAGTTTAGCGATTGCTAAGGCGCGACGTCCTCGCATGTTCGTAGTCGGATCGTCAAAGTCGACTTCCTCTAAAACAATAGCCACCATCTCATCGAAAGACGGGACACCTTTGCCTCTATCAAGTGGTGTCATATTTCCAGGTTGCTTGGTGAGATTTTACAGTTTTTCATAGTTTAGGTCGAGTCTGTTCTTCATACCTATAGTCCACGAAAAAGCCAAAAAAAATTAGGGTTAGGTCATCATATCCGAACCAATCTGAGCCTTTGCATAGTCTTTTTAGAGTTTTGCTTTGTTGAATTTGTGGTTGCATCGTCGTGTAGAGTTGCTGGTCTTAGTGTCTAGTCCCTTAGAGTTTCGAGTTCTGTTCACAGGTTGTCACGCCACCGCCGCACCATCGTCATCATCATTACCATATACCACCACCCCACCATATACATCGCCGCTGCCATATACAACCATCAATCCGAGTCCACATATACCATCGCCATATACCACGACCAATCCAAGTCTAGATATACCATCGCCATATACCACCACCAATCAGAGTCCAGATATACCACCAGTCCGAGTTCCACCAGATTCATCTCCGCCACCAGTCCTAGTTTTCGAGGTCCAGATCACACGATACTTCGAGTCATGACCAAGTCGAACTGCCCAACCTCTGTGCTATCCGCAGTAGAAAAATAGTTCCAAACTAAAAAAAACTAAGTCTGGAAAATTTTGGCTAGGCAGTTTTTAGACCATTTGTAGACTTTCTCGAAAAAATTTGTTGCGGAGGAAAAAAGTGCAAAAAAGTGAAAAAAGGGAAAAAATTCAGAGAGTGCTCCTCCCTTGTTTACGTGTCGTGTCGTGTTTTTGTTCGTGTTCTAGGCTCGTGTCTCTAGTACGGTCTAGCCTAGGACCAGCGCAGTACCGTCGTAGAGCGTTTATTCAACTTTGCATCTCTGAATTGATTATTGCTGACATTTTTGCTACCATATCATAAGCCTTCCCAGCTCCACATACATCTACATCGTGCGTTTGACACCACCTGGCAATCGCTCTATCCAATCTTTGAGAGTTTTGACAACGACGGTTGCCGATCACCACCTGCTGCTGGGTAAGAACTGGTAAGAATTTGAGATTCGCTTGCTGGATTTGTGATACACCACCACCACCACCACTTCCTAGTAGTCTGTAGGATCATATTCTTGCGTGTTTCTATTGCTGCTAACCATGGCAGGATCACAAGCCGATGAGACAGATTGGGAGAACATGACGAACAAAGAGCTACATGATAAATTTCAGCAAATGATGAGTGGACAGGTGCAAGATGTGCTAAACAGATTTGAAGAGGCCATGGAGAAGATAGGTGGCATGGAGAAGACGTTCGAAACAAAGCTCGATAACAATTTTAATGAATTGCTCGTGCATCTTCCACCACCACCACCAGATGCACCTAACGCACCTCTACAATAACAACAACATCGCCTTCCAAATCAAGTGGGACGGGCACTGCGCATTCCCCTTGAGCCTGGTCAAAATTCTGGTGCCGCTGTTGATGCTTCTGTAGCTCCTGCTCCTACTGCTACTGCAGAGGTGGAGGACCATTACAAGGATGAGGTTGATCAAAATCAGAACTACATGCAACCACCAGCACCACCGCCACCAGGTCGCCCTCATGCATATCATCGCAATGGTAGGGCTGCACAACCACCTCAGGTACGTGATCATGACCATCTCCCTAAACTGAAATTGAACATTCCACCATTTGAGGGTAGATATGTTCCTGATATATATCTTACTTGTGAGTTAGAAACTGAACAACGATCTACATGTTTACAATATCCTGAGGAGAGACGTGTTCCTGCTGCTGTTTGTGCTTTCACTAGCTTTGCATGTGTTTTGTGGTCTGAACATTGCAAATTATATCCTATTCCAGCTACTTGGGCTGCTTTGAAAACTGCTATGCATACTCGTTGGGTTCCACCATATTATCAACGTGAATTACTTCAAAAATTGCAGCGTTTAAGACAAGGAAAAAATTCTGTAGAAGAATATTATCAGGAACTACAAATTGGCATGATTAGATGTGGTATTGTTGAGGAGAATGAACCTATGCTCGCACGTTTTATGGGTGGATTAAATAGAGAGATTCAGACCATTGTAGAGTATAAGGAGTATACTAATATCACTCGTTTATTCCATCTTGCTTGTAAAGCTGAACATGGAGTGCAGGATCGACAGGCATTGGCGCGAACTAACTTTTCTGCAGGTCAATCTTCATCATGGACACCACGTGCATCCTCTATTTCCACTGCACCATCACCTCCATCAGGTGCCACCTCCAGCCGTGATACAAGAAAGCAAGCACAACCACCACTATCTGCCAAGAGCACACCTGCTGGGCCTGCACAGAGTTCTTCTTCTTCCATGGCATCAACAGGGCACACAAGTGATATTATTTGTCGTCGTTGTAAGGGAAGAGGACATTTTGCGAGAGAATGCAAATCTCAGCGTGTGATGATTGTTACTGAGGATGGTGGGTATGAGTCCGCTAGTGACTATGATGAGGAGACTTTGGCTCTTATTACACATGAAGAACACGGTGGAGAGGATTCTGATCATGAGACGCAATACATGGCTGCTGAAGATGCTGACAGGTATGAATGTTTAGTTGCTCAACGTGTTTTGAGTGTGCAGGTTACACAAGCTGAGCAAAATCAGAGGCATAATTTGTTCCATACAAAGGGAGTTGTGAAGGAACGTTCTGTTCGCGTCATCATAGATGGAGGGAGCTGCAATAACTTGGCTAGCATGGAGATGGTGGAGAAGCTATCTCTCACCACAAGACCACATCCACATCCTTACTACATCCAATGGTTCAACAACAGCGGCAAGGTTAAGGTAACACGTACTGTTCGTGTGCATTTTAGTATCTCTACATATGCTGATTATGTTGATTGTGATGTGGTACCTATGCAAGCATGTTCCTTATTACTTGGTAGACCATGGCAATTTGATAAAAATTCTGTACACCATGGTAGAAACAATCAGTATACTCTTGTTCATAAGGATAAAAATATTACTTTGCTTCCTATGACTCCTGATTCCATTTTGAAAGATGATATTAATAGAGCTAATAAAGCAAAACAGGAGAAAAATAAGAGTGAAAATCAGATTGTGGCAAAAGAATTTGAGCAACAAATGAAGCCTAATAATAAACCATCTAGTGTTGTTTCTGAAATTAAATTGAAAAGTGCATGTTTACTTGCCACCAAATCTGATATTGATGATCTAGATTTTAGCAAATCTGTTTGCTATGCTTTTGTGTGCAAAGAGGCATTATTTTCATTCGAGGACGTGCCTTCCTCTTTGCCTCATGCTGTCACTAACATTTTGCAGGAGTTCGCTGACGTCTTTCCACAAGACGTGCCACCGGGATTACCACCTATTAGAGGGATTGAGCATCAAATTGACTTAATTCCCGGTGCATCATTACCCAACCGTGCACCATACCGTACCAATCCAGAGGAGATGAAGGAGATTATGTGTCAAGTACAAGAACTGCTCGACAAAGGTTATATATGTGAATCCCTTAGTCCTTGTGTTGTTCCTATCATTTTAGTGCCGAAAAAGGATGGTACGTCGCGTATGTGCGTTGATTATAGAGGCATTAATGATATTACTATTCATTATCGTCATCCTATTCCTAGGCTAGATGATATGCTTGATGAATTGAGTGGCTCTACAATATTCTCCAAAGTTGATTTGCGTAGTGGATACCATCAAATTCGTATGAAATTGGGAGATGAATGGAAAACAACATTTAAAACTAAGTTTGGATTATATGAGTGGTTAGTCATGTCTTTTGGGTTAACTATTGCACCTAGTACTTTCATGAGATTGATGAACGAAGTTTTACGTGCTTTCATTGGACGATTTGTGGTAGTTTACTTTGATGACATATTGATTTATAGCTAATCTTTGGAGGAACATTTGGAACATTTACGTGCTGTTTTTATTGCTCTACGTGATGCACGTTTGTTTGGTAACCTTGGAAAGTGCACCTTTTGCACCGACCGAGTATCTTTTCTTGGCTATGTTGTTACTCCACATGGAATTGAAGTTGATAAAGCCAAGATTGAAGCTATTGAGAGTTGGCCACAACCCAAAACGGTCACACAAGTGAGGAGTTTCCTTGGCCTCGCTGGATTCTATAGGCGTTTTGTGAGAGATTTCAGCACCATTGCTGCACCTCTCAACGAGCTTACAAAGAAGGATGTGCCTTTTGTTTGGGGTACCGCACAGGAAGAAGCCTTCACGGTATTGAAAGATAAGTTGACACATGCTCCTTTACTCCAACTTCCTGATTTTAATAAGACTTTTGAGCTTGAATGTGATGCTAGTGGAATTGGATTAGGAGGTGTGTTATTACAAGATGGCAAACCTGTTGCATACTTTTCTGAAAAATTGAGTGGGCCTAGTCTGAACTATTCTACTTATGATAAAGAATTATATGCTCTTGTTCGGACCTTAGAAACATGGCAACATTATTTATGGCCCAAGGAATTTGTTATACATTCTGATCATGAATCTTTGAAACACATTAAAAGTCAAGCAAAACTGAACCGTAGACATGCTAAATGGGTTGAATTCATTGAGACTTTCCCTTATGTCATTAAACACAAGAAGGGTAAAGAAAATGTTATTGCTGATGCATTGTCTCGTCGTTATACTATGCTTTCACAACTTGACTTTAAAATATTTGGTTTGGAGACCATCAAAGATCAATATGTGCATGATGCTGAATTTAAAGATGTATTGCAGAATTGTAAGGAAGGGAGAACTTGGAACAAGTTCGTTCTTAACGATGGATTTGTGTTTCGTGCTAACAAGCTATGCATTCCAGCTAGCTCCGTTCGTCTTTTGTTGTTGCAGGAGGCGCATGGAGGAGGATTAATGGGACACTTTGGCGTCAAGAAGACGGAGGATATACTTGCTACACATTTCTTTTGGCCAAAGATGAGACGGGATGTTGAGCGTTTTGTTGCTCGCTGCACTACATGTCAAAAAGCTAAGTCACGACTCAATCCTCATGGTTTATATATGCCTTTGCCTGTACCTAGTGTTCCTTGGGAGGATATATCTATGGACTTTGTTTTAGGTTTACCTCGAACAAAGAAGGGGAGGGATAGCATATTTGTTGTCGTGGATAGGTTCTCGAAAATGGCACACTTTATACCATGTCATAAAAGCGATGATGCTGTTAATGTTGCTGATTTGTTCTTTCGTGAAATTATTCGCTTGCATGGTGTGCCAAATACTATTGTTTCAGATCGTGATACTAAATTTCTTAGCCACTTTTGGAGATGTTTATGGGCTAAGTTGGGGACTAAACTGCTTTTTAGTACTACTTGTCACCCCCAAACTGATGGACAAACTGAAGTAGTCAATAGAACATTGTCTACTATGCTTAGGGCTGTTTTGAAGAATAACAAGAAAATGTGGGAAGAATGCTTGCCTCATATTGAATTTGCTTATAATCGTTCATTGCATTCTACTACTAAGATGTGCCCTTTTGAAATTGTGTATGGTTTCCTACCTCGTGCACCTATTGATTTGTTGCCTCTTCCATCTTCGGAGAAGGTTAATTTTGATGCTAAAGAACGTGCTGAATTGATTTTAAAAATGCATGAGTTAACTAAGGAAAACATTGAGCGTATGAATGCTAAATATAAACTTGCTGGAGATAAGGGTAGAAAACATGTTGTGTTTGCACCTGGAGATCTTGTTTGGTTACATTTGCGTAAGGATAGATTTCCTAATTTGCGCAAATCAAAGCTAATGCCACGTGCTGATGGTCCTTTTAAGGTGTTAGAGAAAATAAATGATAATGCATATAAACTTGAGCTGCCTGCAGATTTTGGGGTTAGTCCCACTTTTAACATTGCAGATTTGAAGCCTTATTTGGGTGAGGACGATGAACTTTCGTCGAGGACGACTTCATTTCAAGAAGGGGAGGATGATGAGGACATCAATACCATTGTTACACCCACAGCCCCTGCTGCTATACATACTGGACCAATTACTAGAGCTCGCGCACGCCAATTGAATTATCAGGTACTTTCGTTTCTTGGTAACGATTCTAATGTTCATGAGAATATGATGCTGCCTAAATTGGATACATTTGTTTTGCTTACAAATGAAGGGCCTAGCTTGGACAAGAAAGATGAACCTTGGAGCAAGTTCAAGCATGGAGATGATGGCATGCGCAAGGGGATCAATAATGGAGTTACAAGTGATGATTTCAGGACTTTGAAGCCACCATAAGGAGTGCATGAAGCCTTGGACGAAATATACAAGATGCCACTTCATAAATTTCGTCCAGAGGCTATTTTAGGTGCTGCGTCACCTTATTATTGGGCCAGGCCCATGTATTTTCGAAATACTTAAGTATAGGCTGTTTTTAGAGTCCGTATGTGTGGGGAAACAAGAGTTAGGGTTGGTTTCGGACCCCTCCTCCAAGGGCCACGAAATCCCCCCCTCTTCCTCCATATATACAGCCCTTAGGGCGTCGTTTAGACTTTGGGTTTTGTTTACATTAAAAGTTCGCCATAGCTGCAACTTCGCGTACTTCGTTTGTGTCCAGCGACCAAACCAAGACGTCACAGAACCCCACCTTGATCAATAAAGCTTTCATATTATATTCGCAATATCCAGATTGCAATCTCAGTTTCTTGCTTGTTCTTCGTTTGCTCGCAGGAAACATGCCCTCGTGGTCAGGTTGATCATGCTCCGGCATGGTCAATAACCACTCGAAGTTGGTTTAGCGATTACTAAGGCGCGACGTCCTCGCACGTTCGTAGTCGGATCGTCAAAGTCGACTTCCTCTAAAACGATAGCCACCATCTCATCGAAAGACGGGACACCTTTGCCTCTATCAGGTAATAACACATACAATTGTACTTTTTGTGTAATTCTTTTTGAACTGATGACATATATACATGGTGAACTATAGAGCATCAAGTTTGACAGTAAACACAATTCATATTTTCAGAATCAGGAGATGGATCGAACTGATTGTTCTAGGTAGGGTGAACTGATTTTGCAGGTAAAAATCTAGTTTCTAGGCACGGCGGACTGCTGCTCGCGACTAACTCGACCATCTCGACGCCATGGGGTTGAACTGAGGACGGCTATGGGAGTAGGGAGCATGAGCGCGGCGGGTGGTGGCGCATACCTAGGTGAAGCAGGAAGGAGACACGCATGCGAACAAAGGCTGGCTGCTTTGGGCCCGGCGGTTTGAGGCCGTCTTCAGCCATGGCAAGCACCGGGGTGCGCCTTCCTCAACCGCGGAGCAACTTGCGCCTCCACACTTTCCCACAAATTGTTCAGAACACGAGGTTTAGCAACACGATAAGTAGAAACACAATAACTTGTCCAGAATTTGCTCCACAACAGCTTCAGTTCACATTTGCTACAACTTTCAGTTGGAAAAGAAAGACAAAACAGATTGAAAATCCCCCAGTTGGGTAGTGAAACTTTTTACTGAACAACTACAATTCTACCATATAGTAAACTGTTGTATAATTAGAAAACAATCTGAATTTTTTGCAGAAACACCGTACTATTTTATCTGTTTTCCAAGAACTTGAGATAGCTCATCGTACAACATCCACAAACATTTGGATGCTCTTTATCCTACTACAGCCGCATACATTCAGCATAAATCTTTTTAAGGCATGTATGATGATGAAAATCATAGGATACATGAATCACATATATTAACTAATTTATTAGGCCAGAATAAATACATGTATAAGTAAGTTGGACAAATAGGATCCATTCAGGCATAAACACAACCACTTGTGAGACACATATGCCATTCATTCAGGCATAAGCACATCCACTAAAAAAGAAGATTTTTGCATGGAATCGGGTGAACCGGCTACCTATACTCCGGTGGACTGACGGCTCTGTCGAGGTGGAGACATTGCAAGTTCTGAAATGAACCTCTGGGTGTTCAAAGTTTTGAACTGAACCTCTTTTTGAAGCTGAGAGAAACAAAATTCCACGGGGTTGACAGGGGCGTTAACGCACAGGTCGTCGGGGTGGCCTTGGACGGGGACTGGTGGTGGCGAACGGGTTCATGTGGCGGAGATGAACGGCCTCAGGTGGCGGAGTTGAATGGCCTGCGCGCTAAGGCGCATTGCCGGGAGGAGTGGTCGCGTCGCCGGCAGGAGGCGCAGGGAGGCGACCACATCCTTGGGAGGAGGCGCGTCACGCGTGGCTATGGTGGAGGTGTCGGCGGTGACCACCGACGACGGCAGGTGAAGCCGGGGTGGCGACGATGGCAGGTCGAAGCCGGGGATCCGACGACGGCAGGTTGAAACCCGGGGGGGGGGGGGGGGGGGGGGGGCAACGGCGCTCTGGAAGAGGGCAGGCCCGCGGCGGCGCGCTGGAACGGGGAGGTGAGGCCGGCTGCGGCGCGCTGGAATGGGGGAGCCCGGCCGCGACGCGAGGGGTGGTGGCGCATGGCGGCGGGGGGAGAGGTGGCTACGGTGGCGACATGGGATCAGGAAGTGGGTGATTCGGGGAGGCAGGATGGAGGTTTTTTATTTTCTATCAGGCCGGTTCGAGTTGGTGGGCTGGATTCCGGAAGCTGTAGTTGTGTCGCGCGCGCGTCTATATATGGGACCAGGGGTAACAAAATATTATTCCGTTACTAGTAACAAAATAGCTTTGTCTTATATAATGCATTGCGTATTCAAACATCACACAAACACTTTTTTGGGCCACATTTAGATGGTGGTACGTAGTCCTATATAGGATGCTCACTCGTGTGTGACGCACGCTTCGTTCCTGTGAGCCCGAGAGGTCGTCGTTCCACACTTTGACCCAACGAGAGAGAGGCACATTTGACGAACAAGGAGGATTAATTCTTTTAGGGCTGTGTTAGGGTAGGAGTATATAGTACATGTCGAAGGGAGGATGGGACCAACATATACTAGGTGTCACATGAACCTCACTCTGTGTGGAGACTTTGCGGTTTTTGAGGCAAATGCTACATCAAGGTTGTGCATTAGGTATTCAAAACATCACAACCACACACCTCGCCATATATATGTTTTGGCAAAATGCAAGCGATGGTGGTTGTCCTCTGGCACTCACTCACGTGATTATTGGCAATGCTTCCATATGTCGCCCGCTTGGTCCATCACTTTCACCGATAGCGAGAGAGGTTAATTATTTTGACGTAGGAGGGGATTAATTTTGTGTTTGTCTCACGATATAGGTCATGATGTGAGACATATATAATAGAGCATGTCTACACATGAATCCATCCCGCTGAATCAAAGGGGGGCGAGCACACGACATGCCATGAACCTCTTGCTCTGTGTGGGGACCTGTGCGACTTTGAACGCACGCACCACATGAATGTTGTGCATTAGGTATTCAACACATATGCATGCATCACGCACCTCCATAAATATGTTTGGGACACATGCACAAAATGGTTGTCTTTGGACAGTCTCACTCGCTTGGTTATGGGTGGCAAGCCTATATATATTCATGGGCCCACATGGACATCCATCATTTCGACCGATGACAAGAAAGGTTACCAGGGTGGATTCTTCTTCTTTGGTTTGTGTTACCGTATAGTAGGTCGATCTTTCCAGGCCTAATTAAGTTTGAGCTCATGCATGCTACATGTCATGAACCCTCGCTTGGTGTGGGGATTTTATGTTTCCAAAGCATGGTGCCGCATCAAATTTGTGCATTGCGAATTCAAACACCACACACACCACTTCCATATACATAGTTGGGCCACATGCACAGTGTGGGTTTTGCCATCAGACAATACTCCCTCATGAGGTTATCGCTGACAAGCTAGCCCATTTTGCGGGGCCGTGTGGATGTCCATCACTTTTACCAACAGCGAGCGAGAGAGGTTATACGATCAAGTTGGATTCTATTTGGTCCGTGTTACAATATGTCTTGGTGAGATGCCCCCCCCCCGACACGTGTGTGGGGGTGGGGGCTACTTCTCACTACCAGCAACCTCCGTGGGGTTGGGGAAGTCCAGTTAATTTGTGAGGCACGCGTGCCACATCAAAGTTGTGAATGGTAGTTAAATATCACACCACACCCTTTTCATACATATAGTACAAGGCCACTCGCAGGTGGTTCGTATGTGGTCTCACCCATCTCCCGCCACAAGCACACATTTGTGGGTCGGCACACGGTCCACCTTTGTCCAAAAATGAAAGGGGAAGTTTGACCATATATATGATGGACTCTTATAGGTTTTGTGTTACGATAGGGTGATATTTCAAACCTAGCTATCAGGGGGCATGCATTCGTAGCTAGGATTCCATTACCGCCGACACGAAGTGGGGTTCGTAGGGGGTGGTTGACTAATAATATTGTGCGCTTTGTGTGACAGGTGCCACATCAAAGTTATGCATTGGGTATTTGAACATCAAACCACCCTTTTGATACATATATTTGGTCCACATGCAAGTGTGTTCATGTTCTGACCCTTTCCCGCGTTATTATTTTTGCCCAATTTATAAACAGCAGACGAGTTGGATGCATCAAACTTCTGCGATTGGGGATGCAACATACATGGTCCGCTTAGACTACCCTTGTGCCACGCCCGTGCCCCTGTCACTCACATCAGTGCAGTAGATTAGGCTCCATGAGTCTTGGCTCCCGCTCTCTAAAATTTCTACTACCTCGCAATCTCCAAAATATCTACCGCTTGGAAGGTTTTTATGTTTGATAGCACACGAATAGTATGTGTGGACTGTGTGCGATGTCTGTTACTCCCGCTCTGCTTCAATCCCTTGATTCAAATTTTCAGTAGCCCCGACATTTTACTCCTGTCTATGCATCCCTCGCAATCTCAAAAATATTTGCCCTCCCTTGATTCAAATTTTTAGTAGCCCCGCCTTGTTACTCCCGCCTCTGCATCCCTTGCAATTTCAAAAGTATCTGCTCTCCCTTGGTTCAAATTTTCAGTAGCCCCGACATTTTACTCCCGTCTCTGCATCCCTCGCAATCTCAAAAATATCTGCTCGCCCTTGATCCAAATTTTCAGTGGCCTGGCATTTTACTCCCGCCTAGTAAAATTTTCAGTTGCCGCAGTATTTCCTCAAACACCACCTTGCCCCCCTCCACACACACCACACACACCCCAAAACCTCCGCTCACACAGACACACACCACCCCTCCCTCGCTCAAAACCATTGGTAGGTCGCCGCCATTGCCGCTGTCGCCTCCATCCTCAACCTCTAGCTGTGTGCCGGGGAGCTCGAGGAGCCAATGGCCCAAAAGAGATTTAGCGCGGCCTCTTCGCCCGACGCCGACAAGGTGGCCGTCGAGGTGTCCCCATTGTCCTCCTATGGCTCTTTATCGATCCACCATCACCGGTCGCCCGATCCGCCTGTCGCCGTGCCCCTACGCCGGTTCAAGGACTTCCCCGTCCTCACTCGGGCCCGGCCGCCAACGAGGTCCTACCTCGGCGTCCAGCAGCGGCGATGGGGGACATGGGTCACTGAGATTACGGATCGGGAGACCCGCACCCGCCGGTGGCTTGGTAGCTTCCACACGGCCGAGCTCATGGCCATGGAGTATGACCGCTGGCAGGCCCGCAACCACTGTGTGGCGACTAGGCTCAATTTCCCCTTCGGCACATGTCTGGTCGACCTCGTCCCGCCAGAGCCAGGGGTGGTGAGCTTGGCTATGGTGCGGGAGGACCCCGAGGCATGGGAGCGCCTCCAGGCCGAGTCCGCCGATGAGGCCTACATGCAAGAGCTCCGCCGGCAGCACCCAGAGCTCGTGTAGGCGGAGCAGATGATCTTTGCTGGCACGGAGGGCGGCGAGGTTATCATGCTCCCGTTCGGTGACTAGGTCAAAGGAGGCGAGGACGGCGGCGTGGAGGGCGTCGAGGTGGGCAGCGAGGACGAGGAGATCGACGTCGATGAGTGGAGGTGTTGGGGATATAACCCTGCGGAGTGACCCGCCCAGGAAGGGTCGGGTTATACTGTTGGTGACTCAACAGTAAGGGCTTAAGTGGGCTTAAGAAGATGAGATATGAAGATTGGAGGCGACTTACAGGGCGGGCCTATTAAAGGCCCAAGACCCGGAGTGGGTGCAATCACCCGGAGATGTGAGCCGCCTGATGGCAACTTGCCTAGCAAGGCAAGGCAACTTAGAACCCAAGTCAGTCACGTTGTGTGATCCGACTTGGACTCTTGTAAGCCTAGGGCCTTGACCTGTGTACATAAAGGTGAGACCCTGTGGCGGGTCAACTCAAGGAACAATCAATCAATAGCTAGGTTAAGCGATTTTGCTCCCTTGTAATCAATACTCAATCAATACAACATAAAGCAGGACGTAGGCTTTTACCTCGTTGGTGGGGGGCCGAACCTAGGTAAACTCATGTTTCTCGTCCTGTTCAACCCCTTCAAGCTAACCTATGTTGCGATGGCTCCACACCTAAGTCCTTTCAAAGGGCATCTACCATGACAAAACCATGACAGTTAGCGCCCATCGTAGGGCCAACGCATGGTGGTTTCGAGTTCTTGAAAGGGCTCTTTCCCAGGGATCGAGGGATACACCATTGGCAGGATGACTAAGAGTCGCTGTGGCAAGCTCTACATCGACGACGCTGGCTGGGGCCCCGAGGCCGGCTCAATCGAGTATGGGTACTGGGTCCCCTTCGGCGGAATCCACGTCTTCATCGGGAAGATTGGTGAATCTGAGCCTGAGCCGGACACCTCCACCGACCTCTTCGAGTCGATTCAGCGCATGTAGCCCACCCGGTTTCAACCCGGCAGAAAGCGTGCCTTCATCGGTCTCACGCAAGGCTTGGAACTCGGGGAAATTTCCGCATCTAGTGGGGAGACCCTCATATACTCAGATGATAAGTCCTTCACCGGAGAGATGGAGTCAATCTATCAGCTTCAGGATGGCGGGCTTGGGGGCTACTCCAATGGCTACAGTATTTCAGACCCCTATGAGCTGCCATGCAGGGCTACAATCTTTATTGCTGGCACACAGCTAGTTTTGAACTCATCAACAACTGCAGCTATGACGTCTGGATCGGCTACGACTACGGCGGCTGGAGCTGGCGGCTCAGAGAGACCACCGGCTCAAGTTTTGTCAGACCTATTGGGCTATTTGACAACCCTGTTGGCAACTAAGGTAACTGCAGCGAATCAAGCGAAACGCAATGCGGAGATGGTAAAGATTCAGGTGGAGATCACTAAGGCCCAGTAGGATATCAACGCAGAGAATGCAATGATGGCAATGGAACATAAAAAATCTCCGTAAAGTTTCGTGGCATTTGGACTCCGTTTGGTATTGATTTTCTATGATGTAAAAAACATGCAAAAAACAACAACTGGCACTTGGCACTATGTCAATAGGTTAGTACCAAAAAATGATATAAAATGATATAAAATGACTATAAAATGATTATAAAACATCCAAGATTGATAATATAACAACATGGAACAATCTAAAATTACACATACATTGGAGATGTATCAGCATCCCCAAGCATAACTCCTACTCGTCCTCGAGTAGGTAAGTGATAAAAACAGAAATTTTGATGTGGAATGCTGCCTAACATGTCATATCATATTTTTTTCTTTATAGCATGGACATTTGAACTTTTATATTGTTCAAAGCAATAGTCTAGTTTTGACATGATAACTTAAATACTCAAGCATATCAACAAGCAACCATGTCTTTCAAAATATCAATGCTAAGATAAGCTATCCCTAGCCCATCATGCTCAATCATTGACCCATTCATGAAACACACTTGCATATTAACTATACCCAATGCTCAAGTATGATCATAGTGCCTCCTAGTTGGTGCTTTTATAAGAGAAGATGAGACTCAAATTCAAAAATAAAAATTGCATAAAGTAAAACAAAAGCCCTTCGCAGAGGGAAGTAGGGATTTGTAGAGGTGCCAGAGCTCAAAGGAAAAAACTTAGAGATAAAAACATTTTGGGAGGTGTATCCTTCCCACCAACAAAAACGACTTAGAGTTCCCAACACTTTCCATGCTAGATATATCATAGGCGGTCCCCAAACAGAAAATAAAGTTTATTCCTTTTTCAACCATACTTTCACTTTCCATGGCTAGCCGTATCCACGGTTGCCCTCCATACCAACACTTTCCAAGGAATTTATTATTTGACAACATAAAGTAAATGGATTTTTCATTTCGGGAATGGGTATCCCTTATACCTTTGCCTTACTCTCGTGCAATGACAAGTGAATAAACACTCATAGTGATAATAACACATCTAGCATGGAAAATATTAGCCACCCCTCACCGCTTCGCGAGAGAAACAAACTCACAAAAGAGAAGTTCATTTTGAAAATTAGAGATGGCACATACAAATTTGCTTAGAATGGCAAAAGAATACCGCATATAGGTAGATATAGCGGACTCATGTGGCACAACTGGTTTAAAGATTTTTTGATGCGCAAGTAGAGATCATACTTAGTGCAAAATGAAGGCTAGCAAAAGATTGAGAAGCGACCAACCAAGAAACGAATAATCTCATAAGCGAGCATTAAGCATAATTAACATCGAATAATGCACCACAAGTAGGATATAATTTCATTTCACAATTATTGACTTTCGTGCTTGCATATGGAATCATAAACCTTAACACCAATATTCTTACTAAAGCATAATTACTCATCAACATAACTCACATATCACATCATCATATCTCAAAACTATTACTAAGAATCAAGTTTATTTTGTCCAATGATCTTCATGAAAGTTTTTATTATATCCTTCTTGGATATCTATCACTTTGGGACTAATTTTCATATGTTGCTTTTGGCAAGCTCAAACAAATATAAGTGAAGATCATGAGCATAATTTTTCTTTCTCTCAAATTAATTTAAGTGAAGCAAGAGAGAATTTCTTGAAAATTTTGCTAACTCTCAAATAAATCTAAGTGAAGCAAGAGAGAATTTCTTCAAAAATACTAAAGCACACCGTGCTAAAAAAGATATAAGTGGAGCACTAGAGCAAGTCCATAGCTCATAAAAATTTAAGTGAAGCATAGAGAGAAATTCTAACAAGTCATGAAATAATTTTGGCTCTCCCAAATAGGTGTGTCCAGCATGTAATCAAGACTTAAAACACAAAATAAAACAATCAAAGACTCATATCATACAAGACGCTCCATGCAAAACACATAGTATGTGGCAAATAAAAATATAGCTTCAAGTAAAATACTGATGGTCGTTAGAAGAAAGTGGGGATGCCACTCGGGGGCATCCCCAAGCTTAGGCTCTTCTTACTCCTTATTCCTTCATCCATCATAAGATAATCCAGAACTTGAAAACTTCAATCACACAAAAGTCAACAAAATCTTCATGAGATCCGTTAGTATAAGAAAACAAATCACTACTATAAGTGTTGTATCAAACCAATTAATATTTTGTTCTTGCATTATATCTACTGTATTACAACTTTTCTATTGCAAAAACGCATCAAAGAAAACCATAGAGCCATCAAAACAAGCACACAACGCAAAGAAAACAGAATCTGTCAAAAACAGAACAGTCTGTAGTAATTTGGGTGTTTCGAATACTTCTGTAACTCCAATTTTTTTCAAAATTAGAACGACCTAAGAAATTTGTATATTGATCTACTGCAAAAGGAATAGGTATTTTATCGCCCTCTGGTTAAAAATGAGAATTGTTTTCGCTAACGCAAAAGTTTCTATTTTCTCAGCAAGATCAAACAACTATCACCCAAGAAGATCCTAAAGGCTTTACTTGGCACAAACACTAATTAAAACACACAAAAAAACACAATCATAACAGTAGCATAATTGTGCTAACACTCAAGAACAGGAAGCAAAAAGAAAAAAAATATTTTTTAGTCATTGGGTTGCCTCCCAACAAGCGCTATAGTTTTACGCCCTTAGCTAGGCATAAAGCAAGGGTCTACGTTTCCTCATCCTTGTCCTTTTGAAAGCAAAGGGAAAATTTCCTATCAATGGCATTTAATTTTCTATTTTGTGAAAGCACATGGCCATTGATAGCAGAAGAAAGATTAAGCTCATTGCAAAAATTCGTATCTAAACTAGCCTTCATCTCTTTAATTGTCTCATTTTGATAAAAGCACATAAGGGTAGTTGATTCAACATTTTCTCCCTTGGGGTGCCCAAATATGGCTTTCATCTTTTCATAAGTATCAATGGCATCCCCTTCAAGAAAACCGTTTTCAAATATAAAATCCCAAACTTGCTTGCAGGAAGAAGGTAAACCAGCATAAAAACTTTTCAAGTATATCTCTATCTGATATTGGGGCACATAGCTAGCTCGAATTCTCAACAACCTATCCCAAGCATATTTCAAAGATTCATCAAGCAAATAACAAAAAATTCTGGGATTATGTTCATCAAAATTGTTAGAATTTTCCTTAGCAAACCCGGTAAGTCTCTCCATAGCATCATTATTTATGAGCTTAGAGAGGACAGAGTGGTTATCCAAGGCATTGAAACTCGGGAGAAAAGCCTTAGCTTCTCTACGGTCGGTCATGGCGACAGAGAAGAGAGTTTAAGAGAATGAAAGAAAAATAGCGAACGGAAAATAAGGGTGAATAAAATGGCAATTTTTTGTGAAGTGGGGGAGAGGAAAACAGGAGGCAGATGGAAAATAATGTAAATTGCGAGGAGATGAGATTTGTTGTTAGGAACTTGGTATATGTTGAAGATCCTCCAGCAACGTCGCCAGAAATTCCTTTTGATGTCGCTTGAAGCTACATCGGTATTTCCCCAAAGAGGAAGGGATGATGCAGCACAGCGGCGGTAGGTATTTCCCTCAGATATGAAACCAGTTATCGAACCAGTAGAAGAACCAAGCAACACAACGTAAACAGCACCTGCACACAAATAACAACTACTCGGAACTTGACGTGTAAAAGGGGTTGTCAATCCCTTTCGGGTAACGGCGCCAGAAATTGGCAAACGGACGTGAGAGAGTTGTAAATATTGATAGATCGGACGCCAAATAAAATAAATTGCAGCAAGGTGTTTTTGTATTTTTGGTTTAATAGATCTGAAAATAAAAGGCAAATAAAATAGATCGTGAAGGAAAATAATATGAGAAAGAGACCCGGGGGCCGTAGATTTCACTAGTGGCTTCTCTCGAGAAAAATAGCAAACGGTGGATAAACAAATTACTATTGGGCAATTGATAGAACTTCAAATAATCATGATGATATCCAGGCAATGATCATTATATATGCATGACGTCCAAGATTAGTAGACCGACTCCTGCCTGCATCTGCTACTATTACTCCACACATCGTCTGCTATCCAGCACGCATCTAATGTATTAAGTTCATGGGGAAACGGAGTAATGCAATATGAACGATGACATGATGTAGACAAGATCTATCTATGTAGAGATAGACCCCATCACTTTATCCTTAGTAACAATGATACATACGTGTCGGTTCCCCTTCTGCCACTAGGATCAAGCACCGTAAGATCGAACCCACTACAAAGCACCTCTTCCCATTGCAAGATAAATAGATCAAGTTGGCCAAACAAAACTCAAATATCGGAGAAGAAATACGAGGCTATAAGCAATCATGCATAAAAGAGATCAAAGAAACTCAAATACTTTCATGGATATAAAAGGATAGATTTGATCATAAACTCAAAGTTCATTCGATCCCAACAAAACCAATGCAAAAAGAGTTACATCATATGGATCTCCAAGATACCGTTGTATTGAGAATCAAACAAGAGAGAGGAAGCCATCTAGCTACTAACTACGGACCCGAAGGTCTACAAAGAACTATTCACGCATCATCGGAGAGGCAACAATGGAGGTGGTGAACCCCATCCGTGTTGGTGTCTAGACTGGATTTGGTGGTTCTGGACTCTGCGGCGGTTGGAATTGATTTTCGTCGACTCCCCTAGGGTTTCTGTAATATTGGGGTATTTATAGAGCAAAGGGGCGGTCCGGGGGGCACCCGAGGTGGGCACAACCCACCAGGTGGGTTGTGCTCTCCTCGGAGCACCCCCGGTGCAGCCTTGGCTCATTAGGTGTCTTCTGGTCCATAAAAAATCTCTATAAAGTTTCGTGGTATTTGGACTCCGTTTGGTATTGATTTTTTGCGATGTAAAAAACATGCAAAAAACAGCAACTTGCACTTGGCACTATGTCAATAGGTTAGTACCAAAAAATGATATAAAATGATTATAAAACATCCTAGATTGGTAATATAACAACATGGAACAATCAAAACTTATAAATACATTGGAGACGTATCAGTTGGCATTCTGGGAACCAGGGTACCCAGACTTGCCTGCTTGCAGCCCGCGGCGTGGCCCCATCGGCGGACCGGTATGGCCCATCTTCATCAACTTCAAGACTTGACCCTCACGAGGGGCAAAGCCTCATGAGGCGGACGATGCCAAGACCTCTAGAGGGAGTGGCCTTGTCAGACTAGCTCCTGAGGAGCGGAGATTCCTATGCAAGCACCCATCTCATGAGGTCTGGATGACGCAAGCCGTGACGACCATGGCCAAGCAGGCGCTAGCGGGCGCAGAGTAGCAGGTTTCCTCTTTGGTGCTAAGGAAGCAAGCGCAGGTGCGGAGTCCCAAGGAATGAGCCAAAGGTTTCCATTTCCATGCTACAAGACCAAGACTGCCAGGGCGGCCGGACGGATGTCACCGCCGAGCCCACCGTGGCATCACCAGCAGAAGCTTTGCAGGCGAAGACCAACTTTCGTAAGGATAGGATGTACTTCTTGTCCCCTTTCAAACTAGCCGTTGTGGAATCCCTTCCCGCCTACATTTTGGGGGAAGAGCACCGGGGCCTCTATATATATAGGTTAGCCACCACCATAGAAGGGGCGATCCGATCCAGAGCCTCACCACCACACACCCAAGCATTAGGAGCTTGTTCTTCCTCTGTACTAGTTCATCCTCAGCCCCTCGCGAGGCTAATCCACACTAAAGCAGGAGTAGGGTCTTACACCGCAAGGTGGCCCGAACCTGGGTAAACTGTTGTATCTCTTTCCTTTCCCATTCATCGAGCTAGGTCGTGAGAGCGGCGGGTTGGTAGGCTGGGGAGGTTGAGTTCTTCACACGTGCCCTAGAGTTCAAACCTTTCTTGGGTCTGCGGAGCCCCGAATCCGACAGTGGTAAAGACCCGGAACACCATGGAATTACTTCAAATGGTTGTTGCTCAGCAGGCGGCTTACTCATACAGTCGTGACCGAGTTCACTCCACCCCGCGCCCAAGTCAAAGTTACAACCGACGGATTGAGTAGCCAACGATTTCCGGTAGTAAGCAGCGTCGTAACCCGCCCCATGGAGGTGACCCGCCCTGTGATGATAATCTACTGACCAATGCATAGGCAATTGTGGATCAGGCTCGAGCTCGTCGTGAGGAGGAAGCGGCGGCTCAGCAGGAGGCTTATCAACAGCCTTTGATAACCCCTTAAACTTCAATACTGGCTGGGATGATTTCCAGGACAGTTGGAGTACCGTGTTTAGTACCGGACCTACGTAATGAGCGTCTGTCCAAAGATTTGAAGGGTCCTTGTAAGGTGCCACATTACATAGCTGATCTCCCTCCTGAAGGATGGATTGAGAGTTATGAATTGGCCATGGAGAAGTTGGATGTCAATGATGCGGTCTGTGCTAAGTATTTGACCATGATGTTGGATGGAACAGCTCATACGTAGTTAAAAAGCTTGCCTGCTAATTCCATAAACTCATGGGAAGATTTGAAGGTGCATTTTATCAAGGAACATGCAAGCAGCCTCTAATGATTATTGATCTGGATAACTATGTGCAGCGTGAGGATGAGTCGGCTCACCATTGTGTTCGACTGGTCTTAGCTATTATTCACTCATCAGGTAGCATTGCGGTGGGTCAAGCATTTCTGATCTTGGAGAAGAATTGTCACTTTACCCCCCTTAAGCAGAAGCTTGGGCGGCTTAAGCGTTATTGTAATGATATGGGGGAGCTCATGGCAGCTCTTATTAAGTATGTCGACTCTGATAACACCAAGGACCCTGGATCCGATGACGAGAAGTCGAATAAGGGTAAGAGGGGCGGCAATGGTAAGGGTCAGCAACAGAATGTGACGGGAAATAATAGCAACAACCAAGGTAATAGTGGTAAGCGACGAAACCCTAATGACGGGTCAGATTTTGTGGCTAACACCAATACATGATATAAAAACCAACATCGTAACGGCAATGGTAAGCCGTCCTTTGGAGGAAAAACGTTAATCTTGAAGCAATGCTCAATGACCCTTGCCTGAAACATAGTCTGTCTAATAAGCCAGCGACTCATGCTTGGAAGGATTGTTTTATCATGCGAGAGTATAGGAATTACAATTTTAATCAGAATCATGGTAACAATAATGGTCCACCTGGCGGGTCAGGATCTGGTGCTCCGGGGTCCGGCTTTAGCGGGGGCGGCTCAAACGCTGGCTATTAGGGTCAAGGTAACCATGGTGGTCATAATTAGCAGCCGGGTCAGAGTAACCAGCAGCAAAATAACCAGTCAGGATATCAGAGTAATCCAAAGCAGCTTAACGGGGGTCAATACCACGTTTTCACTACAAGTCTCTGTAAGCGAGATCAGAAGGTTCGTAAGCGTGTGGTCAATGATGTTGAGCCAGTAGTACCCCGGTACTTACGATGGTCAGAATATCCGATCATGTGGAGTCGGGAAGATCACCTGCCCCGGGTTGACAATCCGGGTCATTTGGCATTGGTGGTAGCCCCTCAGGTCGGGGGTTATAAATTCACTAAGGTGCTTATGGATGGCGGCAACAGTATCAACATCCTGTATTATGACACCTTTCGTCCGATGAACTTAACTGACAAAGATCTTAAGGCGTCCTCTACAGTCTTCCATGGTGTAGTGCCTGGTAAGTCGGTGTATCCCGTGGAAGAGATTGCTTTGAAGTTGCCTTTGGGGATGACTATGACTACAGAGCAGAGACGATGTGGTTCGAGGTGGTTAAAATCAAGAGTTCGTATCATGCCTTGTTTGGACGGCCGGCTTATGCTAGGTTCATGGCTCGCCCATGTTATGTTTATTTATAGCTCAAAATGCTAGGGCGAACGGGTACAATTACGGTCCATGGTGATCGGAAAATCACTTTGGATGTGAGGAAGGAGATGCAGCTTATGCAGAGTCAGCTTGTGCTACTAAGGAGCTTAAGTTTTATACAGATAATGTTGACCCGACGGATATGACCTCTTTGAAGAAGCCCACCACTGAGCAAGACCCTTTGTTGAAGTTTAAGTCGGCCGACGACACTAAGCAGGTTGACTGTGTCCCTGGCGACTCATCTCAGCAGTTCATAGTGGGGACTAATATGGATCCTAGATAGTAAAGCGCGCTCATTGAGTTCATCCAGGAGGATCGGGACATCTTTGCATGGAAACCTTCTAACATGCCAGTTGTACCGAGAGAATTCGCTGAGCACACTCTTAATGTGGATCCTAAGTTTAAATCGGTTAAACAGTTCTTTCATCATTTCAATGAAGAACGACTTAAGGCTATTGGAGAAGAGGTAGCCCGACTCTTAGCGGCTGAGTTTATTGTTGAAGTTTTTCACCCTGAGTGGTTGGCTAATCATGTGCTTATACTCAAAAAGAACGACACATGGCGTATGTGTGTTGACTATACAGATCTCAATAAAGCTTGTCCAGCTGACCCGTTTGCTCTCCCCCGTATTGACTAGATCATTGATGCAACGACAGGTTGTGAGAGCTTATGTTTCCTGGATGCTTATTCTGGTTATCATTAGATCAAGATGGTAGTTAAAGACCAAGAGAACACGTCCTTCATCACACCTTTTGGGGCCTTCTGCTATGTTTCTATGCCTTTTGGGCTTAAAAGCACTTAGGCGACTTATCAACACTGTGTTCAGAATTGTCTTCACAGTTAAACTGGGTGTGATGTTCATGCTTATGTTGATGATATCATGATCAAATCTAGGAAGGAGACTCTCCTAGATGGCTTAAGAGAAACTTTTGACAATCTCTGGGTTTACAGGATGATGCTTAACCCGACCAAGTGTGTCTTTGGCGTACATGCAAGAAAGTTCTAGGTTCTCTAGTTTCAGATAGGGGCATTGAAGCTAACCCAAAGAAGACTAAGGCCATCACTTCACTTTCTAAGACAGCGTGTGTCAATGACGTCCAGTGCCTGGCAGGCTGTATCTTGGCTTTGAGTCGGTTTATAAGTTGCCTGGGAGAGAAGGCCATTCCTTTATATCAGATTGTGAAGAAGACATATCACTTTGTCTGGAGTGATGCTCCTAATGAGGCGTTCGATGCGCTCAAGAAACAGATAGCTAAGCCACAAGTCATTGCTGCTCCCATTGAGAAAGAGCCTTTGCTTCTGTATGTGGAAGCTAATAATAAAGCAGTCAGCGTGGTAGTTTTTGTGGAGCGCAAGGAGGGTAAGGAATACCCAGATTATCAGCGGGCTTATTATATCAGCAAGGTTTTAACTGAGTCCAAGCAACGATACCCACATTTGCAAAAACTGGTATTTGGGGTGTTCATGGCAAGTCGCAAGCTGAAGCATTATTTTCTTGGCCATCCTATTACTGTGGTCAGCTCTTCTCCTTTAGGGGATATTATTTAGAACAGGGAGGCCACAGGACGGGTTGCTAAGTGGGTAATCGAACTTGGACCTCATGGTTTGAAGTGTGTGCAAAGAACAACCATCAAGTCTGAGGCTTTAGCGGATTTCATAAATGACTGGACAGAGTTGCAGACACCAGAGGAGAAGCCTAACAACACATATTGGACAATCCACTTTGATGGGTCCAGGCAGTTGGAGGGCTCGGGCTGGAGTTATTTTGACCTCCCTGTGAGGTGACAAATTTTGTTATGTTTTGAGACTAATGTTTCCTTGTACTAACAATGCAGCTGAGTATGAAGCGTTACTCCATGGCCTTCGTATGGCCAAAGAGATGAATTTAAGCCGGGTTAGGTGCCTGGGCGACTCAGACCTTGTGACTCAGCAGGTCAAGTGGGACTCGAAAGACCCAGTCATGGCGGCTTATCGCCGGGCGATTGATAATATTGCTGGTCACTCAAGGGTTATCAGATGGATCACCTTGATAGACGGAAGAACGAGGCGGCTGATGCATTGTCCCGGCTTGGATCTCAACATAAGTCGGTGCCTCCTAGTGTGTTCCTCGATGTACTACACAATCCTTATGTCAAGTTACTGTTTGAAGAAGATCTTGTTGTCCCTGTCTCCAAGGTGCAGTTGGTGGCGGCTCTTCATGCTATTCCAGATTGGAATTTTCCTTATCTGGCTTATATGACCCGGGGCGAGTTACCTGAGGATGAAATTTTGGCAAGACAAATAACCAAGAGGTCTAAGTCTATGGCTATCGTCAATGACGAGTTACAGCGCTGCACTGTGACAGGTGTATTCCAACATTGTGTTTCTCCTGAGGAGGGCCGTGAAATCTTTTGAGAGATTCATGAAAGCGAATGTGGTCATCATGCCGGTTCAAAATCTTTGGTGGCTAAAGCTTTTCGTCATGGGTTTTATTGGTTGACGGCTCATGCTGATGCGGAAGATATCGTTAGCAAGTGTGATGGGTGTCAGCAATTTTCTAGACGAGCTCATGTGCCGACTCAAGAATTGCAGATGATTCCGATAACTTGGCCATTTGCAGTCCAGGGGCTTGATATGGTTGGACCATTCAAAAGGTCTAAGGATAAAAAGACCCATCTTTTGGTGGCGGTTGACAAGTTTACCAAGTGGGTTGAGGCAGAGCCAGTTAGCAAGTGTGATGCAGCGTCTGCAGTTCGTTTGATAAAAAGCTGATCTTCTACTTTGGTTATCCTCGTATTACCATTACTGATAATGGCACTAATCTGTCTAAGGGTGCTATGAAGGAGTTCTGTCAAAGAGAGCATATCCATCTTGATGGTTCTTCCGTAGCTCATCCACAGTCTAATGGTCAAGCAGAAATGGCTAACCAAGAAATTTTGAGAGGCATCAAGCCCCAGCTTATGGTTCCTTTGGAACGAACGCCGGGTTGTTGGGTTGAGGAGCTTCCTTCTGTGCTTTGGAGTATCAATACCATCCCCAACAGGTCAACAGGCTATACGCCTATCTTCATGGTATATGGTGCAGAGGCGGTTCTGCCAAGTGATATCCGTCATGATTCGCCCCAAGTGGCGGCTTATGTTGAAGATGATAATGAGACGAGACATCAAAATGCACTTGATGCTTTCGATGAAAAGTGTGACCTTGCGGTGGCTCATTCGGTGATATGTCAGCAAGACCTGCGTTGCTATCACAACCGCAGAGTCAAGACTTAGGCATTTCAAGAGGGTGATTTAGTGCTCTAACTGATTCATGATTAGACAGACATGCATAAGTTGTCCCCGCCTTGGGAAGGACCTTTTGTGGTCAGTAAGAATCTCAACAATGGCTCGTATTATCTCATTGCTATACGTGAGCACAAGAAATCACACACCTCTGAGCAGGAGACCTGTAGGCCATGGAACATTGCTCCTCTTCGGCCTTACTACACTTGAGACACCATCTCTCCCCATTGTACATACCTCTGTCGATGTATATATCTTTTTATGATCAATATAATAAAGTCAGCATCCCTCAAATTCGGGTCCTTGGTTGTTTCATTTATGTGCATCCGAGTCTTTGTTAATTGATCATAAGGTCACTTGGGGGCTTCCAACCCACCGGGTTTAGGTTTCATACCCTCTTGACTGGCATGAAACGCCACATTACGAGTTATACATGCCTGTTAGGAACTTGCTACTCCGCCAGGTGACCCGCCGAACTCTTGACAAGTCAATATTTTTGAAGACCCTGAACTCGTTATGGTTAAAATGGTGGTTTTGTGTCACGAGAGAGCCGACTTAGAGTGAGCTACGATAAACCCACCTATCTATTTAGAGCTACTCCACTACATAGCATGCCGTACTCTTAACAGTCAATCTTGTTTAAAGACCCTGAACTTGTTAAGGTTAAAACGACAGATTTATGTCATGGGAGGCTGGCTTACAGGATTAAAAACGGCTATGCGGCCTTGAAAGAAAATATGCGGCCTATCGGCCAACTTTTATTCGGTCATGCCTAAAAAACCGGCCTAACAAATATTTGAGTTTTATGTATATTTTATTTTGGTTTTTCAGATGTTTTTATGATCTCAAGTTTTTTGCTTTTGTGAAAATTGTGAATATCCGGGTCATATAGGCTCTGGGTTGTGTTGCTCATGTTTGAGTATTTGGGTTGTCATCCGCCCTGATTTTTTGACTTTAAGTCACCAGCATGTTTTTTGACTACACAGCCACTGGCATGATTTCTTTTATGATATGAAATTATGAGTCTTTGGGGTTTCTTAACCCGCCACTGGCTCTTGAATAAACGTTGCCTGTGCATGTATGGGTCTTTACAGAGTATACAAGACCTCAGACAAAGAGCAGAATCATTGCACGTCTCATATATATGATCAAATCAAGCATGCAATAAAGTTCAGCTGCCGGATCAAAAGTTGGGATAACATGCTCGAAGGCATGGCAGAGCAAATACTTGTTTTTAACTACCTAGTACAAGGCTTCAGCTGAGCCCAAAAGGTTTTTCTCACAAAGTGTTTCTGGAGTTAAATTTACTCTGTTAAGCTGGCGATAGTGCCGTCCGGGTTCCGGCCTGGCGGGTTATTCTCCTGGTGCCTTGAGGTAGAAACCTCCTGATTACCCCATGTCGGCTCTTCTTCATCTACCATCTGGAAAGTAGCCGATGTCCAGTCGATGCCAGTTAAAGCCTCGAAGGTAGCTTCATCATTAAAGATAAGCGAAGGGTCAAGATCAGGGGTAAAGTCGTTCTTACGCCTTGGGGGAATTAAATCAATAATTTCATGAGATGGCGGCTTGATCATGGTGTTGTTGCTGTCAGAAGCCGCCTAATATTTGGAAAGATCAACCTCCTGAGCAAGTTGACATGCTAGAGGCCGCATCTCCCTAGCATATTTGACAAAGTCTTCTGCTTGAAAGACTGAGCCATCGGCATTGAATTTAGGACACCCACTGCCCATTTTAGCTGGGTCTAGTTCCGCTTGCCAGGATTTAGCCCAACTTAAAGCATTAAGGGCCCCTACACGGGCGGCCGATAGCTTTATTTCCTCAATCTGCGATGGCACTGTTGACACATGTTCCAGTATAGTTTTAATACCAGTTGGAGGTTTCTTGAAACTTGCTATATCCACAAGGGTTCGTAGACTCCTGATACGTCTCCAACGTATCTATAATTTATGAAGTATTCATGTTGTTATTTTATCATTCTTGGGTGTTTTATAATCATTTTATAGAAACTTTATATCATTTTTTGGGACTAACCTATTGACCCAGTGCCAGTTGTTGTTTTTTGCTTTTTTTTACATCACAGAAAATCAATATCAAATGGAGTCCAAACAGCACGAAAATTCACGGAGATTTTTTTGGACCAGAAGGAACCCAGTGGGCCAGAGCTGCACCTGGGGGGTGCCCCGAGGGGGGCACAACCCACCAGGGCGTGCCAGGGCCCCCTGGTGCGCCCAGGTGGGTTGTGCCCACCTCGGTGGCCTCCTGCACCCCCTCTTTGCACTATAAATTCCCAAATATTCCAAAACCCTTCGGGGTTAACATAGATCAGAAGTTCCATCGCCGCAGGGCTCCGTAGTCACCGAAAACCAATCTAGACCCATTTCGGCCCTTTCGGCACCCTGCCGGAGGGGGGAATCATGTAACACCCATGATGCGGCTATATCTCCCACGTGTCGGAGCATGACTTAGAGGCATAACCGCATGGTGGGCATGTCGCAAGAGGGGTAATCTTTACACATCCCATGTACTGAATAAGAAAGGGATAAAGAGTTGGCTTACAATCGCCACTTCACACAATACATAAATAGCATTACACCATCCAGAATACAATCAAGGTCCGACTACAGAACCAAAATAAAGAAAGACCACCCCTAATGCTAGATCCCCGATCGCCCTGACTGGGCTCCACTACTGATCAACTGGAAAACGAAACAACACAATGAACACGATCTTCACCGAGCTCCCACTTGAGCTGGGTTGCGTCACCTGCACTGGTATCATCGGCACCTGCAACTATTTGGAAATATCTGTGAGCCACGAGGACTCAGCAATCTCACACCCGCGAGATCAAGACTATTTAAACTTATGGGTAGGAAAAGGTAGTGAGGTGGAGCTGCAGCAAGCAATAGCATATATGGTGGCTAACTTACACAACTGAGAGTGAGAAGAGAAGCAAAGCACGGTCATGAACTAGAAGTGATCAAGAAGTGATCCTGAAACTACTTACGTTCAAGCATAACACAAGAACCGTGTTCACTTACCGGACTCCGCCGGAAAGAGACCATCACGGCTACACACGCGGTTGATGCATTTTAATTAAGTTAAGTCTCAAGTTCTCTACAACCAGACATTAACAAATTCCCATCTGCCCATAACCGCGGGCATGACTTTTGAAAGTTCAAAACCCTGCAGGGGTGTCCCAACTTAGCCCATCACAAGCTCTCACGGTCAATGAAGGATATTCCTTCTCCCAGGAAGACCCGATCAGACTCGGAATCCTGGTTACAAGACATTTCGACAATGGTAAAACAAGACTAGCAAAGCCGCCCGATGTGCCGACAAATCCTGATAGGAGCTGCACATATCTCGTTCTCAGGGCACACTGGATGAACACTACATACAACTAAAACCAACCCTCAAGTTTCCCCGAGGTGGCGCTGCAAGTGGCTCTGTTTTGGACCAACACTCAGAGGAGCAATGGCCCGGGGGTTTAAAATAAAGATGACCCTTGAGTCTGCAGAACCCAAGGGAAAAAGGCTTAGGTGGCAAATGGTAAAACCAAGGTTGGGTCTTGCTGGAGGAGTTTTATTCAAAGCGAACTGTCAAGGGGTTCCCATTATAACCCAACTGCGTAAGGAACGCAAAATCAAGGAACATAACACTGGTATGACAGAAACTAGGGCGGCAAGAGTGGAACAAAACACCAGGCATAAGGCCGAGCCTTCCACCCTTTACCAAGTATATAGATGCATTAATTAAAATAAGAGATATTGTGATATCCCAACAATATCCATGTTCCAACAAGGAACAAACTCCATCTTCACCTGCAACTAGCAACGCTATAAGAGGGGCTAAGCAAAGCGGTAACATAGCCAAACAACGGTTTGCTAGGACAAGGTGGGTTAGAGGCTTGACATGGCAATATGGGAGGCATGATATAGCAAGTGGTAGGTATCGTGGCATAGCAATAGAGCGAGCAACTAGTAAGCAAAGATAGAAGTGATTTCGAGGGTATGGTCATCTTGCCTGCAAAGTTCTCTGAGTTGACGTAAGCTTGATACTCATAAGCATACTCAACGGGTTCCTCCATCATGAACTCGTCTCCCGGCTCTACCCAAGTCAAGAACACAATCAAAGGAAACCACAATCAATCGCGGTGCAATGCGCAAGCAACATGATGCAAAACATGGCATGATATGCGGGATGTGATATGCAATGCATATGCGAGCTCCGGAAGGAAAAGATTGAACCAAGCCTCAACTTGGCAAACCAAGAGTGCTGCTGGAAAAATGAGTTGATTTTGATCGAAATCGATATAAAGATCGCCGGAATTGGATGCACGGTTTGCAAATGGCAAGCAAAACAAGAATGGCACAATTCTGCGATTAACAGCACGATGCCATCTAGAATGCAACAAGAAACTAAGCTACTACACTCCAACATAGCAACAAAGCACATGGAAGTGATCTACTCAAGATGCTTGACAAAAGATGAACACTGAGCTACGGCTAAATTACACAAGAGCAAGTTCAAACAAGCATGGCAAAAGGGCAAAAGATATCTGCATCACAGACTTAGTGAAAATATTAACATGTCAGGAATTAACATCAGGAAGACATGTTTTGAGCAAGCTAACAACATGCTACAGGTACAGAACATAGCAATACAAGGCATGGCATGAATCTACTCAAAGAATATAACAAAAATCCCTTACTGACCATAAGCCAAAAATGATCATAAGATATGATGGCACCCATGTAAACATAGCAAGTTTCGTTAACATATTCAGACTTAGCAGAAAACTGGACATGACATAAACTGAATTATGAAGGCATGTTTGCGAGCTTGATGCACTTAACACAAGGCATTGCATGACAAACTAAGCATACTACCAGCAAGAATACATGATCAAGAAGCTAACCATGGCAATAACAATCTCATAGCATGCATGGATCAACTACAACAACTTTGGCAAAATTGATTAACACGTAAACAACTGCCAGGAACATTTTATAGCAAAAGTAGAGCAAGATTGATTCATGCTAGGGCACTCCATAATTGCAAACAGGGGCATGGATTGATAGAGCATAACCATATGTCAAAATCATCCTTACTGAACATGCTCAAAAGAAGCATGGATCTCTCTGTAGCAACATGAATACATGGCATAAAAATAATAGTAGGGAAATGACTTAGTGAAATTCTAAGTCCCTGAAATCAGCAATATCACGAGAGCTACTTTGCATGCTTGTGCTAGTCACCACATAGATCACAAAAATACATGGCATACACCCTGTAAAGATGGCATGGCATAGCCCAAAACACATGTAGAGCTCATGCCCATATGCAGCACACAATAATCATGGCAAAAATGACAAATTCTCAAGATCTGTTAAGAAACAGGAACTAACATTTTATAGCACTCTTGCATCAACACTTTGGGCATCAAGATGGACTCAAACAAGCATGGCACAAGGAACAAAATGAAGAGCACAACACGATGAACATTTTGATATATTGCACGCCCAAAACGGAACATCACACAGGAAGTTATGGCATGATGAATAATGCATGAAAATATGACTAGGGACGAAGACTTGGTGAAAACCACCTCAGATCTAGGGTTCTTTGGATTTGCACGTGAACCGAGGCGGGAGTGAGCTCGCTGGAGATGGAGAGACTCGCCGGATCCAGGGCCGGGGAGGCCGGATCCGGCCGCGGGACGTCGGGGCGGCGAGGTCCGCGGTGGGCGAGGTGACGGGCGAAGGTGGCATGATGGTGCGCCGACGAGGCAACGGCGGAGGCGCGCCGGCGGCTGGGAAGCGGCTTCGAGGCGGCGGAGCGGCGAGGAGGAGTCGGGCGAGCGGTGGGGAAGACGCAGGCGAGCGGTGGCGGCTCGCGCGGGCCCGCGACGGGCCTGGCGGGTTGCGGCGGCGCGGAGGCGATGCGGGGACAGGTGGCGCGATGCGATTGGGTGGGGTGGCGGCGCGGACATGTCCCGTGGTGGGAGGAGATGGTGTCCGGCGGCGCGAGGGGAATTTCTAGGGTTTAGTCTGCGCGAAAAATCTGGGAGAAGCATATATATATAGGTAGGGGGAGCTAGGAGAGTCCAAATGAGGTGCGGTTTTCTGCCACGCGATCGTGATCAAACGACCGAGAGGATGGAGGGGTTTTGGATGGGTTATTGGGCCACTTTGAAGGAGTGTTGGGCTGCAACACACACGAGGCCTTTATGGTTCCCCCGTTAACCGTTGGGGTATCAAACAGACTCCAAATGACACGAAACATGACAGGCGGTCTACCGATGGGGTACCAAAGCCGCTTGGCAAATCGCGGTCCATTCCGAGAAAGTTTAACACCCGCTCACGAAAAGAGGCAAAAGGGGACGCCGGAGGACATAGGAGCGCCGGATTGCAAAACGGACAACGGGGAAAATGCTGAGATGCATGAGACAAACATGTATGCAAATGCGATGCACATGATGACATGATATGAAATGCATGACACGCAAACAAATGACAAGGAAACAACAATGAAAAACTGGAAGACACCTGGTGCGTCGGTCTCGGGGCATTACAAATCATCTCCGGTGTCCATCTTCATCATCCCGGCGACCACCACGATGAGGAGGGAGTAGTCCACCATCGGGGTTGAGGGTTTGTACCAGTAGCTATGTGTTTAATCTCTCTCTCTCATGTTCTTGAGATGTTATGATCTTGATGTATCATGGGCTTTGTTAATATATATAGTCAGATCATATGGTGTTTTCCCCTCTCTATCTTGTTGTGATGAATTGAGTTTTTCCCTTTGAAATCTAGTTGTTATCGGATTGAATACTTTTATGGATTTGAGAACACTTGATATATGTCTTGAAATTGAATACTCATGGTGACAATGAGGTATCGTATTGATTCACTTGATATATGTTTTCGCACTCAACTTGCGGATTCCCGCGGTACAATGGGGTAATCTATGCACAGGGGTTGATGCATGTTCTTGTCCTTGTTTCTCCGGTGGAAATCTTGGGGCACTCTTTGTAGTTCTTTGTGTGGATTGAGTATTATGAATATGAATATGCTTTGGTGTTATTCTAGTATGAACTCTCGGATAGATTGAACAGAAACAATAGCTTTGTGTTATTTTAGTACGGACTCTTGAATAGATCAAATGGAAAGAATAGCTTTGAGGAGGTTTCATACCCTACCCAAAATTCCTATCTTTTTTATCCGCTAATAGAAACTCGGGAGTGATTCTTCGTTACACTTTGAGGGGTAATCATATGATCCAACTATGTTAGCACTGTTGAAAGTATGGACCACAGGCCTAATTTTTAAGCATTGCAATACCGTTTTTGTTCCCGTTTACTATTTGCTACCTTGCTGTTTTTATTTATTCAGATTATGAAAATATATTTCTGCCATCTATATTACACTTTTATCACCATCTCTTCGCCGAACTAGTGCACTTATACAATTTGCCATTGTATTGGGTGTGTTGGTGACACAAGAGATTTCTTGTATTTGGTTGCAGGGTCGTTCGAGAGAGACCATCTTCATTCTACACCTCTCACAGATTGATAAACCTTAGGTCATCCACTTGAGGGAAAATTGCTACTGTACTACAAAACTCTGCGCTTGGAGGCCCAACACGTGTCTACAAGAATAAAGTTGCGTACTAGACATCAAGCTCTTTTCTGGCGCCATTGCTGGGGAGGTTAGGTAAGCGGTACTCACATCCCGTCAACGAAGCTCTTTTCTGGCGCCGTAGCCAGGGAGATGAGTGCTTGAAGGTATATCTTTAGATTTTGCAATTGAATCTTTTAGTTTCTTATTTTATAACTAGTTTGGTTTATAAAAGCATCCCGTCAACGAAGCTATTTTCTGGCGCCGTTGCCGGGGAGGTGAGTGCTTGAAGGTATATCTTTAGATCTTGCAATTGAATCTTTTAGTTTCTTATTTTATCACTAGTTTGGTTTATAAAAGAAAACTACAAAAGAATGTAATTGAGGTTATGTTGACACCAGATTTTGACATGGCCAAGAACTTAATTAAGATGGCCTCAAATGGAGAAGGGCTCAAAGTGAGAAAGTTCCATATCGTCAAAAGGAGAAACTTTCATATTTGGGCCATAGCCATCCGGTCTCATCTCTAAGGCCAAAGTTGTGTTTGAAATACTCAGATTTTATATTCAGAACACTATTCAGCTGATTACACCCCCCAAGATGGACTCATATGAGAAATGTTTCTACACGGATTGTCTTCGTCTCGTCGAGACGATCGATTTCGATATAAAAACGTCAAAATCGGAGTTCATATGAAAACGTTAGAGTCAAAACGGTGTGCTGCATAAGTTTGCCCCTGAAGTTCCGGGCAAAACTTCCGGGGAGGTTCCGGGATAAACCGAAAGTTTGCACGCGGTGCGTCCGAAAGACTGGAATTTTAACATTGTTTGCAGATTTGCGGGGCCGATTTCGACATCAAGATGACCTCGGATGAAAAAGTGATCAACTGAAGAGTTTTTCTCCATTGCAAGATCTACAACTTTTATTTTGGGACCATCGTCATCCGAAGTAGTATGCGGCCTGCAGATTCAGTGCAAGAGGGCTACTTGATATAATTTCAGCCCGGAAGTTCCGGGCCAGACTGGAAGTTCCGGCCCTCGTAGTCCGAGTTAGGGTAACTTTTGATGATTTGGACTTGATTTGAGTCCTTTTCTTGTACGGGAAGTCCAGCCGCCTCATATATATGTAAGGGGTCACGGACGATTGAACAACACACAATCGACATATCAATCTATCATATTTTACCTTTATCTTTTACCTTCTCCCTTTGTTCTTCTTCTTCTCGTTCTTCGTTCGTTCTTCTTCGTTGCAGGGCGGCGAACCTCGAGGCCCTAGGGGTAGTCAAGATGACCTAGGGCAGCCCATAGCCGCCGTGCGCCTTGACGGGGTCCCTCCCGGGCGTGTGGGGTTTCGGGTCCTCAAAAGCACCCGCCGGATTGTCTTGCGTACCGTGCTTCCGGCGGGTCTCCTTCGACGTGAGCTGCGGTGCATCACCCCCGGTGTCGAGGATACACGGTGACGTGTTCGTGTGCGAACACACTTTTTGGCGACTCCGGTGGGGATGAAGCTTTGAACGGCCTTCGGCCCATTCTTGCTACGAAGAGATCGTCATCTAAGGTTTGCAATCTACAAAGGTAATATGAATACTCAATTCCCTACTGTAGATGCAAATAATGCATATGATCTTACTAGATCGTTCAATGATTATACTCTATCGGCCAGCCCTAGTTTTTTCAATAAGGCATCTAATTACGTGCATAGGCCGACTCAAAGTAATTTACATGTTTCAACTTCTTATGATACTAGTAACATACAACATATGTATCCTAACTCTCATGCATCGGCAACCCCACAAATCCATATGTCGGTGAACAACATGATGGGTTCGGTTAGTCAATTTGAAACACCTCATGTTAAAATTTCCAATAGCATAGAAGAAAGTGTTTCACCTTTTTATTCATCGGCAACTAATTTGCAGTATGTGAATCCAACCTTGCCGATGGATGGGAGAATTGTCCATGCTACTACTAGCTATTCGGCCAGTTACTCTCAACCATCATATGCTACACCTCATTTTAGTAATTTTTCAGTATCGTATGCAACTGTAGATGTTCATAATTCGGCCCCGCATCTTCATGCTCATAGCCGAATAAGTGAAAATTTTACAGGAACACATGTGTCGTCATCAAATACTGTAGCATATAATGCATACTCTATGCAATTCGAGAATTTCGGCGACACTCACGAATCACTGCCGAAAGAATCTGAAAGTATTGTGGAGCAATCCCTTCCAGAAGAGCTTGTGGCTGCGTTAAAAAAGAGCTTGGCACGAAACAAGAAAATTAGTGCTCTCTGCCTTGAACAATATGAAAAGGGGTTGTTTCCTGATTATGCTGCAATAAAGGCTAGAGTTTTGCAGGAAGATGAAACTACATGCATTGATAGAATTGGTGAAAGAGCATATGATTATACAGTAGTGCATACACCTCCACCTAGTACCATAGTATATTATACACCCCCTACACAATTGTAAAATTTCGGCAACACTAACACTTCATTGCCGAAAGATTCTAAAAGCATTGGGGGGCAAACTAATCTAGAGCAGGCTGAGATTGAGAGGGGAGTTAAAGCTTTGCGCGATAGGGTGCAAGTACTTCATCAAGAGAGAATTGATAGGGAATTGGCTCAAAGAAAAGAAGCCTTGCCAATTGATATAACTGGCGAAAATAAAGATGATTCGGAAACTAAAAGTGTTTCGGTTGAAAAAGCCGAATCAAGTAGTATATATTCCGAATCCATCAAATCCAAAGAGGAAAATATTGTTGAGAAACGGCATGGAAAGTATAGCAAGACAGCCATACTTGATTATTCTGAAGTTAATGGAACCTACTTCCTTCCCTATGAGTTTCGTGCCATAGAAATTGACGAGCTTCAAGAAAAGAATAAGTAGCCGAAGAAAGTTTGGTGGACAAGGATCTTCAAACTAATGATGCACGAAATCAAGAAAAAATATGATGACAAGGCGTTGGGGAGCTATCCGAAGGCGTAGCAAGATATTCTTCAAGTCACACCACCATCATGCTCTCCCAACATATTTGAAGAGGTATGTCTAGCAATTAATTTACCTGTTTTCAGATTTGGTCATGACTTAGTTGTTGATGCATTTATTAGAAAAATCTTCATAACAATTATTGAGAGACCAATGAAGAAGGGTAATTTATCTGTTAGCAATCAGATTGTCACAAAGCATATCGGTCAACATATTGCACCATCCAGAAAGACCGATTGCAAAAACTTATTGCAGCCAAGGCTTTCCCCATTGCTTTATCTAAAGCTCATATCTAATTGGGTAGCTCTGCTTATTTCTTACTTGGTTTACACTTGGTCTCAATTGAGACATGTATGTTCTAGCTATTTTTGTTCCAGAAATTTAAAGCCAAGGTTAAAATTTTCTGGGCAAACCGATGCCAGTATAGTTTCTTATCCAAAGACATCAGAGATAGAGTGCAAAACACAATGCATAGCCGAATGGGGTGATGCAAAATCTGAACCATTCGTTTGCTTAACTCCAAAGCCGTTCTCACAACACGATCGGCTAGAAAACAAGAAGTATACCTTCAATTCAAGCATGTGTGATCAAATATTTGATTTGTTATTGAAAAATAATTACATTACAATTCTTGATCACCATGTTAAGCCATCAATCCAAGGATGAATGTATTGTAAGTTGCATGATTCGTCCAAGCATGATTTTGAGGATTGCAACATGTTTCGTCAAATAGTTAAATCGGCCATTGAAAAAGGACGATTGAAGTTTGTTGAAATACCAAGAGATGACCAGCCTATTCCAATTGGTCCCGATGGCAAAAAGTTTTTGCATCGGCTGCTTCAAGCCGATCCATTTAAAGAGATGGTAAAAACTGCAGGTGATGGGATCAAGCTTTCAAGTAAAGAAGTAGTTGAAGATCACAATGAACATGAACTTGAGGGTGAGAATTCCATCGAAGCTACAATGAAGACGCTAAGGACTGGGGGGCAACAGGGAAATCCAATGATCGATGAAAGCAAACCAAAAGAAAACAAAGGCCGAAATAAGCACAAGTGTAAGAGATCAAAAATCACCTTCGCTGAACTATTGGATAAATATCAAAAGAAGAGTGGAGAGAAGAATGCTTATCGGCCAAATCATGCAAAGAAACCAAGATCACCCCTGAGGCGCAAATATGAGGATCGGTATTGGCAAAGTAAGCATTTTAATGCAACATATTCATATCCTTTTTTGGGCCGCCAGTGCCAATGCCGTGGATGCATCCCTATGCTCATGTAGATCCATATCCATCATGGGACAGGTATGATACAAGGGCACACTCTCCATCTTATTTTAGACCATCTAACCAATATTATGCATCTCCGAGAAGATCAACATTTGAACAATCATATGTTAAAGGCCGTTTCAATCATAAGGAATCGGTCCGGAGCTCAAAGAAGAAGAAAGAGGTGGTCAAACAAGTGTACCGTGTTAAAAGAGATGGTCGTAAGAGTGCAACTTCAGATTTGATCTCAAATGAAAAAGAGCCAATTAACGTGTTGACATTGGCTACTAAAGGCAATGAGACGAAGCAACCAATTATCAAGAGTCAAAGTGCCAAATCTGAAGAAAAGAAGTTGACAGTGCACAAGGTAAAACAAGAATTGCCATTGCTTCAAACAAAATCACAGCCGGGGTGCCCACTCGGCTTATCGTATTGGCGAAAGAAGGAATTACAAAAACTTAGTGCACAAGAGCTGAAAAAGAAGAACATGGCATGGGTTCCCAAGAGGAGCAGTCAAAATAAAAATGATGTGCAACCTTCTATTGCAACAAGTGTTATAAAAGTGAAGAAAGAGAAGGATGGAAACCAGAAACAATTAAGCCGAAGGTTTGCATCACCCCATCAAAATCTTCGGTTAGCACATCATCCATGTTTTTCAACCATACCATTGATGCCTTTGCCATGGAATTCATCATCAGGTATGATAAATTACCCTCCCTGGATTTATTTTGATCCATGGAAGCGACATAATTTTCTGCATCATGAGAGGGTATTACCAAATCTCTATACAATTTATTAGCTACATTTTTTCTTGCTAATCCAAAGGGCCGAAATATTTGATTGCTATTTCATTTGTTTATTTCGGCTATACATGATTTGGTGAATGAATTCTACATGGACCTCATGGTAATGGCCGATACTTATCTATCGCCCTAAGAATATATGTAAGAATGGTCGGTGTGGTACTCTAACACCATCCTTAGTTTGAGTAGAGATTGAGATAAGTGCTTGCAAAGGAATTTGTCAAATTGATGCCATTGAGGATATTATGCATAGACCAATTCACCAAAATTGCAAAGTGAACTTATGTTTTGATTGGGTGTGCTTTGGCTTGTTAGTTTTCAGAACTTACGTAAGGCCAAATCATATTTGATTTTATTATTTTGCATCATATTGACATCATGCATAATATTTTCTTTAGCTTGATCTCTCTAGTACCATGGAGATTATATATTGATGGTTAAATTTCTAACAATGGCCAAGGTGTTGGTGTTGTTTATTTATCTCCATATGAAGCTATTTTGTGAAGCCTCATGTCGCTTAAAATATTTTTGCACAATGATCAAAACCGAATATGCATTGTTATTCAGATTGGAGCTTTGCCTTGCTATAGGTGCTATACATATTGAGGCTTCCGGTGATTCGTTATTAGTAGTGCAACAAATATCCAAGGGTTATCAATGTTTTGATGAATCACTTATAGTTTATCTTTTGGTATGTCTAGATGCAAGATTTACCTTGGGTTGCTTTAAAATTGTTCATATATCTAGACATGACAATTCGAAAGAGTTGGCACAGCAAGCATCCGGCTACTATGTTAACCATGGTGTATTACATTTCTATCAATAGCCGATGCTAGGTCTTGTCAATATAGGTAAGGCCGAACCGAAGCCCACCGCTTCGGCCACTAATGAAACTTTTATGCAGGCGAAGTAAGGATTGGAGGAAGTTCATTCTTGATTATCTGCAAAATCCTAGCGAAAGGGAGAACAATATGGTTCGGAGGATGGTTTTGGTCTATGGAACCTTATCACCGGATTGTTATAGAAGCTGAGAAGTTTTCACCCAAGTTTGCCTCAAGAGGTTCAAACAAGCAATGGCCGATATATACTTATCGTCCTAAGAACATGCAAAATGGCCGATGGAGTGTTGACATCGTCCTTCGAAAAATCATCGTGCAAGTTATTTTTCGGCACACAAGTTTGCCGAAAAACAGGGGGGCATGTGTTGACACTAGATTTTGACACGACCAAGAACTTAATTAAGATGGCCTCAAATGGAGAAGGGCTCAAAGTGAGAAAGTTTCGTATCGTCAAAAGGACAAACTTTCATATTTGGTCCATAGCCATCCGGTCTCATCTCTAAGGCCGAAGTTGTGTTGAAGTACTCAAATTTTATATTCAGAACACTATTCAGCTTATTACACCCCCAAGATGTACTCATATGAGGAATGGTTTTGCACGGATTGTCTTCGTCTCGTCGAGACGATCGATTACGATATAAACAACGTCAAAATCAGAGTTCGTATGCAAAAGTTAGAATCAAAATGGTGTGCTGCATAAGTTTGCCCCGGAAGTTCCGGGCAGAACTTCCGGGGAGGTTCCGGGCTAAACTGAAAGTTTGCACACGGTGCGCCCCGAAGACTGGAGTTTTAACATTGTTTGCAGATTTTCGAGGCCGATTTCGACATCAAGATGACCTCGGATGAAAAAGTGATCAACGGAAGAGTTTTTCTCCATTGCAATATCTACAACTTTGCTTTTGGGACCATCGTCATCCGAAGTAGTATGAGGCCTGCAGATTCAGTGCTAGAGGGCTACTTGATATAATTTCAGCCCGGAAGTTCCGGGCCAGACCGGAAGTTCTGGCCCTCGTAGTCCGAGTTAGGGTAACTTTTGATGATTTGGACGTGATTTAAGTCCTTTTCTTGTACGGGAAGTCCAGCCGCCTCATATATATGTAAGGGGTGACGGCCGATTGAACAACACACAATCGACATATCAATCTATCATATTTTACCTTTATCTTTTACCTTCTCCCTTTGTTCTTCTTCTTCTCGTTCTTCGTTCATTCTTCTTCATTGCAGGGCGGTGAACCTCGAGGCCCTAGGGCGGTCAGGCCGACGTAGGGCAGCCCATAGCCGCCGCGCGCCCTGACAGGATCCCTCCCGGGCGTGTGGGGTTTCGGGTCCTCAAAAGCACCCGCCGGATTGTCTTGCGTACCGCGCTTCCGGCGGGTCTCCTTCGACATGAGCTGTGGTGCATCACCCCCGGCGTCGGGGGTACACGGTGACGTGTTCGTGTACGAACATGTTACATCATATTATTCATCTTTATAATGTATTTCGTGAAAATGCTGGAAAGGAAAATTGCACTCACTTGATAGAATAAGAATTCGATAGAATGTTTGGTATAAATGAAGAGCATGATTGCAATGTTGTTAGTATGAATTCTTTGAATATCCATGATGCTAATGATATGCAAAGCCATAAGCTTGGGGATGCTATGTTTGATGAAGATGATATTTTTAGTCCCCCAAGATTTGATATGCAAATTTGTTATAATGATTGCATGCCTCCTATTTATGAGGATTATAATGATGAAAGTGGATTTGGAGAGGTCTTGACTTTATTTAATGATGAATCCACTATTTTGGAGGAGGTTGCAATTGATTGTGACAACAAAGTTCCTATATATGATGATTATGGTGATGACATGTATGCTATATTGAACAATGATAACCATGAAACTTGTCATCATGATTTTAATTTTCAATCCCATGATAGTTATTTTGTTGAGTTTGCTCCCACTACTATTCATGAGAATAAATTTGCTTATGTGGAGAGTGAGAAAATTTCTATGCTTATGTATCATGAAAAGAATGCTAGATGTGATAGCTATTTTGTTGAATTCATTCATGATGCTACTAAAAACTATTATGAGAGAGGAACATATGCTTGTAGGCTTCTCACTAATATCAAGTTTCCTCCCTTTATATTGAAAGTTTTGAAGTTGTGCTTGTTTTGCCTTCCTATGCTAGTTGATTCTTGTTCCCATAAGTTTTTTGCTTACAAAATCCCTATGCATAGGAAGTGGGTTAGGCTTAAATGTGTTTTCCATGTGTTTCATGATGCTCTCTTTGTGTTTCAATTCTTATCTTTTATGTGAGCATCATTGAAATCATCATGCCTAGCTATAAGGCATTAAGGAAAAGTGCTTGTTGGGAGACAACTCAACAATTTGACCTACTGTTTCTGTGTGTTAACATGATTAGGCTACTGTAGTAATCATGTTTTATTGCTTTTGTTTCAATAAAGTGCCGAGTAAAGCCTTTAGGATCTTGTTGGGTGATAGTTGATTTCATCTTGCTGAAAAACAGAAACTTTTGCACTCAGGAAAACAATTCTCATTTTTAAGAGAAGCATGATAAAAATTCTGATTCTTTTTGCAGAAGATCAATGCACAAATTTCTCAGGTTGTCCTAATTTTCCAGAATTTTGGAGTACCAGAAGTATGGTTGGAGTACAGATTACTACAGACTGTTCTGTTTTTGACAGATTCTGTTTTCAATGCACAGTTTGCTTTTTTTCTAGTTTCTATGGCTTATATTGCTCCATATAAATTGTAGAAATGATATGATACAATAGTCATTGTGTGGAAACAATTATAAATCTTGTATTTGACAGTACCAAAGTGGAATGGTTTGCTCTTTATCATACTAACTCATCTCACAAAGTTCCATTAAGTTTTGTGTGATTGAAGTTTTCAAGTTGTGGGTGAGATGTCAATATGAAGAGAATGAGGAGTGATAAGACCCTAAGCTTGGGGATGCCCGAGGCACCCCAAGTTAATATCTAAGGAAGATCCAAGCAACAAGGCTTGGGGATGCCCCGGAAGGCATCCCCTGTTTCGTCTCCAACATTATCGGTAACCTCACTTGGAGCTATGTTTTCATTCGTCACATGATATGTGTTTTACTTGGAGCATCAATTTATTTTGTTAGGATTTGCTTGCTGTTATTTATAATAATGTTTTGCATATTTTATTTCAATAAAAGTGGCAATGATAGACTTTGCCATGCTTATTTTGCAAGTATACTTGTCTCTGTTTGAAAACAGAAAGTTTACCGGTGTTGCAAAAATTCCCTAGAAAATTCAGAATGTGATAAATTGTTGAAACGTTTTGAAAAATGAGCTCTGATAAATTTTCTTCAGTGTGTTAAATTTTCATAATGTTTGGAGTTGAATAAGTATTAATACTCTTGCATTCTTTACAAACTGTACTGTTTTGGCAGATTGTTGTTATGTTTGCATTGTTTGCATATGTTTGCTTGTTTAATGATTCTATTTGAGGATAGAAGTATTAAATATGCAGAGACATTTAGTATGCAATGTTTAATGATAATTTTAGTGATTTTCTACAATAGAGAATGATAAGGTTTTTGCATTGGTTTATACTAACTTATCTCACAAGTCCTTGTTGAGTTTTGTGTGGATGAAGCTTTTGAGATTTAGGAAAACTGTGATATGAGAAGAATTAAGGAGACACAAAAGCTCAAACTTGGGGATGCCCAAGGCATCCCAATATAATATTTCAAAAAGTCTCAAGCATCTAAGCTTGGGGATTGAAAGCACAAGTGCTCCCTCGGTGGTTTTGATAATTAATGTCAACATATCTCTTGTTGGACTAACACTTTTACCTAGTATGTTTCAGATAAGTTCAACAATGGAGTGGCATGGACTAGAGGATGTGGAACACCTTCAAGACGCTAAGGACAAAGGATTGGCTCAAGCTTCAAGATCAAGACTCTACATTTTCTATTTTAGTGATCCAAGATCACATTGAGTCTATAGGAAAAGCCAATACTATCAAGAGGGGATGAGGTGTTGCTTAATGGCTTGCTTGCTCAAAGTGCTTAGTGCTATGCTCCAAAACCATCAACTACCTTCCCACATCCACATATGACCTAAACCAAAAGTCAAACTCGGCCCCACCGATTCTATCTATCCGGTGCCACCGAGTTTCAGATGTCATAGCCACTGCCACAAACCCTAGCAAATCGGTTTCACTGATAGGGATCTCGGTCTCATCGAGATGGGATTGTAATATCTCTGTGTATGTCCATTACCAAAATCGGTCTCACCGAGTTTGAGCAATCGGTACTATCGAGATTACAATGCAAATCCTCTGGTTAGCTTATTACCAAAATCGGTCCCACCGAGTTTGTGTAATCGGTCCCACCGAGTTTACCTGACCAACTCTCTGGTTAGCTTATTACCAAAATCGGTCCCACCGAGTTTGTGTAATCGGTCACACGGAGATTACGTTATGCCCTAACCCTAACCATATCGGTCCTACCGAGTTGCATCTCAGTCCCACCGAAAATCCTAATGGTCACTAGGTTTGCTGAATCGGTCCGACCGAGTTTAACCATTCGGTCCCACCGAGTTTGGCAAATTGTGTGTAACGGTTAGATTTTGTGTGGAGGCTATATATAGCCCTCCACCCACTCTTCATTCGTGGAGAGAGCCATCAGAACATACCTACACTTCCAATACACATTTTCTGAGAGAGAACCACCTACACTTGTGTTGAGGTCAAGATATTCCATTCCAACCATATGAATCTTGATCTCTAGCCTTCCCCAAGTTGCTTTCCACTCAAATCTTCTTTCCACCAAATCCAAATCCTGTGAGAGAGAGTTGAGTGTTGGGGAGACTATCATTTGAAGCACAAGAGCAAGGAGTTTATCATCAACACACCATTTGTTACTTCTTGGAGAGTGGTGTCTCCTAGATTGGCTAGGTGTCACTTGGGAGCCTCCAACAAGATTGTGGAGTTGAACCAAGGAGTTTGTAAGGGCAAGGAGATCGCCTACTTCGTGAAGATCTACCGCTAGTGAGGCAAGTCCTTCGTGGGTGACGGCCGTGATGGAATAGACAAGGTTGCTTCTTCATGGACCCTTTGTGGGTGGAGCCCTCCGTGGACTCGCGCAACCGTTACCCTCCGTGGGTTGAAGTCTCCATCAACGTGGATGTACGATAGCACCACCTATCGGAAGCACGACAAAAACATCCATGTCTCCAATTGCGTTTGAATACTCCAAACCCTTCTCTTTACATTCTTGCAAGTTGCATGCTTTCCGCTGCTCATATACTCATTGCATGCTTGCTTGATATGTATTGTGTTTGTTAAACTTGTGCTTAAACTCCACTTAAACTTAAGAATATTAAAAACTACAACTTTTGGCACTTAGTGTCTAATCACCCCTCCTCTAGACACCTCTTCTCGATCCTTTCAATTGGTATCAGAACTTTGGTCTCCACTGCCTTGGTTAAAACACCATTGGAGGAAGATGGATGTGTCTACTTTGGGGAGTCTTAGACATAGAGTGCCTATTCTTGATGGAGAGTATTTTCATGAGTGGAAAAATTAAATGCTTGAGATTTTCAATGAATATCATTTGAACAAGTACATTACTAGCCCTTGTGCACCTCATGTTGATCCTTTGCACCCTACCCTAGATGAAGATATTGACATGATTCGCAATCTTAGAACTATTGAGCTCATCATTAGAGGCTTGCCTAGAAACTTGATTAGATGTTTGCCTACTCTCAAGTGTGCCTACACCATATGGAGATTTCTTGAGGAACGATTTCCAGATTATTCCTTGAAAAATTTAGACTAAATTCTCCATAAGTCTATTGCCTTGAGTAAGATGAACTCTAGTGATCCTAGCTTTGGTGATTGTCTATTTGAGCTTACCAATCCCATGTGTGCTAAAGGAAATGTTGGAATCATTAGCGATATCATATCCGAAGCTATTAGAATTCATAAAGGTAACCATTGTGATGATCATTTATCTAAAGAATTACCCTCTCTAGGAATTGATCAATCACAAGATGATGTTGAACATGGATACTATGATGAAGATGATGATAGTGACTATGATCTTGATGATGCAATGAGGCATTTTGGTCTTATGGCAAATCTTCGCGGCTACATGGCTGGAGGAAAGGAATGGGTCCTTGATAGTGGATGTACTGATCATATGACCGGAGATAAAAATATGTTTCGTGAGCTTGTTAAAAACGACGACCCTCAAAAATATGTCACTTTTGGTGATAATTCAAAGGGTAAGGTGGTTGGCCTTGGTAAGGTGGCCATCTCACATGATAGCTCCATACAAAATGTCATGCTCGTTGAATCCCTTGGATATAATTTACTTTCAGTTTCTAGACTTGCGGATTTCGGTTTCAATGTCTTATTCACTGAAGTAGATTGCCAAGTGTTTCGTAGAGACAATCATAAAATGGTCTTTACCGGTATACGTAGAGGAGATCTTTACATTGTTCATTTCACTAAAAAGGCTCAACCTAGAACTTGCTTAATTACCAAATCTTCTAAAGGCTGGTTGTGGCATAGAAGACTAGGTCATGTTGGCATGCGAAATCTTGATAAGCTTATTAAAGGTGATCATATCCTTGGAATAAAAGATGTCATATTTGACAAGGATATACTTTGTAGTGCTTGTCAAGCAGGGAAAGAAGTTGGAGGAAGTCACCGCGCGAAGAACATCATGACCACAAGAAGACCACTCGAGCTACTTCACATGGATCTCTTTGGTCCAAATGCCTACAAGAGTCTCGGTGGTAACTCATTTGGTCTAGTCATAGTTGATGATTTTTCAAGGTTTACGTGGGTTTTCTTTCTTGATGACAAATCGCAGGTCCAAAAGATCTTCAAAAACTTCGCTAGGAAGGCCCAAAATCAGTTTGATGTGAAGATCAAGAAGGTTCGGAGCGACAACGGAACGGAGTTCAAGAACACAAATGTGGACACCTTTCTTGACGAAGAAGGGATTTCACACGAGTTCTTGGCTACGTACACACCTCAACAAAATGGAGTTGTTGAAAGGAAGAACCGGACTCTTATCGAGATGGCAAGAACGATGCTTCATGAGTACAAAACGCCAAAGCACTTTTGGGCGGAAGCGGTTGAGACAGCTTGTCATGCAACAAATCGCTTGTATCTTCACAAGCTACTCGGCAAGACGGCATACGAGCTCCTCACCGGTAACAAACCCCAAGTTGGATACTTTCGAGTATTCGGCTCAAAGTGCTACATTCTTGATAAGCATCGTCGTTCTAAATTTGCTCCTAAATCTCATGAAGGTTTCCTACTTGGTTATGGCTCAAACTCTCACACTTACCGTGTCTACAACAATTTCACCCGAAAGGTTGAAGAGACGGTAGATGTGAAGTTTGATGAATCTAACGGCTCGCAAGTAGAGCAATTGCCAATTGATGTAGGAGACAAAGACCCTTCAGAAGAAATTCAAGACTTGTCCATTGGCAAGATTCGTCCAACGGAAGTGAAGGAGAGTACCTCATCCGTCCAAGTGGAAGCTTCTACCTCACGACAAGGTGAACCAAGAGTTGATATGGAAGCATCCACAAGTGGGACACACCAAGATGAAGAAAATGAGGAAATGCACCAAGATGAACATCAACAACCTCCTTCTCCACCACGACAAGAGAACGACAACGTCAACAATGAAGAAGGCCAAGAATAAGCACAAGATGAAGAGGATGTTCCACCCCGACCCAAGCAAAAGCTTTCATGAGTTCGAGCAAGAATTGCTAAGGATCATCCCGTCGAGCAAATCTACAATGATATCCAAACCGGGAGAATCACTCGCTCTAAAACTTGTTTAGCTAACTTTTGTGAACATTACTCATTCATCTCTAGCATTGAACCTATGAAGGTTGAAGAAGCATTGGAGGATCCGGACTGGATAAGTGCTATGCATGAAGAGCTACACAACTTTGAGAGAAATCAAGTGTGGACATTGGTCGAGAAGCCCGACAACAACCACAACATCATTGGTACCAAATGGGTGTTTCACAACAAGCAAGATGAAGATGGACAAGTGGTTCGCAACAAAGCACATCTCGTCGCCCAAGGCTACACATAAGTTGAAGGTATGGACTATGGTGAGACATATGCTCCCGTTGCTAGACTTGAGTCCATTCGCATCTTACTTGCTTATGCTAATCACCATGATATCACCTTGTACCAAATGGACATTAAAAGTGCTTTTCTAAATGGCAAAATTGAGGAAGAAGTTTATGTTAAGCAACCTCCAGGCTTCGTCAATCCTAAGAAACCTAATCATGTTTACGAACTTCACAAAGCCCTTTATGGTCTTAAACAAGCTCCTAGAGCATGGTATAAATGCTTGACCAAGTTCCTTATTGAAAAAGGCTTTGAAATTGGTAAAATTGATTCTACTCTTTTTACTAAAAGGGTTAATGGAGAACTATTTGTGTGCCAAATTTATGTTGATGATATCATATTTGGTTCAACTAACCCTCATTTTAGTGAGAAGTTTGGAAAGCTACGTCGTAGAAGTTTGAGATGTCTATGATGAGTGAACTCAAATTCTTTCTCGGTTTGCAAATCAAGCAAACTAAGGAAGGTACCTTTGTCTCTCAAACGAAGTACACCAAGGACTTATTCAAGAAGTTCAATATGCAAGAATGCAAAGGTATGACTACACCCATGCCTACTAGTGGACATCTTGATTTGACCAAAGATGGTGAACCGGTTGATCAAAAGGTTTATCGCTCTATGATTGGTTCATTGTTATATCTATGTGCCTCTCATCCCGATATTATGCTAAGTGTGTGCATGTGTGCACGATATCAAGCTGCTCCTAAAGAGTGTCATCTTAAGGCTGTGAAAAGGATAGTGAGATACCTAATCCATACACCAAATTTTGGCATTTGGTATCCCAAGAGGTCCTCTTTTGATCTTGTTAGCTACTCCGATTCGGACTATGCCGGAGACAAGGTTGATAGAAAATCCACTTCGGGTACTTGTCAATTCCTTGGTAGATCTCTTGTGTCTTGGTCTTCCAAGAAACAAAACTCGGTATCCTTATCCACCGCCGAAGCGGAATACATTGCCGTTGGTTCATGTTGTGCTCAATTACTTTGGATGACCCAAACTCTTAAAGATTATGGGATATATGTGAAACATGTTCCATTGCTATGTGACAATGAAAGTGCTATTAAGATTGCTCACAATCCCGTGCAACATTCTCAAACTAAGCATATTGAAGTTCGTCATCATTTCATTCGAGATCATGTTGCAAAAGGGGACATTAACCTTAAGCATGTTCGCACCGATAAGCAATTGGCAGATATATTCACTAAACCACTTGATGAGAAAGTGCTTTGCAGGTTGAGAGGTGAATTGAACATCATTGATGCTTCAAACTTGGAGTAGGAACTCCATTTGATACATGCGGGGCATGAGCCTATGACTAATCCTCGATATTTCTCTTATGATGCTATTCATATGTCTTGGATATATTTGTACCTTGCATGGTATCTAACGCGTGTAGGTACTTGGATGAATCTAAATTTATGAGATTTCCACACACTCACATCTTGAGCAATTTCTACATCACCAAGTCTCTACACAATGGTGGTTGAAGACAAGGAAGCACGAAACCATTCAAACATATCCTTTGGAAAATTCTATGTTGAGTCTCATGATTGTCATTTTGGATACACAAGTGCTTTTCCTTGCAAAGCTAACCCATGTAGGTAGATGAACTCAAACTCCAAGTGGTGCTCCCAACTCTTGATGAACTACATCAACCTTGAGCAACCCACACAAGTTCAACTACACGATCAAGATTAACACCACCACCCAAGGTATGTTATTCCATCTTAGAGAAGCTTTACTCCAAGTCATGAGCCAAAGCAACTCGACAAGATGTGAATACATCAAGATGCTTAAACGAAAAATGGTAACCCCATTTTGAGCTTAAACGATGAGTATGACCTATGATCAAGTGCTCTCACTTGACTCCTAAGTCAATATACTCTAACATAGGTGACTTTGTCACCGACCATTTCTAGATGAAGTTCTCTAGTGTTTCTCCGTGGTTTTGCATTTGCATATTTGTTTCCCCTTTCAAAAAAACTTTCATCTAGAACTTTTAGTTTCTTTTCTTTCCTTTTTGTTCTGCATTTTCTGCATCCAATTCATTGCAAATCTTTCAGTAAATTCCTTGCATATCCTTGTGAGATATTACTTGTCTAGTGAGCTGAGGTGACAAGTGATTTCACTCTGATGAACTCGGTCACACCGGTTTGTTCTCTTCGGCCCAACCGAAATATTTCGGTGCAACCGAAGCACACAACTCGGAGTCACTGATTCCATCACAGGAAAACCAACTTACCACTTATTCCTGATTTCTGTTTGCTCCAGCTCCACTCAATGATTCTTGTCCTCTACCAGCATCATATTAGACATGCTGCTTTGCTTTGTGACTCAAGGACCAACCCATTTGTATCGCATGTCCAGAAGATCCCTTCTTGGAAATTGATGTCAAAGGGGGAGAGAGAGATCACATCAAAGCTTAATCCTTCCTATAGGGGGAGAAAGAGAGAATACTCAGGGGGGGAGAGTTTCTCAACTAGGAGAAAGTAAAATCATCAAAGACCCCAGATGCTTGGTGTTCAAGAGGAGAGATGTCACATGTCTTTAAGAGGGGAAATACATATTTGGTTACTTGCTTTAGCTCAAGCTCTGTTGTTTCCTTTTTTGTTGCTCTGATTTTCTGTTCCCTATCTTCTCCCAATATCCCGTGCAGATTCAGGGGGAGCAAGACATCTAAGGGAAGGAAATCTATGATTTTATTGCATATCTTTACCTTTGGGGACATGTCTATATCCAATGTGGTACTTAGTACTCACTCTACGTGTCATCCCAGTCTTGGTTCTCTTGTGGTTTCTTTTGCTTGCTTTGGTCAGTAGGTGTATCTGTGTTATTTAACCTGGTTTGCGCAGGTTCATCCCATCCTAAGCCAACTCAAGACCACAAGGTAAGTATATGCATCACAGTCATGTGAATGAGAAGTTCTTGCTGATGTACATACTGTCTGCAAGAAGGATTCATGAGCATGAAGGTACATTTCTCACATTCACATCATTTGCTCTGATGCATATAGCCAAGATACATGTAACACATTGCTTACTCTGTCATGTTTACGCATTCACATGCTCCTATATTCAATATGCACATGATTGCATACATGTAGGGGGAGCCTATGCATGTTACATGTCTTTCCAAAGCTTTACTTGCTATTCTCTATATCTTTATCTAAAGCTTTGATGTATGTTGTCATCAATTACCAAAAAGGGGGAGATTGAAAGCACAAGTGCTCCCCGGGTGATTTTGATAATTAATGTCAACATATCTCCTGTTGTACTAACACTTTTACCTAGTATGTTTAAGATAAGTTCAACAATGGAGTGGCATGGACTAGAGGATGTGGAACCCCTTCAAGATGCTAAGGACAAAGGATTGGCTCAAGCTTCAAGATCAAGACTCTACATTTTCTATTTTAGTGATCCAAGATCACATTGAGTCTATAGGAAAAGCCAATACTATCAAGAGGGGATGAGGTGTTGCTTAATGGCTTGCTTGCTCAAAGTGCTTAGTGATATGCTCCAAAACCCTCAACTACCTTCCCACATCCACATGACCTAAACCAAAAGTCAAACTCGGCCCCACCGATTCTATCTATCCGGCGCCACCGAGTTTCAGATGTCATAGCCACTGCCACAAACCCTAGCAAATCGGTTTCACCGATAGGGATCTCGGTCTCACCGAGATGGGATTGTAATTTCTCTATGTATGTCCATTACCAAAATCGGTCTCACCGAGTTTGAGCAATCGGTACTAGCGAGATTACAATGCAAATCCTCTGGTTAGCTTATTACCAAAATCGGTCCCACCGAGTTTACCTAACCAACTCTCTGGTTAGCTTATTACCAAAATCGGTCCCACCGAGTTTGTGTAATCGGTCACACTGAGATTACGTTATGCCCTAACCCTAACCATATCGGTCCTACCGAGTTGCATCTCAGTCCCACCGAAAATCCTAACGGTCACTAGGTTTGCTGAATCGATCCGACCGAGTTTAACCATTCGGTCCCACCGAGTTTGGCAAATTGTGTGTAACGGTTAGATTTTGTGTGGAGGCTATATATACCCCTCCACCCACTCTTCATTCATGGAGAGAGCCATCAGAACATACCTACAATTCCAATACACATTTTCTGAGAGAGAACCACCTACACTTGTGTAGAGGTCAAGATATTCCATTCCAACCATATGAATCTTGATATCTAGCCTTCCCCAAGTTGCTTTCCACTCAAATCTTCTTTCCACCAAATCCAAATCCTGTGAGAGAGAGTTGAGTGTTGGGGAGACTATCATTTGAAGCACAAGAGCAAGGAGTTCATCATCAACACACCATTTGTTACTTCTTGGAGAGTGGTATCTCCTAGATTGGCTAGGTGTTAGTTGGGAGCCTCCAACAAGATTGTGGAGTTGAACCAAGGAGTTTGTAAGGGCAAGGAGATCGCCTACTTCGTGAAGATCTACCGCTAGTGAGGCAAGTCCTTCGTGGGCGACAGCCGTGATGGAATAGACAAGGTTGCTTCTTCGTGGACCCTTCGTGGGTGGAGCCCTCCGTGGACTCGCGCAACCGTTACCCTCCGTGGGTTGAAGTCTCCATCAACGTGGATGTACGATAGCACCACCTATCGGAACCACGACAAAAACATCCGTGTCTCCAATTGCGTTTGAATACTCCAAACCCTTCTCTTTACATTCTTGCAAGTTGCATGCTTTACTTTCCGCTCCTCATATACTCATTGCATGCTTGCTTTATATGTATTGTGTTTGTTAAACTTGTGCTTAAACTCCACTTAAACTTAAGAATATTAAAAACTGCAACTTTTGGCACTTAGTGTCTAATCACCCCTGCTCTAGACACCTCTTCTCAATCTTTTCAGGGATGCCCCGGTAGGCATCCCACCCTTCCTCTTCAACAATTATCGGCTAGTATCGGTTGAGCGTAAGTTTTTGCTTCTTCACATGATGTGTGCTATTCTTGGAATGTCATTTTATTTTTGTTTTGCTTTCTGTTTTAAGAAAATACTTAGATCTGAAAGTTTTAAATAAGAGAGAGTCCACACATAGCTACCTATTTACTTACTACTCATTTGATCTTCACTTATCTGTTTTTGGAGTAGCTTGTCATTTACTCTTGTGCTTCACTTATATCCTTTGAGTAAATTGTTGAATAATGTCATGAAGTTGAAATCACATCATGCCTAGCGGTACATTCACATTGGGTTTAGAAAGTGAAATCTTTTGAGGCTTAACAATCACAATATTGGTCATACAAGCAATTCATGAATAATTATTATAAGGAAGAGAACTTTCACATGAAAATTCACTATCATGGAAATATTTTGTGATTGTGGGCCCGCATCAAAATATTATATGCCAAAATTGTTGACGTTGGTCAAGGAAGACAATGTAATGGTTTATGTTTGTTCATATTCACATAGAAGTTATATTGTCATAGATCCTTCAACATGTGGTGCTTGTCCCCCATCTTTGCTAGCCAAAAATTCCGCACTAAGTAGAGATACTACTTGTGCATCCAAACCCTTAAACCCAAATCTTATTTTCAAGAGTCCACCATACCTACCTATATGCGGCATTTTTTTCCGTTCTAAGCAAATTTGTATGTGCCATCTCTAATTTTCAAAATAAATTTCTCTTTTGTGTGCTCGTACCGCTCGCGAGGCGGTGAGGGGTGGCCAATATTTTCCATGCTAGATGTGTTATTCTCACGATGAGTGTTTATTCACTTGTCATTGCATGAGAGTAAGGCAAAGGTATTAGGGATGCCCAGTCCCGAAATGAAAAATTAATTTACTTTATGTTGTCAAATAATAAATTCCTTGGAAAGTGTTGGTATGGAGGGCACCCGTTGATACGGTTAGCCATGGAAAGTGAAAGTATGGTGGAAAAAGGAATAAACTTTATTTTCTATTTGGGAACCACCTATGATATATCTAGCATGGAAAGTGTTGGGAGCTCTAAGTCATTTTCATAGGTGGGAAAAGTATGCCTCTCAAAATGTTTTTATCTCTCAATTTTTGCTTTGAGCTCTGGCACCTCTACAAATCCCTACTTCCCTATACAAAGGGCCTATATTTTACTTTTCAGTATTTACTTTTATGCAAAGAGTCAAAGTATTCCTCTCTATTCCTTTGTATTTTCTCTTTTGGTAAGCATCATGTGGTGAGGAAAGATCTAGGCACATATATCCAGTTGAATATGGTAGTATGAGTTATTATTGTTGACATCACCCTTGAGGTGAATACGCTGGGAGGCAAAATAATAAGCCCCTATCTTTCTATGTGTCCGGTTGAAACGTTTTGCTCATGTGTACGGGGTGAGTGTTAGCAATCATAGAAGACTATATGATGATTGAGTATGTGGAGCTCCTACTTAAACTCCGTTGAATAAGTTGAATTGCAATTGCTTGGTGACTAAGAATATAGGTTGTTGGGTTTCAAGAGAATTCATTGTTTGAAACTTAACATGTGAATTGGTTGCTACTATAACATGAGAAGTTTTATAAGAAAGAAATATTGTTATGATGCTAGGAAGAGTGATTGAAATTATCATTTATCAAACTTTTGCACTTTTCTAGCATTCACACTTCATAAATTATTTCTTTTATCATTTACCTACTCGAGGACGAGTAGGAATTAAGCTTGGGGATGCTGATACGTCTCCAACGTATCTATAATTTATGAAGTATTCATGTTGTTATTTTATCATTCTTGGGTGTTTTACAATCATTTTATAGCAACTTTATATCATTTTTTGGGACTAACCTATTGACCCAGTTCCCAGTGCCAGTTGCTGTTTTTTGCTTGTTTTTTACATCACAGAAAATCAATATCAAACCGAGTCCAAACATCGCAAAACTTTACGGAGATTTTTTGTGGACCAAAAGGAACCCAATGGGCCAAAGTTGCACCGGGGGGCGCCCAGGTGGGTTGTGCCCACCTCGGTGGCCTCCCGCACCCCCTCTTTGCACTATAAATTCCAAAATATTCCAAAACCCTCTGGGGCTAACCTATATCAGAAGTTCCACCATCGTAGGGCTCCGTAGCCACCGAAAACCAATCTAGACCCGTTCCGGCCGTTCCGGCACCCTGCCGGAAGGGGAATCATCTCCGGTGGCCATCTTCATCATCCCGACGACCACCATGATGAGGAGGGAGTAGTCCACCCTTGGGGTTGAGGGCTTGTACCAGTAGCTATGTGTTTAATCTCTCTCTCTCTCTCTGTTGTCTTCTTGAGATGCTACGATCTTCATGTATCGTAGGCTTTGTTAATATAGTCAGATCATATGGTGTTTTCCCCTCTCTATCTTGTTGTGATGAATTGAGTTTTTCCCTTTGAAATCTGTTGTTATCGGATTGAATAATTTTATGGATTTGAGAACACTTGATATATGTCTTGCAATTGAATATTCGTGGTGACAATGGGGTATTGATGTAGGGTGGAACCCTATACGGCCGATCTTTCACGAAAGGAGCAGATCCCGTGAAGAACACGAAGAACACGGGGAATAACGGAGGGAAAACACAAGGGGAAACACTCAAGAACAAGTCCAATCACACATCCACTAGACAATCAAACACACAAGATCCACAAGGTACATGAACAACAAAGGGAAAGATACAAGGTAAGGTTCATCTCCATGAGGAGGTTTTGATGGTATAGTTCATCCCAAATCCAAAGGAGATGGGGGCTTGAATCCTAGAAGGATCTTCCCACAAGGGGGTCTTGAATCCAAGGTGGATCTTCTCCGAAGAGGGGCCGCGGTCTCTCTCGTGGAGTAGATCTGTAATGGATGAGCAAAGCTCTATCTCTAATGAGCTACTACTTTGCTAACCATCAAATGGAGGAGGTGGAGGAGTATATATAGTCTAGGCCCACGAAAGGGTAAGTGAGGGCGAAGGGATACATGGGCTCGGCCTGATACACTTTGCACAGATAGGCGTTGGACGTCCGACGAGCGTCGGCTGTCCGGTGGCTTAGGACGGTCCGGACGTCCGGTGCGCGTCGGACGTCCGTTGATTCTTCTCGGGACAGGTGGTGCCGGACGTCCGGTCGGCGTCGGTCGTCTGTCGTTTTGCTTCGGGATCGGTGGCACCGGATTTCCAGTAAGCGTCGGACGTCTGGTGCCTGGGACTTGTCGGACGTCCGGTGGCTTCCGGTCGTACGTTCGTTGTAGACTCTGCGGCTCCTTCTTCTTCCGTCTTCTCTTCCATGCTTCCCTTGCGGATGGTATAGTTGTTCCTTGGCGCTTGCACTCCTCCTCGTCATCCGTGAAGTTCCGACAATACCTATTCATGCACACGAGAGGGGTGTCAAGTAGTATACCATCCTCGAAGGAGTCAAGTGAGCATGTGTAAAGGAGATGATTCACCTTTGTGTATGTGAAGTAGATGTCGCACTTGTCACTTGCCAAACGGACTCTTGACATGGTGATGCCCGTAGGATGCTCCGCATCATCTCCCCTCCCTTGGGAAAGATCTGACCTCGGATCGAAAACCAAATCACCATGGGAAAGAGATGGCTTCGCCGTGTAGAAGCGGGTGTTCACCAAGTAGTCATCATCTTCAAGCTTGAAGAGGGCACTCTCCAATGTCGCACCGTCTAGTGATTCCTTCAAAATGAACAAGGACAACAAACACATGGAAAAATAAATGTGGTTAGCGTTAGTGCAAAACCAAGCATTCAAGAGGTGATTCACCAAACAAGTGTAGTCATCATGCGAAGCATATGGCGTGACAAAGGATTGTGACATGGCATGTAAGCATATCAATCTAGCACAAGGAAAGAAATCATGGGGACAAGCATGTGAATGTGAGGTAGTGATGCAAATATGTGTGACAAGAGAAGAAGCATCTACCTCAAGTTCATAGCAAGCATTCACAAATTGCTCAATGAAAGGTCTATGGTAGGCATAGGAATCATTCACAACACCAAATAAAATGAAGTGTCTAAACACATGGGTCAAGTGCAAGACAATCCAAGCACAATGTGCATGGGGTGTAGTGAATATAGAGTGGCACTCAACACAACAGAAAGACCAAGTGTTCATCAAGTGTGAGGCAATCAAGGCAAGCATGTAGCAATCAATACGATATGGCATATGTGAAGAAACGGCATTGTTGCAACCAAACATGTGATAGGAGCAAGTAATCCAAGAATTGGATGCACCACACAAGGCATATATATCATGATGCATGGAATTGTGAAAATGACAAGTCGAAGCAAGATCTCTAACAAGTGTGCAATCAAGTGGTCCAAGATGAACAATTAATAGAGGTAAAGGTGTCCTGATGTTTTGATGAGATGGTGGCTATCGTTTCTGTGGGAGTCGACCTTGACGATCCGACTACGAAGGTGCGAGACGTCGCGCCTTAGCAATCGCTAAACCAACTTCTGACGGGTTATTGACCACGCCGGAGCACGATCAACCTGACCACGAGGGTCTGTTTCCTGCGAGCAAACAAAGAACAAGCAAGAAACTGAGATTACAATCTGGATATTGCGAATATAAGATGAAAGCTTTATTGATCAAGGTGGGGTTCTGTGACATCTTGGTCTTGTCGTTGGACACAAACGAAGTACGCGAAGTTGCAGCTATGGTGAACTTTTAATCTAAACAAAACCCGAAGTCTAAACGACGCCCTAAGGGCTGTATATATCGAGGAAGAGGGGCGGATTTCGTGGCCCTTGGAGGAGGGGTCTGAAACCAACCCTAACTCTTGTTTCCCCACACATACGGACTCTAAAAACAACCTATACTTAAGTATTTCGAAAATACATGGGCTTGGCCCAATAATAAGGTGACGCAGCACCTAAAATAGCCTCTAGACGAAATTTATGAAGTGGCATCTTGTATATTTCGTCCAAGGCTTCATGCACTCCTTATGGTGGCTTCAAAGTACTGAAATCATCACTTGTAACACCGTTCCGGATCCCCTTGCGCATGCCATCATCTCAAGAAAAACAAATGCCAATAACCATGGGCTTGTCATCTATGCCATATTTTCAAATTGGTTTATTTTAATGGCATATGCATAGTCACTAAGATGAGATTGCAAATATGACATATGATTGATCTCATGCATAGCATATGACAAGTCAATCGGATTGTCAAACATGATGTGACCGAGAGAATTAGCACAAGAAATCCTATGTAACATGGCATCACAACTAATAGACTCCACATGAGAATCATCATACTCATCTTAAATGGGTAAATCATCGCATGGGGAAGTCGCACTAGCATGAAGCATGGTAACTGGTTGATCAACGTCATGCAAGCAATCAATGTCAAGAATGTCCACTAGTGGGACTAGAGCATCACCTTCACCTATGTTACCTTTGTCATTCCACTCATGTGGTGTAGGTGAGGTGGGAATGACCAAATGGTGGTCATCTTCATCTTGATGGAACCATGTGGGGGTGCATCATATTCCACCATGGCCATTGTCTTGTCCAAAGGTAGGACAAAGTCATCGCGAATCAGCGCGCCATCATAGATGGGACCTAGCACCCAATGAGAAGACACGATAGAGGTAGAGGTCAAGTTGTTAGTGTTGAAAGTGGCCTCACATGACCTATCAACTATATCACTCTCTCTATGTGGTGATTCACTCACTCCCTCAAGGTAGGTGCACTCAATGTCACATATGGTGGAGTCACTCATCTCACTCAAGTGGTGGGGGTTGTGGCTCTCCTCACATTGGAATTGTGGCAACTCGTCATATATGGGGCTGGTGGTGAAGTCACTCTCACTCTCAATATGGTGGCACAAGTCACTCAAGTCATCAAATGTCGCCGTGGTCGAGGTGAAATACTCAACCATCTCATCGCCGTCGCCATGGATGAAGGCCGAAGATGGCACACCATCATTCTTGCCTCCTAAGATGGAAGCATCATCCTTGCTCAACACCTTGTCGCTCGCCTCCAAATCTTGGTCCTTGAGGGTCCCCGTAGTCGTACTTGTCGCCACACCGTCTTGAAAAAGAGTCATGGTAGACTCGGCATCGTCAATGCCACAAAGAGGTATGGCGGTGAAGTTGAACTTGGGAGCATCATCGGGCTTGGACATCATGGTGGTACTAGCCTCATGCTCATCATCTTGGAGCTTGGTCTTAGAGAAGTGTGCTTGGGGTCGAGAAGCCTTGGCCTTCATGAGTTCTTGTTCCGCCTTGAGAGCACCAATGTAGTTGTCGTCGAGGGACTTGTAGTTCTCGAGGAAGATCGTCTTTGAGATGTCATTGTGCAATCCCGATGAAATGGGGTCGTCCACGCCGGCTCGTCGCAAGGCAATCTTCATCTCCTTGAAGTACTCATCAACAGACTTGGATCCTTGGATGGTGTTCTCCAATTGGTGTAGAAGTTGTTCCATGTAGGTTGGAGGCACAAACTCTCGTCGCAAAGCTCTCTTCGTCTTGGGCCAACTCATGTCGTAGGTCTCTGAAGGTGCGTGAAGCCACCATGTGGACGCGTAGTCGTGGAAGTTCCTTGTGGCGCACTTCACTTGATCTTCGGGACGAATTTGATGTAGCTTGAGGTAGTCGTCCATCAAACGCTTCCACTACAGATACTCCTTGGGTTCTAGAGTCCCATATAAAGGAATCTCATGGTCGGTGTCGATGTCATAGTAGCTTGTGGAAGTCGTGGACTTGAGCTTGGGGAGCTTCTCTTGAGCGTAGTCTTGAGGTGCTTGTTGGCGAAGATGCCGTATATCCGAAGGCAAAGATGCCTTGAAGTTTCTTGGCGAAGATGCCAAGGGAGATGGTGAAGTCGTTGAGCGATTGTTGGTGTTGAGCTCTTGACCTTCACGTTCGTGGTGGTGATGGTGTCAATGCCGATGTGACCTTGCCGGAGATGGTAGCTTGGAAGCATGTGTACTTGAGCGTCTTCTCGAAGATGAGGAAGATCGCTTGTAGGACTTGATGCGGAGCATCCTACGGTCATCCCCATGGACCTAGCATCGCCTCAACAAGAGCCAAGAGGACCCATGACATGAGCTAGAGCTAGAGCTCTCGAGAATGAGGTGACTTCCTTCCTTAGTGATATTACATATGATCCTCTCGAGACATGGCTACTACTTGAATCCGAGATGTTGTGCATGATTAGGTACCAAGAGGATCCTCCCGAAGATGCACGTGAAGATGTACAAGCCCCCAAGTTCACGGATGAAGAAAACCAACGGAAGGAGTCAAGGACACCTCCCTGGCCCTGGACATCCGGCCACGACCCCGGACGTCCGGCCCCTGGAGCTTCACCCACCACAACCGCTCAGCCGCCAGGACACTACAGGCCCCGGACATCCGGCCTCGCCAGCCCAGATATCCGGCCCTTCCCAAGCCCCTAGAAATCTGGCTGCCAGCCCGGATATCCGGACACCCCCAAACCCGAGAGCAACAAGGCCAGCTTCACCAGCCTGGACATCCGGCCTCCACAGCCCGGACATCCGGCCCTCCGCGAACGCCCGGACGTCCGGCCTCCCCTATCTGTGCACAGTGTAAGGGCCGAGGCCCGTGTACCCCTTCGACCCCCCTAGACTATATATACTCCACCTCGTCCTACTTTCTAGGGTTAGCAAAGGATTAGCTCATATTTCTTGTGCGAGCTTTGCTCATTCACTTGGTTACCTTCTCCTCGGAGATTCAAGCCTCCTCCGGAGAAGATCCCCCAAGTGGATTCAAGACCCCTTTTAGGGAAAAACTCAAGACCTCCTCACGGAGAAGACCGGCTACCTTTTGTATCGTCCCAAGTTGGTTGTGGATCGTGTATCTTCTCTTATGTACTCGAGGATCTAGCACATGTGTGACCTATTCGTGTTGGTTTAGTGTTTCCTCTCGTGTTTCTCCTTGTGTTTTCCCTCGTTTTCCCCCTCGTGTTCCTCGTGTTCTTCGTGGGATCCGCTCCTTCCGTGAAAGATCGGGCGCAAGGTTGTCAGAATTGCGATTTTGTTATACGATTCTATGACTTTACGATCCAAACTAACCCCTTTGATTCTACGGTTTTAGTTCATAGAATCTATGTTTTTACGATTTTGATAGTGAAGATTCTGTGATTTGCGATCCTACCATCAGAGCTCTGATCCGATTCAGAATCGCGATTCTAACAACCTTGATCGGGAGATTAGGGTTCTACCCTACATCATGTTGGTATCAAGAGCCACGTTGATCATGATTTCGGGGCCTCTCCGTTGTGTTGCTAGCCTTGTTTTTGTTGATTTTGTCCCTAATTCGAAAATTTCCCCACAAAAATAGCCCCAATTTTTTGTGATTTGTTGGTGTGATGAAGTTTTGTTGGATTTGATCCGCAGATTTCATGTGTTGCAGGTAGATCCAGCTTTCCATCCACTTTTCCCCAATTTCCATCCACAAATTCCTCCGAATTTTTCCCAGGTTTGCCACACTCCTTGCGAAGTTCTTCTAATCCATCCATGGATCCAGAGCCCGGACATCCAGCCCGACAAGCCCGGACATCCGGCGCCCCGGACATCCGGCCATCAGGCCCGGACATCCGGCCCCTGGCAGCATCACTTCCTCTCCACCGCCCATTTTCCATCCATATTTTGCCTACTTTTGTTCCGGTGCCCACATATACTTCCGCATACCACCACCACTTCCGCATATCACAACCACCGCTTACCAACACCAACTCCGACAATTTTGGTCCATTTGCTTTGAGAATTTGAGTTGCGGTTCCGTATCCTTTTGTGATTCGACAATCTAGGTACGGTTCGACATCAACATCACCACCGCACACCTTCGCCACGGGCACGTCATCAACAACGACCACCTCGACTACATATTGGTATTCATCATACTCTTTCGATCATCGTCATCCATTCTTGCGTACGGACGAGGAACCAAAGAAACGGTAACCTCACCTTGGTATTGGACATATCACTCTTGCCATTACATTGATAGCCATCATAGCCTTACTCCTTTGCGTCGCTTACCCATCGAGAATAGCCTTTGAGTATTGCCGGCAATGAGACTTGGGCACATTAGTGATCATACTTCCCATAGCATACATACATAATTGTTGCATATCTTGGTATCATCTCTTGTGTCAGAAGGTTGTCATCGCATACACAATTGCTATCTTGGTTCGTAAAGCATTGCATGAGAAAAGAGCTCAAACATCAAAGAGCCAAACAAGCTTTTAAGCAAAAGGAAAAGATAAGCAAAGAGCTTTTAAGAAAGAACCATAACATCATACAACATTAAGATTGTCATACTCGATCATCTTGGATCATATCATAGAAACACCTTGCATAGAACATACTTGGGATAGAAGTTGTTGCATTTTTGCTTAGTAGGCTGTGCACAAGTCTTGTATCCACCTATTGTGCAATCGTGCTACCGTCTCTCTAGTGTTGTGCAACAAGAGCATTTTTGTGGATTCCATATTTTGTGATGTAGGATAGGAACCCTAGGGGCCGATCTTTCACGATAGGAGTGGATCCCGCGAACACAAGGGGAAACGAGTGGAGCATAAAGGAAAGCACGGGAGAAACACTAAACCAACACAAGATAGTCACACATGTGCTAGATCCTCGGATACATAAGAGTTCACATGATACATAATCAACTAGGGACGATACAAGGGTAGCTGGTCTTCTCCATGATCAGGTCTTGATGTTCTTCTGCGCGAGGAGGTCTTGAATCCAAAGGGATCTTCTCTGAAGAGGCCGCGGTCTCTCTCGAGGAGTAGATCCGATGTGGCTGAGCGTAGCTCGATCTCTGAAATGAGCTAAACCAACGCTAACCCTGGCTATGATGAATAGGAGGTCTATTTATAGTCTAAGTGCAAATGGGGGCGAAAGTAGGGGTACATGGGCCTCAGGCCCGAAACTGGACACAGCTAGGTACCGGACGTCCGCCGGGGACCAGTCGTTCGGTGTCTCATGAGCGTTCGGTCGTACGGTCTCCTCCGGACGCCCGCTGGATCCGTTCTGTGATGGGGGTGCCGGACGTCCGGTAGCTTCGGACTTCCGCTGATGTTGGCTCGGGTGCGGTCGCGCCGGTCGTCCGGTCCGGGCCGGACGTCCGGTGGGTCTTTAGGCGTTGGACGTCCGGTCCCGACCGGTCATCCCATGGCTGGAGCTTCTTCCGCAGCTCTTCTTCTCGTTCCTCGCGCTTGGTGTCCTCGCCTTATTGTTCATGGGCATCCTCTTGGTTCCTGGTCATGCATAGCACACATGTTTGAGGTAGTAGCCATGTCTCACGTATGGAAAGTGATGGTTCGAAGAGGAGCGAGTTCACCTTGTGTCCAATGGCGAATACTCGAGGTCTTGTGTTATGTATCCTTGGGACATGGAGGGTAGTCGGAGTGTACATGGGGATGAACATGGGATGCTCCGCATCATCTCAATGGTGTATAGTTGAGGTCTCATCTTATGTTCTCTTGGGGCTTGGAGAGTAGTCGGAGTGTACATGGGAATGAACGTGGGATACTCCGCATCATCCCCCCGCTTGGGAAAGATCTAACATCGGATCGTGATCCTCATCACCATGGAAACGGTTTTTGTGGACGAACTTGTAGTTGGACGGAGTTGAAAACATGGCACAATCCAAGTACTCCAAGGTGTCGCCAGAGTGGTATACATGCAAAAATAGCAAACACAAACGACACTCGGAAATACAATGGTTAGAGCACACAAAGCGTCCATCATGTAAGAATGAGTTCGTGCAACAAGATTTATCATGACAAGGTGCATGAAGCTTAGCAAGATGATATAGAATGATATGCAAAGCATTCATGGGATCAATGCAACCACGGTGCAAAATGATGTCATAGTGGGACAGTGTATCAAAAGCATGAACATGGTAATTGGTGCTTAAAGTGATGTGATCATGCAATTGATGGTAGGCAATATCTCGTGATGTATGAATATGCCATCAAGGTATATCACAACAAATTTGCTAAGGAAATGCACAAGCTCATATATCATGGATGACATGGGAATACAGGATGCAACAAGGCAATCATAATGTGAGTCAATCCATGCATAAGATGCAAATTTTTCATGTGTGTGAGATGTCCAATGAGCATGACATGTGTGAGCACAATCAACAAATATGAAGGTGTTGGTGTACCAATGCTCGATGTCGTGGCAAGAGTGGATATTCGAAAGTGCATCCAATAAGTCCGAGCGCTCCTCAATGCGAAGGTCCATAGAGCCAATCTTCAATGTCGGTCCTCCATCCAATAGGTGCAACATGTAGACAAGACGAAGGAAACAACAATGAAAGAATGACCCATCCCATATGCGTATTTGAGGATGGCTCAAAGGGAAGGAGTTCACCTTTAGGAGATTGTCGCCAAAGTTGGTGTTGCACATCGTGTATGCCTTCACATGACCAAGTTGTGTCACGACAATATCGCCTTGTGAATCCTTCAAAATGAAAGAACATGACAAACACTTGGAAAAACAAATGAGGTTAGCGGAGATGCAAAACCTATCATTCGTGTGGTAAAATACCCAACAAGTGGATGCATCATGCTCATCATAAGAAAGGACAAGGGAGCATTTCATAGTATGGAGGCGTATGATGCGCGAACAACCAAATTCAATAGGCTCAATCAAACAAGCATGCATCACAAGTAAGATGTCCCAGTCTCCATGATCAATAAGCATAGATGCAACAATTGGAGGCAAGCGACAATGATCAAGATGTATCATGTGAGAGGCATGAACATATACGTCATCAACCCAAGAAAGCAAGTAATAATGGAACATGGGTGATGCGACAAAGCAAGCAATCATATGAATCAAGGCAAGCAAGCTAGTAGTGCGAAGATGCAACATACTAGAAGGAATCATGTCAAGTATGTCATGTGTGCAAATAGTGGTTATGAATAATGCACAAGACATATCACAAGCATGAAGGCAAGATATGAGCAAAATAGCATCAATAGCATGAGGCACATGACAAACTGATGAGGACATCCCTACTCCTTTACCATCATTTTCAAATAAAGATGATATTGCACAAGACAAGTCCAATGAAATCAGAATTGGACCAATTACAAGAGCACGTGCAAAACTACTTGAACAACAGGTGAATTCACTCTTAGTTGAATCTGACATTTGTGTTAATTAGAATTTTATACTGCCTAAGTCTTTGCATATTTGTATGATTAGATTTGAAGGGAAGACAAGCTTGGTACGTGGAGATGAAGAATTGCAGCAAGAAGAACTTCTACTGATGTCTAATATCAGCAAGTGCACGAGGGATGAGAGGGAGACAGGTGCACAACATAAACAGAAGGAAAATCAGAACTGGACTCGGATTGACAGCCAGGAGGCCCGCAATTGATATACGTGCAGAATCCGTGTCCGTTCTCCAAATAAGGCGTTTAAATACAATTTGGAAAGCTTAACTCGTGTGCTTTCCAAATTGTATACTCGCAGCCTGCGATTCGCGGTGACCGAGTCGCAGTCACCAAAACAATATGGTGGTTGTTTCTGCCAGTTTTTCCAGATAGATTCGTTTAAGTTAGGAAAGTTAGAGATAAGTTGGATTTCGACCCCAACACTATGTTGGATGTCCAGGGGTCTTTATATACCCTTGTAAGTCGTGGCTTTTAGGGTTAGACCACGTTTTGATTAAACTCATATCAGACTGAATTGCTTTAAGCATTCCTCTGTACTCATATTCCTCTTTGCATCGATCAGGCATATTTACCTACACCAAATTTGTTTCGATAGGGTGTATTTGCTACTGAAAGTCAAGTGCTATCTATCATTCCACTGGGAATTGGGAGATTGCAAAACCGCTTCGTGGTTGGCGGCTACGTGCGCAAGTGTGTGGTGTTGCGAATATCCATAGGGTTGAAGATCTGTTGCATTGGCAATGGGGGAACAGCCGGAGAGTTCGAGAGCATCTCACAAGTTATCCTGCAAGTTCAACATCGACATCCTCCGCTCACTGAGAAGATCGGGCCACCCCCTTATCATCTTGGTACCAGATTTCCAGCGTTATCTCGGTGAGCATCCACCAATCCGTTAGATTAGTTTTGTTTTTGTCCTACATAGAAAAAGCCATACAAAAATATTAGGGTTTAGAGTTTTTGCCATAGCCTAGATAGCATCGGTTCCAAGTTTTAGTTGCTGATCATAGTCTTTTATTTGCGTAACTTACTTTCTGATCTAAGTCATTGTAGATTGTCTAGGTTTTCCTTTTCTCACGTCGGAGTCGTTTGGTTGCTGTTAAGTCTGTTGATCCGAGTCAGATTTTGTTTGGTTTGATTAACTATCCAAATCAGATTGTGTTTCATTTGATAACCATAGTCAGCCTTTCTTGTTTTGCGTAGTACTTTCCTATTGAGACTAGCATATCCTTTGCTCTACGGGCTGCTCATATAGGAATTTGGAGAGTGCATCTTTTGTTTTGGCAAAATCAGATTGGTTACTAATTGCTCAGGTTACTGATACAAAAAAAAGAAAAAAATAGAAAGAAAAAGAAAACGAAAAAAAGAGGAGGAAAAGAAAGCTATACGTGGAAGTTGCATATATTTTTGGCGAGTTTGTCAGTTTTTATGCCATGTTCATTGCACTAGTAGATTGAGCAATCTCGTGCCCTTATAAATTGAGCAATTTGCTAGCGTCTCTCCTGTGCATTTGCAACACGAGCATTACTCCGACATTCCAGAATTTTGAGCTTAGTTTCAGAGTTGCATTTGCCCCACTTATCTCCACCATGTGTGTTTCCGTGGGTCTCTATCTTACGATCAGCACTAGGATTTGTGAATTGGTGTTGATAGGTATTCCAACCAAGCTCCACCATATACCCTATTTGTTGTGTGATAGTTTTCACCCTCGGTATTCGCTACATCACATCCGTGCATGTTCTGCCCATACAAGTTGGTAAGATTTTCTAATTCACTTTGGAACGGTAAGATACCTTGTTTCTTTCGGTTTTGAGTGAGTTGAGAGTTTTCCACATACACTATATTTTCTTTGAGTACTAATCACCTAATCATGTGCGATGAGTCTTTTGATATACAGCAGAAAAAGGACCCTAAATCCGTGGTGCATTGGAATGAATATGAAGCTCTTCGTGATCATTTTCAGCGATAAATACAGTGTGCAACCGATCCTATAAATGAGAATGTGCAGAACATGGAGTTGGACCTTAAGGATGCCACAGAAACCATCACATCTACACAACGTCAAGTTGCTGAAATTCAGGGGACTCTAGTTAACTTGCAGCAAGCTATGGCTGCGTTGCAATAGTCCGTTGATCGCCAACATAATCAGCAGCGTGATGATGATGACGGTGAAGCTAGTGTTCATGGTGGTAATGAGGGTGTTGCAGCTGCTAATGCTGCAAATGTACAAGGGGCTGTAGCACGTCGTGCACAATTACAGCAAGCTAATCGGGACCAGCAAGCTCCACACGAGCTGGTTGTTGCTGGTCAGGATGGTGGTCGTGGTAATGGAGGCCGTGGTGGTGGCGGTGCTGCTGCAATGCCTGTAGGCCATGGATTTGCTCCTCTTGGTGCGCACCGTCGATTTGATAATGATGCTTTTGCACTACCAGCCAACCGTGATGATGATGGTCTGGGCAAACCAAAGTTCACCGTCCCCAAGTTTGTTGGTTCTATTAATGTTGAAGAGTACCTCAATTGGGAGCTGAAGGTGGAAAAATTATGGCGCATGCATGTGTACACTGAGGACAGAAAAATAAAACTTGCATCTTCTGAATTTGATGACTATGCTTTGCTTTGGTGGGATAATATGGTACAGTCCAGAATTGCAGATGGTGAACGTCCCATTGTTACATGGAGAGCTATGAAGGAAGAGATGCGTGCTCGCTTTGTTCCACGCAATTATATTCATTCTCTCTATGACAAATTGCAGAATTTGAGGCATGGTACTTCTTCTGTGGATGAATATTTTCAGGAGATGGAGCTTATTATGCAGCGTACTAGAGTGCGTGAAGAGCCTGAACAAACAATGCAGCGATTTCTCTCGGGTCTGAACTATAACATCAAGCGTATTGTTCGTCTTCACCAATATTATGACATGACAGATTTGTTACACCAAGCAGGTGAGGCTGAATTGCATGTGGCTGAGGATGCTAAGTTTACATCTCGCACAACAGCGAGTAGAGGATGTTTTACACCACGAACAACACCTAGTATGGAGCCTACTCGTAGTTCCACTTCTGGTTTTCGTGGTAATACTTCTTCCAAATCAGATTCGGTGATTTCTAATGCGAAGAAACCGGCGGAACCTGCTGCTAGTGCTGCTGGTTCTACTAATTCTACAGCAAGAAACATGGACATGAGTTGTCATACATGTGGTGGAAGGGGTCATTTTAAGAGCGATAGTCCCAATAAAAAGGTTATGTTGATTAATGAGGATAAGGCAGAATATGAAACCGGTGATGATACTGACCCCGATTCTGAAATTTGGGAGGAAGATGAAGATGGTCCAATAGATGCTTATGCTACACACTATCCTACAATTGTTTGCTCGCCCAAAGTGCTAAGTGTTACACCTAGTCCTGCAGAACAGCGGTGCAATTTGTTTCAAACAAAGGCCGTTGTTGGTCCTGGTAAAGCATGCAAGGTTATAATTGATGGTGGTAGTTGTCACAATTTGGCTAGTAAGGAGTTATGCCAAAAGCTGAAATTGAAATATTTACCGCACCCCAATCCATATTTTATTCAGTGGTTAAGTGATAGTGGAGAGATGAAGATCAGCCACATGGTATGTGTGGAATTTCAGATCGGACCATATAAAGACACCATTGAGTGTGATGTGGTTCCTATGACCATGTGTCACCTGTTGTTGGGACGCCCATGGCAGTATGATAGAGATGTTCGCCACAATGGGAGAGCCAACACATATCATTTAAATTGGCGTGGCAAGGAGGTTACTTTAAGGCCTATGACACCGCACCAAATTGTAAATGAATCTCGTCCACAAATTGAAGTGAATCTTGAAAAAGAGAGTGAGAGATTAGATAGGCGAGAGACTACACTTCCGGTGAGTGAGAGCCACAAGCCAAATCTGAGTGGTCAAAATAAAAGTGAGGGAGTGAATTCCTTAGTTATGTTAGCCACCAAATCTGATTTGAGAGAGTTTCATGAGGATCCCACTGCTGTACCACTTGTGCTGTTGTGCAAGGGTCAAATTTTGGTTTCTAACGACATGACCCCTCTCTCTATTGGTGTTTCTAATGTATTGCAGGAATTTAGCGATGTGTTTCCGGAGGAGGTACCCGCTGGTTTACCACCATTGCGAGGTATAGAGCATCAAATTGATTTGATACCAGGAGCATCGCTGCCCAATAGAGCACCGTACCGCACCAACCCCGAGGAAACAAAGGAAATTCATAAACAAGTACAAGAGCTTCTAGAGAAAGGTTTTATTCGTGTGAGCTTAAGTCCTTGTGCTGTTCCTATAATTTTGGTTCCTAAGAAAGATGGTACATGGCGCATGTGCGTAGATTGTAGAGCTATAAATAACATCACTATTCGATATCGTCATCCTGTTCCACATTTAGAAGATATGTTGGATGAATTAAGTGGTGCTGCTATTTTCTCTAAAATTGATTTGCGTAGTGGTTATCATCAAATTAGGATGAAAGAAGGGGATGAATGGAAAACAGCCTTTAAAACAAAGTTTGGTTTATATGAGTGGTTAGTCATGCCTTTTGGGTTAACTAATGCACCTAGTACTTTCATGAGATTAATGAACCATGTTTTGAGGCATTTCATTGGTAAATTTGTAGTTGTATATTTTGATGATATACTTATTTATAGCCGCAATTAATCTGAACATAGTGATCATATTCGACAAGTTTTGCAAGTGTTGCATGATGCTCAGTTATATGGTAATCTTGATAAGTGCACATTTTGCAAAGATAAGGTCATATTTCTCGGATATGTTATTTCTAAGCATGGAGTTGAGGTAGATGAATCAAAAATAGAAGCTATTAAAAATTGGCCTACTCCTCTGAATGTTAGTCAAGTACGAAGCTTTCACGGTCTTGTTGGTTTCTATAGACATTTTGTGAAAGATTTCAGTACTATTGCTGCACCTTTGAATGAGCTCACAAAAAAGGGTGTTGATTTTGTGTGGGGTGCAGCCCAAGATAATGCTTTGATGATCTCAAACGTCGTTTGATTGCTGCACCTTTGCTTATACTTCCTGATTTCACTAAACAATTTGAGATTGAATGTGATGCTAGTGGAATTGGTATTGGAGGTGTGTTGATGCAAGAGGGTAAACCGATTGCATATTTTTCTGAAAAACATAATGGTGCACAATTGAACTATCCTGTTTATGATAAAGAATTGTATGCTCTAGTTCGTGTCCTTGATGTTTGGCAACATTATTTGTGGCCAAAAGAATTTATCATACATTCTGATCATGAGGCTCTGAAATATTTGAAAAGCCAATCCAATTTGAACAAACGTCATGCAAAATGGGTTGAATTTATTGAATCTTTCCCATACATCATTAAATACAAAAAGGGTAAAGATAATGTTGTTGCTGATGCTCTTTCTAGGAAAAACATGTTGTTGACACAATTGGATGTTCAAGTTCCTAGTTTAGAGAGTTTGCGTGATTTATATGCCACTGATCCTGATTTTTCAGCACCATATAAATTGTGTTCAGATGTAAAAGCATGGGCAAAATATCACATACATGATGGCTATTTGTTTAGAGCTAACAAACTATGTGTTCCAGAATCGTCCGTGTGTTTGCTATTGTTGCATGAATCACATGCCGGCGGTTTGATGGGTCATTTTGGACGTGAGAAGACTTTGCTTATGCTCGCTAATCACTTTTATTGGCCTAAGATGAGGCGTGATGTGGACAAATTTGTGAAGCATTGCATTACTTGTAATAAGGCAAAGTCTAAGCTAAAACCTCACGGTTTGTATACTCCTCTCCCTGCTCCTACTACACCATGGGAAGACATAAGCATGGACATTGTGTTAGGATTGTCTAGGACCAGGGGAGGACATGATTCAATTTTTGTGGCAGTTGATCATTTTTCTAAGATTGCACATTTTATTGCCTGCCACAAAAGCGACAATGCGTAGCACATTGCTACTCTGATTTTCAGGGACATCGTGCGCTTACATGAAGTACCAAAGACGATTGTTTCTGATCGTGGCGTGAAGTTTATGAGCTATTTCTGGAAGACACTTTGGGGAAAGCTGGGGACAAAGTTACTATTCAGCACTACTTGTCATCCCCAAACAGATGGGCAAACAGAGGTGGTCAATCGCACACTATCCATGTTGTTGCAATCCATGATAAAGAAGAACCTGCATGAATGGGAGGAGTGTTTACCACATGTGGAGTTTGCATATAACAGGGCGGTACATTCCACAACTCAGTTTTGTTCATTTGAGTGGTCTATGGTTTTAAGCCAATTACACCACTTGATTTGCTGCCCCTTCCAATTCAAGAGAGAGTGAACATGGATGCATCCAAGAGGGCAGATTTCGTGAGGACGATACATGAGAAGACCAAAGAAGCCATTGAAAAGAAGGGAAAGTACACGACTGATCATGTTAATAAGAAGAGAAAGGAGGTGTTGTTTCAGCTGGGCGACATGGTGTGGGTACACTTGCGTAAAGATAGATTTCCTGAACGGCGCAAGTCCAAGTTGAAACAAAGAGGTGATGGACCATATAAAGTGCTTGCCAAGATTAATAATAATGCATACAAAATTGATCTTCCGACTGAAGAGTTTGGCGTGAGTAATACGTTCAACGTCACTCATTTGACGCCATATACTGGAGAAGACCTTGGTGCGTCGCGGTCGACGCCTTTTCAAGGGGGGGACGATGATGAGGACATCCCTACTACTTTACCATCATTTTCAAATAAAGATGATATTGCACAAGACAAGTCCAATGAAATCAGAATTGGACCAATTATAAGAGCATGTACAAAACTACTTGAACAACAGGTGAATTCACTCTTAGTCGAATCTGACATTTGTGTTAATCAGAATTTTATACTGCCTAAGTCTTTGCATATTTGTATGATCAGATTTGAAGGGAAGGCAAGCTTGGAACGTGGAGATGAAGAATTGCAGCAAGAAGAACTTCTACTGATGTCTAATATCAGCAAGTGCACGAGGGAGGAGAGGGAGGCAGGTGCACAACATAAACAGAAGGAAAATCAGAACTGGACTCAGATTGACAGCCAAGAGGCCCGCAATTGATATACGTGCAGAATCCATGTCTGTGCTCCAAATAAGGCGTTTAAATACAATTTGGAAAGCTTGACTCGTGCGCTTCCAAATTGTATACTCGCAGCCTGCGATTGGCGATGACCGAGTCGCAGTCACCAAAACAATATGGCGGTTGTTTCTACCAGTTTTTCCAGATAGATTCGCTTAAGTTAGGAAAGTTAGAGATAAGTTGGATTTCGACCCCAACACTATGTTGGACGTCCAGGGGTCTTTATATACCCTTGTAAGTCGTGGCTGTTAGGGTTAGACCACATTTTGATTAAACTCATATCAGACTGAATTGCTTTAAGCATTCCTCTGTACTCATATTCCTCTTTCATCGATCAGGAATATTTACCTACACCAAATTTGTTTCGATAGGGTGTATTTGCTACTGAAAGTCAAGTGCTATTTGTCGTTCCACTGGGAATTGGGAGATTGCAAAACCGCTTCGTGGTCGGCGACTACGCGCGTAAGTGTGTGGTGTTGCTAATATCCATAGGGTTGAAGATCTGTTGCATTGGCAACGGGGGAACAACCGGAGAGTTCGAGAGCATCTCACAAGTTATCCTGCAAGTTCAACATCGACATCCTCCACTCACTGAGAAGATCGGGCCACCCCCTTATCATAAACATGGCAATAGCAACAAGGATCTCCACCAAGCATGCAAATACACATAGGAGCATAATGATGAATCATGGGTAGATGCAAGCAAGGGTCACAATAGCATGGCAAAGGCATAGAATCAAGCATAGCATGCAAAGTGAACACGGTAAAATGAGCATGAAGTGACATGCGGTATATAGCCCATAGCCGTGTGAGAACCAAGTGAGAGAGATGCGCGTAGTCAATGCGCGAAGAGAGTGGTGGGAAGGATAGTTCACGGGATCCCAAATCGTCGTTGCTCTCAAGAGCTCGTTTCGTCAACTCTTGGGATTGAGAGGTTGACGAGTATACGTGAGTACCTACACAAAACAAAGACAAAGGGAAAATTGTGTGTGCATGGTATATCTACACATCATCCATCATGATGTGCACATGCTTGTGTTGGTTAGCACAAAGTATCCAATGCTCAAACAAATGAGATGTGTGATATAGAAACATGTCATCCATCATGATAGGTTTGTTGTTATGTATAGCATAATGGAGAGTCAAAGGATGTAATGCATCACTTGCAATATCTAGAGCATTGTGAGGAATGGTATGCATATGGTGCACACAAGGGATGTAATCATGCAATACACAATAATTTTCATGGCATGGCATATGAGATGAATTGTGCAAATTATGTAAAGGAAGCATAGCAATATCATCACATCATATGAAAAACAAAAGCCAGTGACCATCATCTCGTCATCTATGCCATAAGTGCAAATGGGATTTATGTGAATGGGGCATGCATAGTCACTATGTTGAGATTGAAAAGATGCAATATGGGATATCTCACTCATAGCATATGACAAGGTTAATGGAGTGTCAAACATGACGTGACCAATAGAATTTTGACATGATATCCTTTGTAGCATGGCATCACAACTAGGCAAATCAACATGCTCATCATCATATTCATCATAAATGGGTAAGTCATGACATGAAGAATTCGCACTAGCATGAAGCATGGGAATAGGTGTGTCAACATTATGCAAGAAATCATTTGTAAAATAGTCCACTAGTGGGACAAGAGAAGCACCATCACCTATGTTACCTTTGAAGCATCACTCATGTGTTGTAGGTGAGGTGTCGAAGACAAGTCGTGGTCATCTTCATCTTGATGAAACCATGTGGGGGTGCATATTTGTCCATCATGGCCATCGCCGTCTCCATTGGAGGTATGGAATCATCAAGGATAGGCATGTCATCATGTAGAAGACCTAGCACCAAAGAAAACACATTCGGAGTAGAGGTTAAGTTGTTAGAAAGCATAGTGGCCTCATGTGCCGTGTCAACTACCTCACTCACTAAGTGTGGTGCCTCACTCACTCCCTCTTGGATGCTCTCTCTCATATGGTTGGTGGAGTCACTCAAATGGCTCTCAACCTCACATAGGATGTGTGGCATGCTCTCAAGTATGGGGCTAGTGGTGGTCACACTCATCCTCTCATAGGAAATGCACTCAATGTCACATAGTGGAGTCACTCATATCACCCGTGGTGTGGTGGCTCTCCTCACATGGCAATTGGGGCATCTCGTCACATGTCGGTGTCGGAGAGATGTAGGTGCAAATGTCTCCATGCTCAATCATGTCGTTGTCGTAGCCGGGGATGAAGGCCGAATATGGCACATCATCACTCTGCTCCAAGAACAAAGATAAGGTCTCATGTGTGGTCTCATAGCTTGACTCGGAGTATGAGTCCAATATGGGCGTCGTCTTCATGTTGTTGAAGAGGTTCATGCTTGTTGCCGTGGTCGAAGGGGATGGCCCTAGCTCGACCTTCTTGTCACCGTCTTGTTGTAGGAGGCCCATATGATGTGGCACCTCGTAGCTCATCTCCATGACCGAAGGGAATTTGCCATGCTCGGCCATCTTCCTTGAGGGGCTTCCGAAGATGGAAGTGTCGCCCTAGCTCGTAGGTGGTCGCCTTGGACTTGATGAAGTCAATGTAGGAGTACTCGTGGCGAAGATGTCCTACGTCCAAAGGCAAAGATTCCTTGATGTCACTTGGTGAAGATGCCGAAGTGGTGGTGGTAGTAGCCGTAGCTCCATCGTGGTGGTGCTTGTCTCGCGGTCTCTTGTGCTCATGAAGTTTGGACTTGGCGTGAAGTAGGGCTTGTTGGGACTTGTGCATTTGCGCGTGTTGAGCATCTTAATGATAATGGTGTCGTTGTCATACTTGAGCTCGTATATATCGTTCGTCGTCGTCGTGCACATGATGCTTGGAGGTGACTTGCCCTTCATGACGAGGTGGATCACGAACATGATGGTGGTCGCCATGGAGATGCGGACATGGACAACTTGCGCTTGCATCATTTTTGCGCTCCGAAGACTTGTGACTTGAACGTCACCGCCTTGAGGATGATGAAGGGGAGGAACAGTTGATCAACAAGGTCCGAATATCCTCCATCCTTGCATCTTGCTCCTCCTTTTGTGCGGAAATCTTGTTGTCAATGTAGTACCTTTTCCTTGGTTCGGAGTGATGAATGTCGATGGAGAGGTTCTCGATGCGCTCTCGCAATCTTGATTGTGCGCCTTGCATTTGTCGTTGTAGATCGAAGATTGACGCTTTGGTGATGTAGTTGTTCATGCCGCCGTTGTTGTGGAAGACCGGAGATTAAATGCCTTGCCTATCCATCACTCCAAGAGAAAAATGTGAGTGGTAGAAAGAGAAGAACGAATACCAAATGTACCTTGACTGAAGTTGAAAGTGGATCAATGATCACTCCAATGTGGACAAGGAAATAGCACAATTGGTACCAATTCTTGTCGGTTTCTCACACCTACACAAGTAAGGCTTATGGTGGAGCTTGGTGAGGATAGTGGCACAAAATTTTGATGCAAAATGTTAGCAAGAGTCAATAATGTTGAAAGAGATTCACAAATTCGCAAGTGAAACAAGTAGACCAATAGCAATATGGGTGGCACACGGAAACACACACATGGATAGATAAAATGGGGTCGTGCAACCAAGGAATGAGCACAAAATGTGGAATCCACGGAAAATGCTCTTGTTGCACAACTCTAGGGAGACGCTAGCACGATTGCTCAATAAGCGGATACGACACTTGTGGACAACCTATAGGAGACAAAAATGCAACGACTTCTATCCCAAGTATGCTATGTATATGATGTTTCGGTGGTATGATCCAAGATTATCGGATATGACAATCTTATGCAATGTGGTATGATGCTATGGCATTTGCTTACAAGCTCTTTGTTCACTCTTTTTCTTTTCTTAAAAGCATTATTCTTTTTTTTGTATGTGTATGGCCACTTTTGCACAATGCACAAACCAAGATAGCAAATGGGTATACGAGGGAACAAACTTGAGGCATACAAGATGATATGATGATACCAATATGATATGGTATGTATGCAATGTATGGTGTAGATCACTAATGTGCACAAGTAACGTTGCCAACAATACTCAAATGGCTAGTCTTGATAGGCAAGTAACACAGAATGGGCTAGGGGTTATCAATGCAATGGCAAGGGAATATACAATGGAGGGATACCACGATACTGAGATGATATGGAGGTTACCGTCGTGGCGATGATGAGTGGCGGTGATCTTGATGGAGATACCAAGATGATGGAGACTCGTCCCTAAGTAGCCGAAACACCTTAGGAAACGAAAAAACCGCGAACTCAAAATCTCAAACGTCAAATGGTGGTAGCGGGAATGCGGTGGTGGTTGCAGAAGCTCAATGGGATTGCGGAAATGCAATGATGGGTTGTGGAATACGCAATGCGGAAAGGGAGGGTAAGGTGGTGAACTATACACGGTGTCGGAGTTGGAAGCACGGTCCCTATGTAGCCGAAACACCTTAGGAGACATGTCGGTGTCAAAACCGGCGGATCTCGGGTAGGGGGTCCCGAACTGTGCGTCTAGGCGGATGGTAACAGGAGACAAGGGACACAATATTTTACCCAGGTTCGGGCCCTCTTGATGGAGGTAAAACCCTACGTCCTGCTCGATTAATATTGATGATATGGGTAGTACAAGAGTAGATCTACCACGATATCAAGGAGGCTAAACCCTAGAAGCTAGCCTATGGTATGATTGTTGTATGATGAAGTTGTCCTACGGACTAAAACCCTCTGGTTTATATAGACACCGGAGAGGGTTAGGGTTACACAAAGTCGGTTACAATGGTAGGAGATCTTGTATATCCGCATCGCCAAGCTTTCCTTCCACGCCAAGGAAAGTCCCATCCGGACACGGAACGAAGTCTTCAATCTTGTATCTTCATAGTCCTGGAGTCCGGCCGAAGGTATAGTCCGGCTACCCGAACACCCCCTAATCCAGGACTCCCTCAGTAGCCCCCGAACCAGGCTGCAATGACGACGAGTCCTGTGCGCAGATTGTCTTCGGCATTGCAAGGCGGGTTCTTCTCCAAATTCCGTGTACCTGCTGAATAATGTCCGATTTTCGTAATGTAGCGCACCTTGGCTTCCACACCCAATAATGACTGTCTTCCACGTATCAAACAAATGCGAAAAGTCGGGGTATTTTTACATTCACACCCCTAGCTGCATAAATGAGCCACCTATTTAATGGGATGGGGATTCAGATCCAAGCCACACCTTCTCCTCTCTGCGAGTAATCATCAGAGTGCCTCCAGCAAAGGTCCATTCCAACATGGCCAGCCGTCGCAGCTCCTCCTCTTGCCCTTCTAGTCCTAAACCTGGAGACTGGGACAGGTTCTCCATCCCGCACAGCGAGCTAGTGTCGCTTCAGGCCAAGGGATTTCTCCCTCAGGCCTATATGGCCCTAGTCCGAGCCGGACTCTCCACCTATAATGGCGGAGAGCAAGCGGAGAGCACCCCCAATCCCTTCAACGGAGAGCGGGTGTGTCTCGTCCCTTATCTCGTAAGAGGACTTGGATTTCCAATTCATCCCTTTCTCCACGGGCTTCCGGAGTTCTACGGCCTCTAGCTGCACAATCTCACGCCCGGCTCTATATTGCATATCGCGGGCTTCGTCGCCCTTTGCGAGCTATTCCTGGGTGTTGAGGCTCATTTCACGCTGTGGAAGAGGTTATTCTGCCTGGTGCCTCGCTCTCAAAAGGGGTCTATATATCAAGTGGGCGGAGCTGAAGTGTGCCGTATCGCCGGGACCGGATATCTATCCGGAACCCCAAAGAAGGCGTCCGAAGACTGGCCTTCGGAATGGTTTTATATAGAGGACGTCCCGCTGCCGGATCCTGTTCGGATCGGCCTCCCTGAGTTCGACGGTGCTCCCTTAAAGAAGCGCCTGAGCTGGCGTCCGCGGAGCCCTCAGAGGGAAAGTGACAGGGACATCGTTTACCTACTGGGCCGAATAAGATTGTTAGCCCATTCCGGACTGACCATGATCGGGGTTATGGCCGAATGCATTATGCGGGGGGTGCAACCACTTCAATATAGAAGTCACCCCATGTGGGACTTCAACGGGGAGGACGACACCACCCGCTACGGCCGCAAGGGGCCGGATTCGGCTGTCGCTCTACTAAAGATCTTGTCCACTTTGTATAAGGGAGAAGAGGAGGAATTTCTCCGCGTCAACCCACAGGGTGGATTCTCTATGCACAATCCACCAAGCTGGGTAAGCGGCCGCATTTACTTGCCCATCCGTTTTGTATTCCCATTGTCAAATATTTAGTCTAACGACTTCAACGCAGGAACTGCGCCGGGCTGTTAAGGAAATAAACAGCCCTCCTCCACAACCCGAGGACCCAGGAAGGTCCCTCGACCTGGCCTCTCAAGAGGATCTGGACATATCTGTCGAGCTGATTGATGGGGTGTTCCATCAACTGAGCAAGGACAATGCCTTGGTGGCCATTACGGCTGATTACCCTGGGTTAATCCCGGCCTCCCAGGTAACAGAGAGCGGAGTCTCATCCCCTTGAGAAGGAATCCATTCTCACATATTTCAGTTTTCCTGACAACGACCGTGTTTTGCAGGGGAGGTTTCCTAGGCGGGAGGCCGAACCTGCGGCGGCTAGCCAACGAGGGGCCGCAGGGGCCCTAGGGTAAAAAGGAATGTAGTCCGGACTGAGACGCCGATGCAAAGGTATAGCACACCCTCTTTTTCCTGGTGCTATTCCTTCAGGGTATATTAACGTTTGCGCTATCTTCAGGACAAAGAGACCTCGCCAGACTACATCCGGAGAGGTTGCCAATCGCGCCTCCACCAGCCAGGCTCCAACGCCTGGCCCGGAAGCGGAAGCGAACACAAGGCGCACACCGGACACTCCTCCAACAGAGGATGCGGACAGGTTGTCTGCCACCAATTCCGAGGTGGAGAGTGCCATGAACCACAGGCGTCGCCGGACAGTTCTTCGCGACGCTTGTTTCTCCCAAGAGGCATTAGATGCCTTTAATTCGGGAGATGCCTACCTCCGTGCCGCTCAAAATGGTTTAGCCAGAGCCATGGAGCAATATGTAAAAGACATACGGGTAAGAAAATTTTGGTAAATATATATACCAGTAGCCCCCGAGACTTGAAGCAGTTAGAGTAACTAATTTAAGGATCATTTGTTATGCAAGTTCTTACAAAGAAGAACACCATACTGTCCCAGGAGCTGGAAGAGTGCAAAGCCCAACTAGAGGCCGCACTAGCCGCGGCAGGGGAGCCCAAAGAGACCCCCTCTGGTAAGATATACTTCGAAAGATTAGTATCTTGCGAAGTGCGGCATGGGTGTAAATCTGACAAATCATATTGCAGATGGCGCCGGACTGGATCCGGAGAGGCAACAACTCTTACGCCGGATAGAGGCCGGTGAGAGTATGCTGACAATGGTGAGGCGGGAGAAGAATGATCTTCAGGACGCCAACACCAAGCTGGACGTTGAACTTAAAGATGTTCGTGGCCAGCTGTCGGACTCCACTAAGGAGAATCAGCGGCTTCGACGCGGCATATTTAGTAAGTGCTTGAGCGAATCTTTGAAAGAAAGAGTTCGGCGAGGAAGTCGACTAACAGAGTAATGTCTGTAGGTATGCTAACGGGTCGTCCTGCAGAGGAGATGCCTGGTTCTATGGATGACCTTCTTCCCGAGCTCTCGCAACTGCACGAGCGAGTTCGGCAGGTGAAGCGGGGCATTGCCCAAGCCTTATGGCCTTCCCACTCCATGCCCGAGGGCCTTGGAGAGATTTCGAAGAAGCTTAAGGGAGCTCGGCGGCGCTTCCGGTTATGGAAGATATCGGACTGCCGACAAGGCGCCAGGGAGGCCTGGGCCATTGTGAAGATGCGGTACACGAAGTCTGACCCAAACCACATGGCCGAGGTCGGACCCGTGGGGCCTGACGGCAAGGAGATCCCTGTAAGCTTAGCGTACGACTAAGTAGAATTGGCCGCAAAGTATTCCCAACAGGACTGTAAGTTAGGCAGCCTGTTAGATGATATTGAAGAGGAATACAATCAGTCAGAGTGACTATGTAATTGTTAATTGACATGTGTAATGCCTTCTAGCCGGATTGTAGATCGTTTGTCGTCGCCGACCTTTTCGCTTCAACCTCAGGACCTGATGGTCCGGAGTGTGTCCGAATACCCTACCAGTTATGTAAGAACCGGGGTTGCATGGAGACCAGGTGTAGGGGTCATTAGTGCTTTATCAGACAAGTGCCCAACTAGTTATGTTATATTACATGGTTAGTAAGAAACATCTTCCAGAGAGAATAGTTCCGTTAGGGGTTCCTTTCTCTGGGAGGCATGCCCTAAAGTGCATGTCCAGACTGCAAACGCAGGAAAATCATCTGGGGGCATATATAAGTGAAAAAGGTCATCTTTTAGTTCACCGACCGAATATTCCCTTAAGAACGCTAGCTTTCGGCTTCACCCAGTCTGAGGTACACATCCGGCTGATCCGGCAGTAACAATCGCAGAGGTGCTCCCTTTACCACCTAGCCGAACAATCGGGAACGTAGGGGTAAGCACAGGAGCCAGGCAACCCAGCTTGGCCAAAACTTAAGTCATATCGATGCATATAATGGTGAAGAAAAGGTACATGCGGAAGTTTAACACATGTGGTGGGCGTGAAGCCCGAGTAAATAAGCTTCTGTTAAAGAAGCCCCCAGGTTTAATGAGCGCAAGTAGCACATCACTTGAGGAGCCTTTAAGGGCTATAAAAGAAAAGAGGGGAAGGAGAGAAATGAACAGAAAATGTAAAAAATGGACGGAGGAAGGAGACAAACACAGAGTCTGGCGTTATGCATAGAATCTTTGGAGATGGGCTGCGTTCCATGGGTTCGGCTCGAGTCGGTTATCCGACGCATCTCGTAGGCAGTATGCTCCACCAGTCAGGACTTGGTCGATTATGAAGGGACCTTCCCACTTGGGCTTCAGCTTGTCCTTTTTCTTGTCAGGCAGGCGTAGAACTAATTCACCAATGTTGTAGTTTTTCGCCCGCACTTCTCTGCTTTGATATCTTCGAGCCTGCTGTTGATAGAATGCGGAACGGGATTTTGCCACGTCGCGCTCCTCCTCTAAGGTGTTCAAACTGTCCTGCCGATCGAGCTCGGCTTCCCTTTCTTCGTACATGCCCACTCAAGGTGAGTCATGAATTATGTCGCAGGCCAAGACTGCCTCTGCACTGTACACCATAAAAAATGGTGTGTATCCGGTGGTGCGATTCGGCGTGGTCCGCAGCCCCCAGAGTACGGAGTCGGGCTCCTCTACCCAGTGCGTGTTAGATTCCTTGAGGGACAGCACTAACCTGGGTTTGATGCCGCTCATGATGAGACCATTTGCATGTTCGACCTGACCGTTAGTTTGTGGGTGATAGACGGAAGCGTAATCGAGCTTGATGCCCATGTTTTTGCACCAGAGTTTTACCTCATCGGCCGTAAAGTTCGTGCCGTTATCGGTGATGATGCTATGGGGGGCGCCATAGCGGTGTACGACCCCGGATATAAAGTCTATCACAGGTCCGAATTCGGCCGTCTTAACAGGCTTGGCTTCTATCCATTTGGTGAACTTATCCACCATGACCAGTAAGTATTTTTTCTTGTGGGTTCCGCCTTTAAGGGGTCCCACCATGTCAGGCCCCCAGACCGCGAAAGGCCAAGTGATGGGGATAGTTTGGAGGGCGGTGGGTGGCATGTGGCTTTGGTTTGCAAAAAGCTGGCAACCGACGCATTTTTGGACCAAGTCCTGAGCGTCCGCCCGGGCCATTGGCCAATAAAAGCCTGTACGGAAAGCCTTGCTTAGAAGGGACCGGGATGCGGCGTGATGGCCACCGAGTCCGGCATGAATTTCAGCCAGCAGGTTCCGCCCTTCCTCTTCGGAGATACACCTTTGAAGGACTCCGGTAGTGCTTTTCTTATAAAGTTCTCCCTCATGGACTTTATAGGCTTTAGATCGCCGCACTATACAGCATGCCTCGTTGGTCCTCTGGGAGTTCCTTCCTAGTAAGGTAGGCTAGGAATGGTTCTATCCACGGGGCGATAACGGCCATTACTACGTGGGCTGAGGTTGTGATTTCATTGGCAGAGCCTCCGATTATGTCAGATTGTTCGGCGTCGGACATTGCGGTTGGGTCCGGGCTAATATTGCCATGTTCCCCTTCCCATACTACGGATGGCTTGAACAGCCTTTCCAGGAAGATGTTGGGGGGGGGGGACCGCATCGCGTTTTGCGCCGATGCGTGCCAGGACATCTGCCGCCTGATTATTTTCTCGGGCTATATGGTGAAATTCGAGCCCTCAAACCGAGCTGACATTTTGAGGACGGCGTTGCGGTAAGCTGCCATTTTTGGGTCCTTGGCATCGAAGTCTCCATTGATTTGGGATATCGCGAGGTTTGAATCCCCGCGCACCTCTAGGCATTGAGTGCCCATGGATACTGCCATCCGGAGACCATGTAAAAGGGCCTCATATTCGGCTGCATTGTTGGAGTCCGTGTACATAATCTGGAGCACATATTGAATTGTGTCTCCTGTGGGGGACGTCAAAACGACACCGGCCCCTAGTCCGGCCAACATTTTGGAACCGTTGAAGTGCATGATCCAGTTTGAATATGTGTCGTACTCTTTAGGGAGTTCGGCCTCCGTCCATTCTGCGACGAAGTCGGCCAAAACTTGCGATTTGATAGCTCGCCGTGGCCTATAAGTTATGTCAAACGGGAGGAGCTTGATGGCCCATTTTGCAATCCGGCCCATTGCGTCACGGTTGTTTATGATATCGTTGAGTGGTACTTCCGATGCTACTGTGATTGAACACTCTTGAAAGTAGTGTCGTAGCTTCCGGGATGCCATGAATACTGCATATGCAATCTTTTGATAATGTGGGTGTCGTGATTTGCATGGGGTGAGGACAGTGGACACATAGTAAACCGGCTTTTGGAGGGGGAATTTGTGTCCGTCCGTTTCCCGCTCGACAACGAGTACTGCGCTGACAACTTGATGGGTTGCTGCAATGTACAATAGCATTGGTTCGCCGATGTTTGGCGCGGCCAGGACAGGGTTTGTTGCCAATATGGCTTTTATTTCCTCGAGTCCAGCCGTGGCGGCAACCGTCCACTCGAAGTGTTTGGTGCGCCGAAGGAGGCGATAGAGGGGTAACGCCTTTTCTCCCAAACGGGAGATAAAGCCGCTTAGAGCCGCCACGCATCCGGTTAATTTTTGTATTTGTTTGAGGTCCTTTGGGATATCTAATTGTGACAAAGCTCAGATCTTGGCTGGATTTTCTTCGATTCCTCTACCGGATACAATGAAGCCCAAGAGCTTTCCGGCTGGAACACCGAAAACACATTTTTCCAGATTTAGCTTGATGTCATATGCTCGGAGGTTGTCAAATGTAAGCCTCAAGTCGTCTACTAGAGAATCGACATGTCTTGTTTTTACGACCACATCATCCACGTATGCCTCTACTGTTTTGCCGATCTGGTTTGCCACACATGTCTGAATCATGCGCTGATATGTTGCGCCGGCGTTTTTGAGCCCGAAAGGCATTGTGTTGAAGCAGAATGGGCCGTATGGGGTGATGAATGCCGTTGCGGCTTGGTCTGACTCAGCCATCTTGATTTGATGGTAACCGGAGTATGCGTCGAGGAAGCACAACGAATCGTGTCCTGCAGTGGCGTCGATAATTTGATCGATGCGGAGGAGGGGGAAGGGATCCTTTGGGCAGGCCTTGTTAAGGTCTTTGAAGTTAATGCACAAGCGCCAGGATTTGTCCTTCTTTGGTACCATCACCAAGTTTGCTAGCCAGTCCGGATGTTTTATATCTCTGATGAATCCGGCCTCCAAAAGTTTGGCTAGCTCCTCTCCCATTTCCTGTCTCTTGGGCTCAGAGAAACGCCGAAGGGCTTGTTTGATATGTTCGGCCAGCCTGCGTGGGATTCCTGGCATGTCTGAAGGGTGCCAGGCAAAAATGTCCCAATTCTCCCGTAGGAATTCTCGCAGTGCGGCGTCTACATCGAGGTTTAATCGTGCCCCGATGGAAGCTGTTTTATTGGGGTCCGTTGGATGGACCTGGAATTTGACTATTCCATCCGCTGGTTTAAAGGAGGTGGACTTGGATCTTTTGTCGAGTATCACATCGTCCCTGTTTACCGTGGAGCGCAGCGTAGTCAGTTCCTTGGCCGCTAGGGCTTCGGACAGTGCCTCAGGGGCCAATGCGGCTGTCTTGTTTTCGGCCCGGAGTGCTATGTCCGGATCACTAGCGAGAGTGATGATTCTGTTCGGCCCGGGCATCTTGAGCTTCATGTACCCGTAATGGGGTATTGCTTGGAAGATTGTAAAGGCTTCCCACCCCAACAAAGCGTGGTATCCGCTACTGAACGGAGCCACCTGGAATGTGACCTCTTCGGATCTATAATTATCCGGCGTGCCGAACACCACATCTAGTGTGATTTTTCCTGCACAGCGCGCTTCCCGACTGGGGATTATTCCTCTAAAGGTTGTGCTGCTTCGCTCAATGCGGTTCCAGTCTATTTCCATTTTTTGAAGGGTTTCCTCATAAATGAGGTTCAATCCGCTGCCTCCGTCCATGAGTACCTTGGTGAGGCGAAAGCCGTCCACTATAGGACTGAGTACCAATGCGGCTGGTGCTCGAGCTGTTCGGAATTTAGGTTCATCACTGGCATTAAAAGTAATAGCCGTGTAACTCCATGGGTTTATTGTTGCTACTTGATAGACTTCGGTGAGGCTGCGGAGTGTTCTTTTTCGCACATTATTTGATGCGAAAGTCTCAAAGACTGTTAATACTGTACTGGAGTCCCTGAGGTGGCTTTCTGCGGCCTCCGGAATTAGGAGAAATTCGCCCCTTTTAGCCACCTGCCAGAGTATCCAACATGCTCTAAGGCTATGAGTTGGTGTGGCGTCCTCTGTACTATGAATTTTATAGGGTCCATTAAGCCATCCCTCCAGTACGGTTCCATGCCCTGTAAAGGGTTTTGGTTTTTTGGTTTTTAACCCGGTTGTCTGATGATGATGCACCCTTTTATTTCAGACGAGGTTTCTATTCAGGGCCGGATTGTCCCAAAATTTAGTTTCGGTTTTCCGGGCGCTTTCCATCACACAGTACTTTTGTACTATGGACGCCAAGTCAACGAAGCGTGTAAGATCACGACGACCTGTGGCGTTGAGGATTCCCTTGTCCGTGAAATTATTGCAAAAGATTGAGATTGCGTCTTCCTCGCGGCAGTCCTTTATCCTGTTCATAACCAGGAGGAACCTTGCCCAGTAATGATGTACTGTTTCTTCAGGCTTTTGCCTGATTTGGGATAGAGTGCTTATATTCGGGTGGGTGGGTGGAATTAAATCCGGAACTTCACCCAATCTAAGACTCAGAGGCCAAGGAGTTTCCGAACTCTAAAGTTTGGATTCCTGGATGTTGTCCGGTGAATCTAGCCCGGTGCCTGATTCTAAGTTCAGGTCTTGAGTTACCTCCTCCCCTCCGAGGGTATCCGGCTTGGAGGGATCGGGAATACGGATGTAGCTAGTCCTTCAGATAGGTGAAAAGTCGCCACACTGTGCCTCTACCACGGCAACGTGATGGGTGACTTGGGGAGAATTAATTTCTCTTAGACGGGTTTAAGCCCAACCTGGTCATAATCCTTAGTGACACCCAAGGCGGCGATGCGATCCAAGAGCTCGTTTACGGAGGAGAGCTCCATTGGATCTAACTGCTCGACGAGCTCCGAGCTGAGATGAAGATTGCTTTTTATGACCCAAGAGGTCACCGTCGGCGCAACGGCCGAATAGGCGGTCATGAGAAAACCGCCTAGCCGGAGAGTTTGGCCAACAGCCAAAGCTCCCTTAGTAACGGCGCCATCTTTAAAGACGAGAAGAGGCATCCTTTCTGATTGCGACGGCACGGAGGAACTCTTAATGAAAGCACCAATGTCGATGTCAAAACCGGCGGATCTCGGCTAGGGGGTCCCGAACTGTGCGTCTAGGCGGATGGTAATAGGAGACAAGGGACACAATATTTTACCCAGGTTCGGGCCCTCTTGATGGAGGTAAAACCCTACGTCCTGCTCGATTAATATTGATGATATGGGTAGTACAAGAGTAGATCTACCACGAGATCAAGGAGGCTAAACCCTAGAAGCTAGCCTATGGTATGATTGTTTTATGATGAAGTTGTCCTACGGACTAAAACCCTCCGGTTTATATAGACACCGGAGAGGGTTAGGGTTACACAAAGTCGGTTACAATGGTAGGAGATCTTGAATATTCGCATCGCCAAGCTTGCCTTCCACGCCAAGGAAAGTCCCATCCGGACACGGGACGAAGTCTTCAATCTTGTATCTTCATAGTCCTGGAGTCCGGCCGAAGGTATAGTTCGGCTACCCGAACACCGCCTAATCCAGGACTCCCTCAAGACACAACTCACAACACAAACAAAATTGGGTTAAGTTGAGGTGGTGGAAATGTATGGTGGGCTATGCCTATGTGGAAGTGGTGATGGTGGTTGATGAGGAAGCAACCGTCCCAAAGTAGGTGAAACACCTTAGGAGACTCAAATCATAACTCAAGCAACCACTAATGCGATGGGGAACAAAATTGGTTAGGTTGCAAAAGTCGATGGTGGTGTAGCGGATGATGTGGTGGAAGCCCTAGGCAAAGATGCCAAAATTCACAAACTTTGATGGAGTCAAAAGATTATGGTAGTATTTTTGTGGGAAGGGGGATGTCAAGACCTTTTCAACGAGCTAAAGAATGCGAAAATCGGACTCCAGATGATTTAGTTATGGCCAAAACAAAAATCAGCCGAAGTTGATATCTACAGGTAGCGGACGTCCGAAGAAAACGGATGTCCGGTCTCCGGACGTCCGGTCGGGTCGGAAATCCACTAATTACAGCTCGGGTTAGGGGTTCCGGTCGTCCGGTAAGGTCGGACGTCCGGTGCTTCCTGGGACTCTGGACGTCCGGTAAAGCAACGGTCGTCCGGTGGGTCGGGGTCAACTCGAGATCCGAGATTCGGGACTCGATTTGGGTGGAAAATGATGATTTTGGGGTCAAAATTAATGAGATTTCATGGATGAAAGATGAGGAAACTTGGGGAAATGCTAGATCCACTCGAAACCAAGCAAATCCGTGGATCAAAAACAATAAAACATCATCAAACCAACAAATCACAAAAAAAATTGGGGCTATTTTTGGTGGGGATTTTCGAATTGGGGAAGAACACAACAAAATTAGGCTAGAAAACACAACGGGGAGGCTCCGAAATCATGATCAACGTGGTTCTAGATACCAAGATGATGTAGGGTAGGAACCCTAGGGGCCGATCTTTCACGATAGGAGCGGGTCCCGCAATGAACACGAAGAACACAAGGGGAAAACGAGGGGAACACAAAGGAAAGCATGGGAGAAACACTAAACCAACACAAGATAGTCACACATGTGCTAGATCCTCTGATACATAAGAGTTCACATGGTACACGATCAACTAGGGAGGATACAAGGGTAGTCGGTCTTCTCCGTGAGGAGGTCTTGATGTTCTTCTCCGCGAGGAGGTCTTGAATCCAAAGGGATCTTCTCCGAAGAGGCCGCGGTCTCTCTTGAGGAGTAGATCATATGTGGATGAGCGTAGCTCGATCTCTGAAATGAGCTAAACCAACGCTAACCCTAGCTAGGATGAATTGGAGGTCTATTTATAGTCTAAGTGCAAACGGGGGCGAAAGTAGGGGTAGATGGGCCTCAGGCCCGAAACTAGACACATCCAGGTACCAGACATCCTCTGGGATCGGTCGTCCGGTGTCTCATGAGTGTCTGGTCGTCCGGTCTCCTCCGGACGTCCGCTTGATCCGTTCTGTGATGGGGGTGCCGGACGTCCGGTAGCTTCGTACTTCCGTTGATGTTGGCTCGGGTGCGGTCGCGCTGGTCGTCCGGTTCGGGCCGGATGTTCGGTGGGTCTTCAGTCGTCAGACGTCCGGTCCCGACCGGTCGTCCGGTGGCTGGAGCTTCTTCCGTAGCTCTTCTTCTCGTTCCTCGCGCTTGCTGTCCTCGCCTTCTTGTTCATGGGCTTCCTCTTGGTTTCTGGTCATGCATAGCACACATGTTTGAGGTAGTAGCCATGTCTCACTTATGGAAAGTGATGGTTCGGAGAGGAGCGAGTTCACCTTGCGTCCAATGGCGAATAGTTGAGGTCTCATCTTATGTATCCTTGGGACATGGAGGGTAGTCGGAGTGTACATGGGGATGAACGTGGGATGCTCTGCATCATCTCAATGGTGTATAGTCGAGGTCTCATTTTATGTTCTCTTGGGGCTTGGAGAATAGTCGGAGTGTACATGGGGATGAACGTGGGATGCTCCGCATCATTTTGGCTCATCCTTGGTTGCCCAACCCCACTTATCTCTTTGCGTGTGTGTGTTTCCGTGTACATTATATTGCTTGGTCTATTTGTTGCATTGCAATCTTGCGAATGTTTTCCAACATTATTGAAGCTCACTTACAATTGCATCAAATTTTGTACCACCATCCTAACCAAGCTCCACCATAAGATTTTACTTGTGTAGGTGTGAGAAACCGACAAGAATTGGTACCAATTGTGCTATTTCCTTGTCCACATTGGAGTGATCATTGATCCACTTTCAACTTCAGTCAAGGTACATTTGGTATATGTTCTTCTCTTTGTACGACTCACATTTTTCTTGGAATGACGGATAGGCCAAGTACTTCTACTAACCCACTCTTCATTGAGCACGACGATGACATGAACACCTACGTCACCAAGAGCCACCTTTTTGGTGCACAATGTGCTTTGCATCAAGAGCAACAAGCCATGAGTGAACACATCGACAACCTTGCCGCCGACTTGCGACTCTCCGAGCAACGTATAAGGGACTACTTTGACCACAAGCTCGACGATCACAAGTAAGAGAATGACGCAAGGATGGACGAGATTCGCGCTTTGTTTCTCAACCTCTCTTCTTCCACTTCGTCTTCATCAAGAAGGAGCCGCTCAAGTCGACACTCCGACTTCACCCTCTCTGGCTCAAGTACACCGACATCGAACACTCTTCGACGTGCCGCGTGCAATGATCGTCAAGCAAGCCTCAATTCTCTATGCGACACCATCTCTCAAGAGACCCGACAACGTCAAACCCAAGAGGCTTTTGTACTAGCACAAGAACGGCAACGATAACGCCAACATGAAGAGGAAGAGTGAGCACGTCTACAACAAGATGCACAAGATGCCGAGGCACAACGCCAAGAACAACAACTCCGTGAAACTCAAGCACTTGCGGCGCAACAATCCCTCCAAGATTCTACTTGAGCCGTAGTGATGCGGAGCATCCTATGGACATCACCATGTCAAGAGTTCATTCGGCAAGTGACACGTGCGACATCTACTTCACATACATAAAGGTGAATCCCCTCCTTTACACGTGCTTACTTGACCCCTTCGAGGATGGTATACTACTTGACCCTCCATCGTGCATGCATAGGTATTGTCGGAGCTTCACAGATGACAAGGAGGAGTGCAAGCGCCAAGGATCACCTACACCATCCGCGAGGGAAGCGTGGAAGAGAAGGAAGAAGAAGCCTGGACAAGCTTCTGGAAAGCCCGGAACTTCCGGCCGCTGCCCGGAACTTCCGGCCACCGGAACCTCCGGCCATCCCGGAGCTTCCGGCCCTGCTGCACCAAAGCCGTCCGAGAGTGTGCCAACTCTCTGGATAGCCCGGACCCTTCCGGGACCTTCGCCCGAAACCTCCGGCGCCCGGACCTTCCGGTCGTCCCTGGAACTTCCGGCCCTGCCTGCGCGCAGACACATGGGCAGAAGCCCATGTACCCTTTCGCCCCTCACTTACCCCTTCATGGAGCTAGACTATATATACTCCTCCACCTCCTCCTTTCCAGGATAGCGTTGGTTTAGCTCATTTGAGAGATAGAGCTACGCTCATCCATATCGGATCTACTCCACGAGAGAGACCGCGGCCTCTACGGAGAATATCCCTTTGGATTCAAGCCCCCTCTCTAAGGGAAGATCTCCCCGTGGATTCAAGACCTCCTCACGGAGAAGACCGGTTACCGTGTATCGTCCGTTGTTGACTTTGGATCGTGTATCTTCCTCTTTGTACTCGAGGATCTAGCACATGTGTGACTATTTCTTGTTGGTTGAGTGATTCTCTCGTGTTTCCCCTCATGATTTCCCTCATTTCCCCCCTCGTGTTCCTCATGTTCTTCGCGGGATCTGCTCCTTTCGTAAAAGATCGGGCGATTAGGGTTCTACCCTACATCATCTTGGTATCATGAGCCACGTTGATCACGATTTCGGAGCCTCCCCTCTTTGTTTGCTAGCCTAATTTTGTTGATTTTGTCCTAAATTCGAAAATCCCCACCAAAAATAGCCCCAATTTTTTTTGTGATTTGTTGGTTTTGATGATGTTTTGTTGATTTTGATCCATGAATTCGTTGTGTCTCAAGTGGATCTAGCATTCCCCATCTTTTCCCCCATTTCTATCGATGAAATCTTCCCAATTTGAACCCTGAAAATCGAGTTTTTCCGCCCCCATTCTCAGATCTGGAATTTAGGGCTCGTCTCGGAAGAAATTCCACGACCCTCGGAACTTCCGGACTCCCCCGAAACTTCCGTCCCCCGGAACTTCCGGGCTAAACAGAAAGTTTACCCCAAAAATCCCCAGACTCCCTGCAGTTTTTCCGCGACCCCCGGAACTTCCAGCCACCCCCCAGAACTTCTGGAGCCCGGAACTTCCGGCCCTAGGCCCGGAACTTCCGGACTAACCCGAAACATTAAACAAAATTTCAGCATCAACCTTCTTCACTTTTTTGGTCACAACTTTTCACTCCGAACTCCGATTTGAGTGTTCTTTGGCTCGTTTTGAAGCTATCAACGTGCCCGAGGACCTCACCTTGGTTTCACCACCTTTTTACACCATCAAATTTTGTGAATTTTGGCATCTTTGCCTAGGGCTTCCACCACATCATCCGCTACACCACCGCAGACTTCCGCAACCTAACCAATTTTGTTCCCCATCGCATATGTGGTTGCTTGAGGAGTGATTTGAGTCTCCTAAGGTGTCTAGGCTACTTAGAGACGGTTGCTTCTTCATCAACCACCACCACCACCATAACTTCTGCATAGGCTTACGAACCATACACTTCTTACACCCCAACCTAACCCAATTTTGTTTGTGTTGTGAGTTGTGTCTCCTAAGGTGTTTCGGCTACTTAGGGACCGTGCTTCCAACTTCGACACCGTGTATAGTCCACCACCTTACCCTCCATTTTCTCATTGCGTACTCCACAACCCATCATTGACATTCCGCAATTCCATTGAGCTTCCACAAAACCACTGCATTCTCGCTACCACCATTTGAGATTTGAGATTTTGAGTTCGCGGTTTTTCCGTTTCCTAAGGTGTTTCGCTACTTAGGGACGAGTATCCATCATGTTGGTATCTCCATCAAGATCACTGCCACTCATCATCGCCAAGGACGGTAACCTCCATATCATCTTGGTATCGTGGTATCCCTCCATTGTATATTCCCTTGCCATTGCATTGATAACCCCTAGCCCATTTTGCGTCACTTGCCTATCGAGACTAGCCATTTGAGTATTGCCGGCAACGTTCCTTGTGCACATTAGTGATCTAGACCATACATTGCATAAAACCATACCGTATTGGTATCATATCATCTCGTGTGCCTCAAGTTTGTTCCCGCATATACATAATAGCTATCTTGGTTTGTGCATTTCGCAAAGTGGCCATATACAAAAAAAGAGAATAAGCTTTTAAGGAAAGAAAAGAGAGAAACAAAAGAGCTCGTAAGCAATAGCCATAGCATCATACCACATTGCATATAAGATCATCTTGGATCACCTTGTGAGAAACACCGGGAACCATACATACATAACATACTGGGGATAGAAAGTTATCCATTTTGCATCTTATAGGTTGTGCACAAGTGTCGTATCCTCCTATTGAGCAATCGTGCTAGCGTCTCTCTTGAGTTGTGCAACACGAGCGTTTTCCATGGATTCCACATTTTGTGCTCATCCTTGGTTGCACGACCCCATTTATCTATCCGTGTGTGTGTTTCCGTGTGCCACATATTGCTATTGGTCTACTTGTTACACTTGCGAATTTGTGAATCTCTTTCAACATTATTGACTCTTGCTAACATTTTGCATTAATTTTTGTGCCACTATCCTCACCGAGCTCCACCATAAGCCTTACTTGTGTAGGTGTGAGAAACCGACAAGAATTGGTACCAATTGTGCTATTTCCTTGTCCACATTGGAGTGATCATTGATCCACTTTCAAATTCGGTCAAGGTACATTTGGTATTCGTTCTTCTCTTTCTACCACTCACATTTTTCTCTTGGAGGGATGGATAGGCAAGGCATTTCATCTTCAGTCTACAACAACAACGATGATTTCGATGCCACGAAAAACTCCAATGACGCCAAGATGGAAGCTCAAATGGAGGAGATCAAGGCCCTCATCAAGTCCTACAAGCGATCTTCCTCATCTTCGAGAAGACGCTCAAGAGCACATGCCTCCGAGCTACCATCTCCGGCAAGATCACATCGGCATCGACACCATCACCAACAAGGACGTGAAGGTCAAGAGCTCAACACCAACAACCGCTCAACGACTTCACCATCCCCCTTGGCATCTTCGCCAAGCGATTTCAAGGCATCTTCCCCTACGGATATACGACATCTTCACCCACAAGCACCTCAAGAGAAGTTCCCCGAGCTCAAGTCCGCGACTTCCACGAGCTACTATGACCTCGACATCGACCACGCGATTCCGTTCTATGGGACTCAAGAACCCAAGGAGTATCTCGAGTGGGAGCGTTTGATGGACGACTACCTCAAACTACATCAAGTTCCTCCCGAAGATCAAGTGAAGTGTGCCACAAGGAACTTCCACGACTACGCGTCCAGATGGTGGCTTCACGCACCTTCGGTGACCTACGACATGAGTTGGCCCAAGACGAAGAGAGCTTTGTGGCGAGAGTTTGTGCCTCCAAACTACACGGAACAACTTCTACGCCAATTGGAGAACACCACCCAAGGATCCAAGTCCATCGACACATACTTCAAGGAGATGAAGATTGCCTTGCGACGAGCCGGCATGGACGACCCCATTTTGATGAAGTTCCACTTCATGATGGGATTGCACAACGACATCTCCAAGACGATCTTCCTCGAGAACTACAAGTCCCTCGACGACAACTACATTGGTGCTCTCAAGGTGGAGCAAGAACTCATGAAGGCCAAAGCTTCTCCACCCCAAGCTCACTTCACGATGACCAAGCTCCATGAGAATGAGCATGAGGCTAGTACCACCATGATGTCCAAGCCCAACGAGCTCCAAGACGATGCTACCAAGTTTGACTTCACCGCCATCCCTCTTTGTGGCATTGACGATGCCGAGTCTACTTCGACTCTTTTTCAAGATGGTGCGGCAACGAGTACGACTACAGACACCATCAAGGACAAAGCTTTGGAGGCGAGCGACATGGTGACGAGCAAGGATGATGCTTCCATCTTAGGAGGCGAGAATGATGATGTGCCATCTTTGGCTTTCATCCACGGCGACAGCGATGAGATGGTTGAGCATGGGATTCTCCCTTCGACCACGGCGACGTATGATGACTTGAGTGACTTGTGCCACCATATTGAGAGTGAAAGCGACTTCACCACTAGCCCCATATATGATGTGTTGCCACAATTCCCATGTGAGGAGAGCCACAACCCCCACCACTTGAGTGAGATGATTGACTCCACCATATGTGAGTTTAAGTGCACCTACTTTGAGGGAGTGAGTGAACCACCACATAGAGAGAGTGAGATAGTTGATAGGTCATGTGAGGCCACTTTCAACACTAACAACTTGACCTCTACCTCTATTGTGTCTTCTCATTTGGTGCTAGGTCCCATCTATGATGACGCGCCGACTCGCGATGACTTCGTCCTCCCTTTGGACAAGACCATGGCCATGGTGGAATATGATGCACCCCCCACATGGTTCCATCAAGATGAAGATGACCACCATTTGGTCTTTCCCACCTCACCTACACCACTTGAGTGGAATGAACAAGGTAACATAGGTGAAGGTGATTCTCTAGTCCCACTAGTGGACATTCATGACATTGATTGCTTGCATGATGTTGATCCCCCTATTGACATGCTTCATGCTAGTATGATTTCCCCATGCGATGATTTACCCATTTATGATGAGTATGATGATTGCCATGTGGAGTCTTTTAGTTGTGATGCCATGTTACATAGGATTTCTTGTGCTAATTCTCTCGGTCACATCATGTTTGCCAATCTGCTTGACTTCTCATATGCTATGCATGAGATCAATCATATGTCATATTTGCAATCACTTCATAGTGACTATGCATATGCTATTAAAATGAACCCAATTTGCACATATGGCATAGATGACAAGCCTATGGTTATTGGCATTTGTTTCTCCTGTGATGATATTGACATGCTACCTTTGCATCATTTATCTCATATGCCATGCCATAACCACCTAGATTCGGATATGCATTGTTTTGGATGTTGTCCATTTTCTCCATATGATGTTCCCATTATTGCTCATGAGGAGACTCCCATAGTTCCCTCATACATGTTTGGAGATTTTGATCACTCCCATCCATTGCATGATCCCAATACTTATGTGCACAATATGCTTCCCATGAATAAACATGCTATTGATATGCTCAATTTGCGTCACTTCACTCAGTGCACCCCCAGGAGTTTGTAGCGCCCACCAGATCCTCCTCCCATGCACCGTAGCGCCGAACCCGTCATTGCCCGAACTCCGGCCGCCGCCTTGGAGCTCGCCATCGTCGGCTCCAGCCACCATAGGCCCGGCCTCCACCACCACTCGACGCGTTCCTCCAAGAGCTCTTCAAGGAGCCCAAGAACGGCCTCGTCCGTGCCTTGTGGACGTTTTCCGAGCCGCGCCGCCGTCTCGGGCCTCGCCGATGTCGATTCGCCGGTGGGTTGACCCACTTTGACCCCGGCTGGGCCACTCCCAAAGTCACTGACACGTGAGGCCAGCCCTAACTGGATTAGTTAGGTGTTAGTTAGTGCTAATCACCGCTGTCATGTGTTAATCCCCTCACTAAACTAACCCTGAGCCACTGACATGTGGGCCCAGCCCTGCTGACATTCTTGTTAGAATTAGTCTAACCCTAATTAACCCTGTTAACTAACTGAGTCACTGACCAGTGGGCCCCACTGGTCAGGTTTGACCTGGACGGCGCCTGTTGACCTGCTGATATCAGCATGACCTAATGCTGACGCCGTATTACATTTTCTGGATTTATTAATAACCAGGAAATTCCAGAAAATAGTATAAACTTCTAAAAATCATAGAAATTCAAACGTAACTCCAAATGAAACAAATTATATATGAAAAATGATCAGAAAAATCCAATCTATCCATCTGTAGAATTTCCATGCATGTTTAAACAAATTAACCTTGCTGTTTAGTTCAAAACATGATCATGCACTATTTGAATTCATAGTTTGAATCTGAATTTGAACCTTGAGTTCAAATCAACTCAAACCCTTCTGTTCTTAGCTGCATTAGCTCAAATCACAGCATATTGACATGTCATGATCATGCATCATATTGTGCATTGCATTGATTGTATTCTTTCTGTGTTTGCCGGTGATTGATCCCCCTCGGTAGACGTATGTTTCGACGATGTGATCATGACACCGATGAAGAGCTATATCATCTTCAGAAGTGCCAGGCAAGCAAAACCCCCTTGTTCATTCCGATACAACCCCACTCTCTCACTCCTGCTCTATTTTACTGCATTAGGACAACAATGATTCAACTGTTTCATGATGCGGCAGCTGAACCCCTTTTCCTCTGCATGACCTGTCATTGCCACAGTAAATAGATGAAACCCACTAGCATGAGTAGGAGTTGTTTGAGCCCTGATGTGCCTACTCATTCATGCTTGTTTGTCATGCCTGCTACTGCTTAGAGCTGAGTCAGGTCTGATTCATCGGGAATGAATTGGAATGGTGATGAACATGTCCTACTGTGTGTGAGCTAAGTGTGTGAACACGATTTGGTAAACGTAGCGGTGAGAGGCCATGTAGGAGTACATGGTGGGTTGTCTCACTAAAACCGTCCTCAGGAACTGAGTTCCGTGTTTGTGATCCATGAAACAGCTACTACCACACATTGGGCCCTGAAATATGACCCCGCTCGACTTACTAACCGCCCTTGTCCTCTGTCCAGGAGTTGCAACTAGTTTCTGGTGTTTGTAGCATATGTGTTGGCGGCTGTGCGTAGCGCTGACCCCAGGGGTGGGCTATGATGCGGTAGATACACCGTGGCACGGTGTACCGAGTTGCCCGTTTGGTGTCTCGGGAACCCTGCACACATCGTTTGGGGCTGTGAGCGAAACCCCGACCGGATCTCCTCACAGATGGAACCCGAATATGCGATAAACCTGGACTAGAGACTTGTGTGGTTAATTAGGTCGTGGTCTACACCCACGTCGGCTTTCGCTTGAAGTCTTCCGAGCACATGTCGTGTGCAGACGCTAAGTGGTGGAAACATGTGTGAAGAAGTACACCCCTGCAGGGTTATAAATGATCTATTCTAATAGTCGTGTCCGCGGTAAAGGACTTCTGGGTTACCTATAACAGTTCATATATAACTTGAAGTGGATACTTTAAAACTCGCAAGATAAGCGTCAGTGCTATGGATGGCATTCTCGTAGGTAGACGGGAGCGGATCCATAGTGGTGTATTGATATGGTGAATATGTGGACTCGCGTGCGCCACCTCAAAAGAGTTACTTGCGGTCGTAGTTCAGGATAGCCACCGAGTCAAAGCTGGCTTGCTGCAGTTAAACCCCACTACCCCCTTTTGTTGATACCGATGCATATGTAGTTAGTTCTGATGTAAGTCTTGCTAAGTACATTTGTACTCACGTTTGCCTATTTTATGTTTTTCCAGAGAGACGTCGGTCTCACTAGTAGTTCCACGTGGACTTCGACGTTTAGCTTGTTACCTCAGCTACGATCTTGTGCCCTCAGCAGGATCTGGTAGATAGTCAGGCTTCTCAGCCTTTTTCATTTGTAGTTGTCTGTACTCAGACAAGTTAAGCTTCCGCATGTGCTTGTTACTTGTATGCTCTGTATGTTGGGGTCATGAGACCCATGTTTGTAATGCTTGGCTCCTCGGAGCCTAATGAATAAATACTTTGAGTTGTAGAGTTTTGTTGTGATGCCATGTTGTATTTACACATATCGGGCATATTGTGTGTATGATTGAAATGCTTGGTATGTGTGGGATCTGACAACCTAGGTGTTTATCCTTGGTAGCCTCTCTTATGGGGAAAGGTAGTCTTGTGCGTCCATGAGCCATAGTAGTCCGCTACAGCCCAGTTCACCGGAGTCCTGCTAGCCCAGCACTACTGCTCCGGAACACTTAACTGGCCGGCATGTGATTCACTTCATTCCTGTGTCTGTCCCTTCGGGGAAATGTCATGCGGTGACATCCGGAGTCCTTCCTAGCCTGCTACAGCCCGGGTTCCCGGAGTCCTGTTAGCCCAGTGCTACAGCCCGGATTCGCATGCTGCTGACCGACATGCTCGATGTTGATTCATGTATGCCTGTCCCCGTAAGTTAGTGCCACTTTGGGTTCACGACTAGTCATGTCGGCCCGGGTTCTCTGTCATATGGATGCTAGCGACACGTATCATATACGTGAGCCAAAAGGCGCAAACGGTCCTGGGCCATGGTAATGCGACACCCGTGGGAATACCGTGCGTGAGGCCACAAAGAGATATGAGGTGTTACCGGCTAGATCGATGTGACTTGGAATCGGGGTCCTGACAAGAAGCTGTTTGGCATAACGACGCCAGGCCAGAGGGCCGCCGTCATCCCCGCACCAGCCTCGGAGAGACGCACCATCTACTCGCCCAAGACTTGCAGGCGAGCTTCGGCAATGGCCATAATCTCCGAGAAGGTCCAGGCGGCCTATGGGTCAGTCCCAGAGCCCACGACCCCCTGCAGATCCCGTTGGAAACGGATGGCCTCCTCCGCCAGCCTGTGCATCTCCAGGAAGTGCCCTATCAAAAAGAAGAACAAGACAAGTGAGCAACAAAAGGAAAGAAAGCCAGCTTCTCAACCCGGCAGAGTCAAAAGAAAGCACTTACTAGCGAAGATCTCGTCCAGGTGTTGTGCTTCAAGCAACATACCGTGCCGCTCCCTGGCGCCGGCATGGTCACGATCCTGAAGCACCGTCTCCAGCTCGGCGACCTTACCGGCGGCCACCTTCAGCTCAGCGTCCTCGGTGGCGGCCGATCTCTCGGACTCCTTATGACGGAGGAGCTCCGCCTAGTGGCCCTCCGCCATCGTGGCCGCCAGTGCCTTCAGGTGCTCCATCTCGGCCTAGAGGTTGCTCTTGTCGTCGGCCAGCTTGTCGCACTGCTGGCCGGCTTCAACAAGGGCCTGCTAGGCCTCCTCCGCCTTGGCCGCCTCCGTCTTGAGATGGTCCACCTCGGCTTGAAGCCGACTCTTGACACCGGCCAGGTGCTCCTGAAGCCGGCCGGCTTCAGCAAGCGCCCGCTGGGCCCCTGTCGCCTCCGCCACCTCGGCCCGAAGCCAGCCGATGTCAGCAACAACATGGTCGTACTGATAACCGGCTCAGATCAATCGGGTTCACCAGGACAGCACTTCGGCCGCAGAGGCTGCACGATGAAGATTCAGACATGGAAGAAAAACTACTTTAAGATTCGACCCAACTACTACGTAGTTAGCCCGAATCTCGGGGGCTACACCCAGTGGGTGCGCTAGCGCGCCCCCACTAAAAGAGCATGCAATAAACTCACCTTCGGCGACGTGGAGGTCCTCCTCCTTAGTGGCGAGCTGTGCCTTGAGTTGCTGGTGCTTATCCAGGAGCCGGTTCAAGATGCCGAACCGGTAGGCAGGTTGCTGCAAATACGAGAATCAGACAAGACAACAATTTAAGATTCGACCCAACTACTACATAATTGGCCCAAATCTCGAGGGCTACACCAAGTGGGTGTGCTAGCTTGCCCCCACTAAGGAGCAGCAAGAAGAAAACCGGAAGATAAAGGGGAAAGCTCACCATCACAACGCATTCCAGCTCCCGCGCCCGTTCCATCTCGGCCTAGGCGAACGCCTGGATCCTCTCTGTGCACCCTCAAAGACGCTGGCTCACGGCGGCCATCGCCGCCTCCTCCTGTGTCAGGGGCTCGAAGAAGACCTCGCTGGGGCCAGCCCAAGCCGGCAACGACCTGGCGGCCTGACAACTCCCTAGCCTGAACACCATGGCGTATTCGCCGCTAACCGCCTCCTCTGCGGCTGGCACCGTCTCCGGCGTCCTCTCCGGCATGACGACTAGAGTCGCCTGAAGTGCTGCATTCTGAAGCACCCACCTGTCGACGCCTAAGGCACCCCCTCCGACATTGCCTCTGGTGCCTCTTCTGAGGCGGCCCCACCACCTTCTCCCTCCACCTCCACCCGCTTGACCACGTCGGTCCACGGCGGGGTGTCCTCCCCAATATCTACGACCAACAGGTCGAGATCACCTCCACACGGCTGTCACGACTGCGCTCCCCCTCCGATGACGACGGCATAAAAACCGCCGCCGCCGGCTCCATGCACCCTGGCATCTTAGGCCACGCCGGCTCCCCGCTGGCCAGCCCCCGTGTCGTTGCGGTGCTATCCCAAGCCTGGGCCGACGGCGCCTCCTGCTCCGCCTCGGCCCTGTTCCAGTCCCGCCAGGGCAGGCCCTCGGTATCGGCCGGGTCCAGGCCGAGGTCTGGATCGGCCATCTCCTTGTCCCAATCGATGGCACTGGTCCGGGTTCTCCAGAACACGGCGCCACCAATGGACGCGGCCTCCAACGCCACCAGTGCCAGTGATATCAGTGACCTGAGGCATAACAGGATAAACAAGCAAGAACCAAGAGAAGCCGTTCGGTGGATCATCAAGATCAACAAAGATATGAACTTATCCAACCACCGGTGGGACGGTGGATCTCGCCGGCGTCGCCTGCGGAGTGCGGCACCTCCTCTTGGCAGGCGGTTTGGCGCCGGCTGCCGGGTCTGCTGTGCGCTTTGCGACCATCTTTTGGGGCGCCATGTCGCCCTTTCCATGCGGCCGGCCTGCCGCCACCGCCCCCCCGAGATGACCCGGCTCGAGCTGCGTCACCGCCTCCTCCACTCGGTGCTGCTGCGTCGCCAGTTTGCGTCAGCACCCTGGCGCTGCCTCGCGGACGACATCTCAAGAAATGAAAAGCACAGAATCTTACCCATGCAGCACGACTCGTCGGGTTTGGCGTCAGCCTCCTCCGGGTCCTTGCCCTGGGCCACCGCCACCTGGAGCCGGCCCGCTCCACCTGCGTCGGCGCCCAGCCATACGGATGCCGGATGGCATTCAGAAGCACCTCCCTTGTCGCATCGGGATGAATCAGAAGTTTAGCGGCCGCAAAATACAAAGACCAAGGAGTCACCACCAGTGCTGGGTTCGCCTGGCTGTATGGAGGCTTCCCGAACCCCCAGTCCTCCTTCAGCCCGACCTTCGACATGTCGTTGATCCAGCGGGCGATCTGGTCCGCCCCCAGGCGCAGGGGCGACATCCTGTTGGGTTCTTAAAGGCCGGTCATCAGGCCGATGATGTGGGAACAGTACTGCAGCGGCAGCACTCGGCGCATGATGAAGGCGACAACAAGAGCCGTGTTAGTGAGCCCCTCCCGCTCCTTCATCTCCGCCACCCGCTGGCACAGATTGAGCACCTCTTGCAACGAGTGCTTGGGGAAGTAGTTCTAGTTCTGCTTCCCTGCGGCGTCACGTCTACGAAGGGCGGCAGATTGATACGGTGTGCACCGAGGTTGCGGGCGTAGAAGGAGTTCTGCCACTTCTTGGCAGAATCCTCCAGCGGCATCTTGGAGCACCCCCCGCACGTCCGCGTTGAGATGACGGTGGCCCCGCAACAGGACATCTCCCCGGCCTTGGGCCCTACTGCTTCAATGAGAAGAAGTGCACCTAGAGGTCGATTGTGGGCTCGACCCCCAGGTACCCCTCGCATAGGGTAATGAAGCCGGAGACCTGCAGAATGGCATTCGCGCCAAGGTGGTGTGGTTGGAGCCCGAAGAACTCTAGGAAGGTGCATAAGAAGTTGCTCGCGGGAAGGCCGAGCCTGCGCTTGAAATGCATGTAGAAGACCATGCGCTCGGTCCCCTCCGTCCGCGGCTCCTGTTCGCCCTTCGGTAGGTGCACGACCACCTCCGTCTCCCTCGGCAGGCGCCTGGTGTCACGAAGATACGTAATATCTTCCCCTGTGATGGTGGAACCCATCCACGCGCCCGACGGCAATGCCATCGGCCGTGCGGGGCGAAGCAGAACAAGGAAAGAGAAGATTGGTGGTGAAGTTTTGCTCGAAGCTACGCGCGTCGCAGCGCGCGACGGTCGCAAGAGCAGAAGGAGGAGGAAGAAGAAGGGGAGCGCGAGCGAGAATGATTTCCGCTGCCCCTCCTCCCAATTTATAAGCCACGGTGGGAACGTGGGGAAGTGGGATCATTTGCACCTGCCCCTCCCACTTCCCCGCAATAAGTGTGCACGTACCGCACACAATAATTGCCTCGAGAATGGCAACCGACCCGCAGATGCCGCAATAAATCCGCGTGCGTGGGCCGAGGGCGAACAGTGGCGGGCCCCAGTCCGTCGCCCTGTCCTATCACGCGCGTGGCATGTTTGGCCCCTTCGGCTCTCGAGTGCCATGTGGCGCCCGCGCTGAGCCCAAGAGATCGCTTCAAGATTCGATGGACTCCTTGGTTTCCCTCCCAGGCTGAGATGCCGTGATCCGGCTTCCGGAAGCTGGCACACAGTGGACTTTGCCGGACCCGATGGTCGCAAGCTTCATCAAAATCCTCCTCCTCAGGGGGGAAACAGAGAAGGCCCTCCTACTCGAAGCTGGTGGACCTTCACACTTCAGGGACTACTGTCGGGGGGATGAACCCCGGGCAGGAAACGGAACCCGGATCCTTTTCAAAAACATCGGGGCCAGCATCGCCCCTCAATCCGGCTTGCATTTGGCTGGGTTACTCAACCCCGCCAAGTCCCTCAACCCGGCCGAACTTCGACCCGACCAAGACAACAACCCTGCCCTGTCGGTCGGTGCAAGCCGGCCGAACCGGGCGACCCAAGACTTCTCCAGCAAGCCAGCTCTCCCGTGGCGTGTTCCCCTACCCGGCCATGGGTCAGCTCCCATCCCATCCAAGACGTACGATGGGACGAGTCTCCATTACGGGGATGAGCGAGGCAACAGTGCCCCACCAACTCCTCTGACCGATAGAGGCGTGGCAACAGTGCCCCACCTACCCTGCTGACCAAGGCCGGCGTGGCTATAGCGCACCCGTTGTCACTGCTGATGCCAGCAGACGGCGACCAGGCGGGGCACCACTATAATGGACTCGACCTATCCATTCCATGATGATCGACAAGACAGAGAATAGTGCCCCCTGGCACACGGGACCCACACCCGGAGAACCCGGCGAGCCCTGACACACAGCGGGCCCCAGCACTGGCTTCCCAAACGATGACAACCCGGCCCCATGGCCTTGTAAAATTACCATTGTACCCCTAGGGTTGACCTATAAACCCCCCCAAGAGCCCTCATGCATACGAGCACGAAAGCATACGATCAGACCAATAGCACACATCCACACACAGACTAGGAGAAGGGATAGCCTAAGCCTTTGCCCGTCCTCCTTCCTCCTCCGAACAGTTCTAGGAGCAACTCTGTACAGATAAATATAAACCAAACTCGTCAGGACTAGGGGTATTATCTCTCAGGAGAGCCCTGAACCTGGATATGTCTTGCATCCCTCGCTCCCTCATGCCGACCTCGCCTCTGGAGCCCATCGGCGCCCTCGAGCCTCCTCCTCCTCTCTTTAGCCATCCTTTGTCATCTATCATGCGCTCGCCACAACAAGAATGTTTTACCCGGTGCACAACCAATCAAATTTGTTCTTGTGCTTATTACAGGATCAGTGTAACATGGATAAATCCAAATTAAAATGGTGGCTAATGTCGGGGATATACCCCGCGGTGTAACACGGTCTGACGTATGACCCGGCTAGAGCTTGGCGACTCAGTGGTGACCCACCCGGACTTGGCGACTCACGGGTGACCCGCCGGAGCTTCACGACTCATTATTGACCCGGCGGGCAGGTCAGACGGATGACAAGACCCAACGGCCCATAAGGTGGCTCATGGGAAGGCCGATTCACATGATGGTAGGCCAGCTTGAGAAGCAAGACGAGGATTCTACTTGTAATAGAATAGTCCTAAACCTACTAGGACTCCACTGTAACACGCCCCTCCAACTTATATAAGGAGGGGAAGGTGATGCGGAGCATCCTACGATCATCCCCATGTACACTATGACTACTCCCCATGCCCCAAGAGGACATACGATGAGACCTCAACTATACGCCATTGGACGTAAGGTGAACTTGCTCCTCTCTGAACCATCACTTTTCACATATGAGACATGGCAACTACCTCAAATATATGTGCTAGCATGACCAGGAACAAAAGAGGAAGACCATGGACAAGACGGCGAGGACACCAAGCGCACAGAACAAGAGGAAGAGCTGCCAGGAAGCATCAGCTCCCGGATCTCCGACAGTCACCGGACGTCCGACGCCTGGAGTCCCCACCAGCCAGATGGACCAGCCGATGAAAGCTACAACGGCCGGACGACCGACCAAGGCCGGACGTCCGACTACCATTAGCCACCGTATGACCGACATTGTCCAGAAATCCGACGATGGCTATCCCGAGCCAAAACGTCGGACGTCCGACAAGTACCGGACGACCGGGCCCTCGCGAGCCACCGGACGTCCGGTACCTGTCAGACAACCGACGCCTGTCTGTGCGCAGAGTAATGGGCCGAGGCCCATGTATCCTCACTTACACCTTCGTGGCCCTAGACTATATATACTCCTCCACCTCCACCATTTGAGGGTTAGCGTTGTGTTAGCTCATATGTGAGATAGAGATCCGCTCATCCATCCGGATCTACTCTAATGCGAGGGATCGTTACCTCTTCGGAGAAGATCCACCTTGGATTCAAGACCCCTTCATGGGAAGACACCTCAAGACCTCCTCACGGAGAAGAACCAGTTACCTTTGTATCGTCCTTTGTTGATCGTGGATTTTGTATCTCCTTTTGTGTTTCAAGGATCTAGCACATGTGTGATTGTTTCTTGTTGATTTGAGTGATTCCTCTCTTTCCCCTCGTGTTTTTTCGTGTTCTTCGTAGGATCCGCTCCAATCGTGAAAGATCGGCCACTAGGGTTTCCACCCTACATCATCTTGGTATCATGAGCCACGTTGATCATGATTTCGGAGCCTCCCATCTTTGTTTTCTAGCCTGATTTTGTTGTGTTCTTCCCCAATTTCAAAAATCCCCACCAAAAATAGCCCCAATTTTTTTTGTGATTTGTTGGTTTGATGAAGTTTTGTTGGATTTTATCCATGGATTTGCTTGGTTTCAAGTGGATCTAGCATTTCCCCAAGTTTCCCCATCTTTCATCCACAAAATCTCCTCAATTTTGACCCCCAAAATCTCCAATTTCCGCCCAAAATCACATCCCAAAACTCGCATCTCGCGTTGACCCCGATACACCGGACGACTGTCACTTTACCGGACGTCCGGAGCCCCAGGAACCACCGGACGTCCGACCTCACCGGACGACCAGAACCCCAAACCCGAGCTGAAATAGCGGAGGTCCGACGACTGGACATCCGTCCATTACCGGACGTCCACTACTTGTAGATATCAACTTCAGCTGATTTTTGTTTCGGCCATAACTAATTCATCCGAACTCCGATTTTGACGTTTTTAGCTCGTTTTGAAGCTCTTGAAATCCCCCTTCCCACAAAAATACCATCAACATCATTTGACTCCATCAAATTTTTGAATTTTGGCATTTTTGCCTAGGCCCTCCACCACATCACCCCCATTATCACCACCGACTTCCGCAAAGTAACCCATTTTGTTCCTCATAGCATTAGTGGTTGCTTGAGTAGTGATTTGAGTCTCCTAAGGTGTTTCGGCTACTTAGGGACGGTTGCTTCTTCATCAACCACCACCACTTCCGCATAGGCTTACCCACTATAAACTTCTGCCACCCCAACTTAACCCAATTTTGCTTGAGTTATGAGTTGTGTCTCCTAAGATGTTTGGGCTATTTAGGGATGGTGACCTTCAACTCCGACTCACATAACCCAATAACCCTCCACTTCTGCATTGCCTACTCAATTAACCCATCAAAACCACTTCATCCCGCTACCACCATTTGCCATTTGACTTGAGATTTTGAGTTTGTTGTTTTTACCGTTTCCTAAGGTGTTTCGGCTAATTAGGAATGGTTCTACATCAAGAACACCGCCACTCATCATCGCCACGAGGTCGTCATTGTACATAAGGACGGTAACCTCGATGATGTCCATTGTATATTCTCCTTGCTATTACATTGATAACCCCTAGCCCATTTTGCGTCACTTGCCTATCGAGACTAGCCATTTGAGTATTGTCGGCAACATTACTTGTGCACATTAGTGATCATCGATCTACACCTTCCAATACACACATACCATACCATATTGGTATCATCTTGGTATCATATCATCTCGTGTGCCTCAAGTTTGTTCCCACATATACACAATTGCTATCTTGGTTTGTGCATTGTGCAAAAGTGGCCATACAAAACAAAAGAGAGAGAATAAGATTTTAAGCAAAAGGAAAAGAGAGCATATATGCTTGTAAGCAATAGCCATAGCAACATACCACATTACATATCATACTACCATATTGATCATCTTGGATCATCGTGTGCGAAACACCGAGAACCATATATACATAGCATACTTGGGATAGAAAGCTCATACATTTTGCATCTTATAGGTTGTGCACAAGTGTCGTATCCGCCTATTGAGCAATCATGCTAGCGTCTCTCTTGAGTTGTGCAACACAAGCGTTTTCCATGGATTTCACATCTTGAGCTCATTCCTTGGTTGCACGGCCCCATTTATCTATCTGTGTGTGCGTTTCCGTGTGCCACATATTGCTATTGGTCTACTTGTTTTACTTGCGAATTTGTGAATCTCTTTCAACATTATTGACTCTTGCTAACATTTTGCATCAAATTTTTGTGCCACTATCCTCACCGAGATCCACCATAAGCCTTACTTGTGTAGGTGTGAGAAATTGACGAGATCAGTACCAATTGTGCTATTTCCTTGTTACATTATTGAGTGATCATTGATCCATCTTCAACATCGGTCAAGGTACATTTGGTATAGTTCTGTCCTTTCTTACACTCATAGTTGCTCGAGTCTTGTGATGGATAGGCAAGGAATTTCATCTCCGGTCTTTGACAACAATGACGGCGCGAACAACTACATCACCAAAGCGCCAATCTTCGATCTACAACGACAAATGCAAGGCGCACAATCAAGATTGAGAGAGTGCATCGCGAACCTCTCCATCAACATTCATCACTCCCAAGCAAGGAAAAGGGACTACATTGACAACAAGCTTTGCACACAAAAGGAGGAGCAAGATGCAAGGATGGAGGAGATTCGGACTTTGTTGGCCAAACGTTCTTCCCCTTCATCATCCTCAAGGCGATGGCGAGCAAGTCAATCATCTTCGGAGTGCCCACGCGATGCAAGCGCAATTCGTCCACGTCCACATCTACATGGCGACCATCATCACGTTCATGATCCACATCATCATGAAGAGCAAGTCACCTCCAAGCAACATGTGCATGACAACGACGAACGGCATCTACTACAAGCTCAAGCACAACAACGACATCATCAACATGAAGATGCTCGCCAAGCGCAAATGTACAAGTCCCAACAAGCTCTACTTCACGCCAAGGCCAAGCCTCAAGAGCACAAGAGAAGACCGCGAGATGAGCACCACCAAGATGGAGCTATGGCTACCACAACCACTTCAGCATCTTCGCCAAGTGCTATCAAGGCATCTTTGCCTTCGGATGCACGACATCTTAGCCTACTTCCCATGAGTTCTCCTACATCGACATCTTCAACAATGAGGCAACCACCTATGAGCGAGGGCGACACTTCCATCTTCGGAAGCCCCTCAAGGAAGATGGCCGAGCATGGGACTTTCCCTTCGGTCATGGAGACGAGCTACGAGGTGCCACATCATATGGGCCTCCTACAACAAGACGGTCATTAGAAGGTCAAGCATGGGCCATCCCCTTCGACCACGGCGACGATCACGAACCGCTTCAACACCATAAAGACGACGCCCATATTGGATTCATACTCTGAGTCAAGCTATGGGACCACACATGAGACTTTATCTTTGGTCTCGGAGGAGAGTGATGTTTTGCCACATCGAGGCGTTATGGATGAGGAGGTTGAGCATGGGACTATCCCTTCAACCAAGGCGGCGATAGGAGTTGACCATGGAGACATTTGGACCTACATCTCTCTGACACCCACATGTGACGAGATGCCCCAATTGCCATGTGAGGAGAGCCACCACCCCATGAGTGAGATGAGTGACTCCACCATATGTGACATTGAGAGCATTTCCTATGAGCGGATGAGTGTGACCACCACTAGCCCCACACATGAGAGCATTCCACACACCCTATGTGAGGTTGAGAGCCATTTGAGTGACTCCACCAACCATATGAGTGAGAGCATCCAAGAGGGAGTGAGTGAGCCACAACACTTAGTGAGTGAGGTAGTTGACACGGCATGTGACGCCACTATGATTTCTAACGACTTAACCTCTACTCCGAGTGTGTTTTCTTGTTTGGTGCTAGGTCTCCTACATGACGACATGCCTATCCTCGACGAGTCCATAACTCCAATGGAGACAACGATGGCCATGGTGGAAGAAGATGCACCCCCACATGGTACCATCACGTTGCAACCTCACCTACAACACATGAGCGATGCTCTAAAGGTAACATAGGTGATGGTGCTTCTCTTGTCCCACTACTGGACTATCTTGCAAATGATTGCTTGCATGATGATTATCACCCTATGGATTCACCACATACCATGTCTTTCTCATGCTTAGATATGCCACCCATTTATGATGAATATGATGACGAGCATGTTGATTTTCCTAGTTGTGATGTTATGCTCCATAGGATATCATGTGAAAATTCTATTGGTCACATCATGTTCGACAATCCATTAAACTTGCCATATGCTATGAGTGAGATCTCCCATATTGCATCATTTCAATCTCAACATAGTAGCTATGCATGCCCCATTAAAATAAATCCCATTTGCACTTATGGCATAGATGACAAGATGATGGTCATTGGCTTTTGTTTTTCTTGTGATGATATTGCTAAGCTTCCTTTGCACGATTTGCGCAATTCATCTACTATGCCATACCATGAACACATTGCTTCAGATATGCATTGTTTTGGATGTTGTCAATATTCTCCATGTGATGTTTCTACTAATAATCATGAGGAGACCCCCATAGTTTCCTCATACATATCAGGAGATTTTGATGCATTCCATACTTTGCATGATTCCCATGATTGTGTGCACCATATGCATTCCATGAATAACAATGCTCTACATATTTCTTATGATGAATTACTCAATTTGAGTCTCCATTATGTCATACATAACAACAAACCTATCATGATAGATGACATGTTTCTATATCCCGCATCTCATTTATTTGAGCATTGGGTATTTTGTGCTAACCAACACAAACACGTGCGCATCATGATGGATGATATGTACATATACCACGCACACAATTTCCCCTTTGTCTTTGTTTTGTGTACGTACTCATGTATACTTGTCAACCTCTCAATCCCAAGAGTTGACGAAACGAGATCTTAAGAGCAACGACGATTTGGGATCCCGTGGACTACCATTACCACTGTTCCATTCGCGCAAGAACTACGCGCATCTCTTTTACTTGTCTCTCACACAACTATGGGCTATATATCACTTGTTACTTTATGCCCATTGTAGCGTGTTCACTTTGCATGATACACCTCTTTCTATGATTGTTCTATGCAATTGTGACCCTTGCGAGCATTTACCCATGATTCACCATTATACTACTCCTATGTGTATTTGCATGCTTGGTGGAGATCCTTGTTGCTATTGCCATGTTTATCATGTGCCTCATGCTATTGATGCTTGTTGTGTTGGGAGAGTCATGATGTTCCATTGCTATTTACATAGGACTTCTTGCCAACACCATGAACCTTCTTTGCTCATATATTCCTTTCATGTTTGTGCTATGTCATGTGAATTATCCATGCACACTATTTGCACCCATGACATGCTTTCCATGATTCCTTCTACTATGTTGCATCTTTGCACTACTAGCTTGCTTGACTTCATCTCTATGATTGCTTGCTTTGTCGCATCACCCATGTTCCATTCTTACTCGCTTTCTTGGGTTGATGACATATATGTTCATGCCTCTCACTTTATTTGTCTTGATCATTGTCTCTTGTCTCCATTAGTTGCATCTCTCATATCACCTTGTATCGACTGCCAACTTTCTATGCTTATTGATCATGGAGACTTGGACATATTACTTGTGAAGCATGCTTGTTTACTTGAGCCTCATGTCTTTGGTTGTAGTCGCATCATATGCTTTAATACCATATCACACCTTGTCCTTTCTTATGATAAGAATGATGAAAACACTTGTTGGGTATCTCACCACTCGAATGATAGGTTTTGCATTCCCTCTAACCTCATTTGTTTTTCCGAGTGTTTGTCATGTTCTTTTGTTTTGAAGGAATCACAAGGCACCACTATCACGAGACATATTGGTTATGTGAAGACGTACATGACGTGCAACTCCAACATCTTCGGGAACATTCATAAGGTGAACTCCTTCCCTTTGAGCCATCCTCACATACGCATATTGGATGGGTCATTCTTTCATTGTTGTTTCCTTCTTCTTGTCACAAATGGAGGAGCGACATTGGAGATTGGCTCTATGGACCTTCACATTGAGGAGCGCTCGGACTTATTTGATGCACCTTTGAACCTCCACTCATGCCACGACATCGAGCATTGGTACACTAACACCTCCATATTTGTTGATTGTGCTCACACATGTCATGCTCGATGGACATATCATACACATGAAAAATTTGCATCTTATGCATGGATTGACACACATTATGATTGCCTTGTTGCATCTTGTATTCCCATGTCATCCATAATTTATGAGCTTGTGCATTTCCTTAGCAAATTTGTTGTGATCTTACTTGATGGCATATTCATACATCATGATAATATTGCCCACCATCAATTGCATGACAACATAATCACTTTGCACACCAATTACCATGTTCATGCTTTTGATAAACCGCCCCTTTATGACATCATTTTGCACAATGGCCGCGTTAATCACATTCCTAACTCCTTTGTGCATACTAAAAATGTTTTTGCTCCCACGAATGCTTTGCATATCATTTTACATATTTTGGATAAGCATTATATGTCTTGCCACGCACAATCTTGCTGAACGGACTCATACTTACTTGATGGACACTTTGTGTGCGCTAACCATTGTATTTCCAAGTGTCGCTTGTGTTTGCTCTTTTTGCATGTCTATCACTCCGGAGAAACCTTGGATTACTTGGATTGCGCCATGTCTTGAACTAAGTCCAACTACAAGTCCATCCACGACAATCATTTCCATGGTGATGAGGATCACGATCCGAGGTTGGATCTTTCCTAAGGGGGGAGAGAACGCGGAGCATCCTACAACCATCCCCATGTACACTACGACTACTCCCCATGCCCCAAGAGGACATACGATGACACCTCAACTATACGCCATTGGACGTAAGGTGAACTCTCTCCTCTCCGAACCATCACTTTCCACATATGAGATATGGCTACTACATCAAATATATGTGCTATGCATGACCAGGAACAGAGAGGAAGACCATGGACAAGACAGCGAGGACACCAATCATATGGAAACAAGAGGAAGAGCTGCTAGGAAGCATCAGCTCCCGGACGTCCGACAGTCACCGAACGTTCGACGCCTGGAGTCCCCACCAGCTAGATGGACCCGCCGATGAAAGCTACAGCGGCCGAACGATCGACCAAGGCCGGACGTTCGATGACCATTAGCCACCGGACGACCGACATCGTTCAGAAATCCGACGATGGCTATCCCAAGCCAAAACGCCGGACGTCCGACAAGTACCGGATGACCGGACCCTCGCGAGCCACCGGACGTCCGGTACCTGTCGGACGACCGACGCCTGTCTACGCGCAGAGTAACGGGCCGAGGCCCATGTATCCTCACTTACCCCTTCGTGGCCCTCGACTATATATACTCCTCCACCTGCACCATTTGAGGGTTAGCGTTGTGTTAGCTCATATGTGAGATAGAGCTTCGCTCATCCATCCGGATCTACTCCATTGCGAGGGACCATTACCTCTTCGGAGAAGATCCACCTTGGATTCAAGACCCCTTCATGTGAAGACCCCTCAAGGCCTCCTCATGGAGAAGAACCGGTTACCTTTGTATCGTCCTTTGTTGACAGTTGATCTTGTATCTTCTTTTATGTTTCGAGGATCTAGCATATGTGTGATTGTTTCTTGTTGATTTGAGTGATTCCTCTCTTTCCCCTCGTGTTTTCCCCCTCGTGTTGTTCGTGTTCTTCATAGGATCCGCTCCAATCGTGAAAGATCAGCCACTAGGGTTTCCACCCTACATCAGAAGGGCACCCGAAGAGGGACAAGTTAAGACAGACAAGTCAATAACTCTCGAGATAGAGGTAGCAAAAAAGCACCCTTGTAATCGTGAGAATCACCATGATCAATATCAATGAAGCAGGATGTAGGATTTTACCTCCACCGTGAGGGGCTGAACCTGGGTAAAATCTCGCATCTCTCGTCCCGCTCAACCCCGTTCAAGCTACCACTTAGATGCGTTGGCCTCAGGACTAAGTCCTTTTCGCGAGGACATCTGCCGTGACAAATGCACGACAGACCTCCTTCATACGGGTGGGGAGAGGCGGCCAAGGCCGCGAACCCCTCGAAGGCCAGGTCTCCTTGGATATCGGTGATGTATTCCAGACTTCCGAACCTGATCTGATGACCAGGGGTGTAACTGTCGACCTGCTCAAGGTGGCTAGTCGAATTGGCATGTAGCATGAAGTCACCAAACACAAAGAGTTGACTAGGGAGAAAAGTCTCCCCGGAAACAACATCGTTGTCGATAACGAGGCGAGCCATTGATTCTTCCATTGACAACACAACGAGACTCTCAATGAAAGCACCAATGTCGGTGTCAAAACCGGTAGATCTCGGGTAGGGGGTCCCAAGTTGTGTGTCTAAGGATCGATGGTAACAAGGGACAGTAGGGACACGATGTTTACCCAAGTTCGGGCCCTCTTAATGGAGGTAAAACCCTATGTCCTGCTCGATTACATTCGGTGTGTATAAGGGTTACAAGAGTTGATCTACCTCGAGATCGTAATGGCTAAACCCTAAATGTCTAGCCTATGATTATTCTGATAGCCTCTACGGACGAAACCCTCCGGTTTATATATATATACATCGGAGGGTCCTAGGGTTGTACAGAGTCGGTTTACAAGAGAAGGAAATAGTACATCCGGACACCAAACTTGCTGTCCACGCATATCGGAGTCCTATTGATGAGGACAACAATACCATTGTTACGCCCACAGCCCCTGCTGCTATACATACTGGACCAATTACTAGAGCTTGCGCACGCCAATTGAATTATCAGGTACTTTTGTTTCTTGGTAACGATTCTAATGTTCATGAGAATGTGATGCTACCTAAATTGGATACATTTGTCTTGCTTACAAATGAAGGGCCTCGCTTGGATAAGAAAGATGAACCTTGGAACAAGTTCAAGCGTGGAGATGATGGCATGCGCAAGGGGATCTAGAACGGAGTTACAAGTGATGATTTCAGGACTTTGAAGCCACCATAAGGAGTGCATGAAGACTTGGGCGAAATATACAAGATGCCACTTCATAAATTTCGTCCAGAGGCTATTTTAGGTGCTGCGTCACCTTATTATTGGGCCAGGCCCATGTATTTTCGAAATACTTAAGTATAGGCTGTTTTTAGAGTCCGTATGTGTGGGTAAACAAGAGTTAGGGTTGGTTTCGTACCTCTCTTCCAAGGGCCATGAAATTCCCCCCTCTTCCTCCATATATACAACCCTTAGGGCGTCGTTTAGACTTCGAGTTTTGTTTAGATTAAAAGTTCGCCATAGCTGCAACTTCGCGTACTTCGTTTGTGTCCAAGGACTAGACCAAGACATCACAGAACCCCACGACCAGACCAAGACATCACAGAACCCCACCTTGATCAATAAAGCTTTCATCTTATATTTGCAATATCCAGATTGCAATCTCAGTTTCCTGCTTGTTCTTCGTTTGCTCACAGGAAACAGGCCCTCGTGGTCAGGTTGATCATGCTCCGGCGTGGTCAATAACCCCTCGGAGTTAGTTTAGCGATTGCTAAGGCGCGACGTCCTCGCACGTTCGTAGTCGGATCGTCAAAGTCGACTTCCTCTAAAACGATAGCCACCATCTCATCGAAAGACGGGACACCTTTGCCTCAGACCAGGCCCACTCAATTTTTCAGAAAAGTATGCAACAAGGTGCACTTTCCAAGGTTACCAAACAAACGTGCATCACGTAGAGCAATAAAAACAGCACGTAAATGTTCCAAATGTTCCTCCAAAGATTTTCTATAAATCAATATGTCATCAAAGTAAACTACCGCAAATCATCCGATGAAAGCACGTAAAACTTCGTTCATTAACCTCATGAAAGTACTAGCTGCATTAGGTAACCCAAAAGGCATGACTAACCACTCATATAGCCTAGGAATAGGATGATGATAACGAATAGTAATATTATTAATGCCTCTACAATCAACGCACATACGTGACGTACCATCCTTTTCGGCACTAAAATGATAGGAACATCACAAGGACTAAGGGATTCGCGTATATAACCATTGTCGAGCAGTTCTTGTACTTGACGCATAATCTCCTTCGTCTCCTCTGGATTGGTACGGTATGGTGCACGGTTGGGTAATGATGCACCGGGAATTAAGTCAATTTGATGCTCAATCCCTCGAATAGGTGGTAATCCCGGTGGCACGTCTTGTGGAAAGACGTCAGCGAACTCCTGCAAAATGTTAGTGACAGCAGGAGGCAAAGAGTAAGGCACATCCTCGAATGAAAATAATGCCTCTTTGCACACAAAAGCATAGCAAACAGATTTGCTAAAATCTAAATCATCAATATCAGATTTCGTGGCAAGTAAACATGCACTTTTCAATTTAATTTCAGAAGCAACACTAGATGGTTTATTATTAGGCTGCGTTTGTTGCTCAAATTCTTTTGCCACAATCTGATTTTCACTTTTATTTTTCTCCAGTTTTGCTTTATTAGCTCTACTAATATCATCTTTCAAAATGGAATCAGGAGTCATAGGAAGCAAAGTAATATTTTTATCCTTATGAACAAGAGTATACTGATTGTTTCTACCATGGTGTACAGAATTTTTATCAAATTGCCATGGTCGACCAAGTAATAAAGAACATGCTTGCATATGTACCACATCACAATCAACATAATCAGCATATGTAGAGACACTAAAATGCACACGAACAGTATGTGTTACCTTAACCTTGCCGCTGTTGTTGAACCATTGGATGTAGTAAGGATGTGGATGTGGTCTTGTGGTGAGAGATAGCTTCTCCACCATCTCCATGCTAGCCAAGTTATTGCAGCTCCCTCCATCCATGATGACGCGAACAGAACATTCCTTCACAACTCCCTTTGTATGGAACAAATTATGCCTCTGATTTTGCTCAGCTTGTGTAACCTGCACAATCAAAACACGTTGAGCAACTAAACATTCAAATCTGTCAGCACCTTCAGCAGCCATGTATTGCGTCTCATGATCAGAATCCTCTCCACCGTGTTCTTCATGTGTAATAAGAGCCAAAGTCTCCTAATCATAGTCACTAGCGGACTCATACCCACCATCCTCAGTAGCAATCATCACACGCTGAGATTGGCATTCTCTCGCAAAATGTCCTCTTCTCTTACAACGATGACAAATAATATCACTTGTGTGCCCTGTTGATGCCATGGATGAAGAAGAGCTCTTCACAGGTCCGGCAGGTGTGCTCTTGGCAGATAGTGGTTGTTGTACCTGCTTTCTTGTATCACGACTGGAGGTGGCACCTGATGGAGGTGCTGGTGGAGTGGAAGTAGAGGATGCACGTGGTGTCCATGATGAAGATTGACCTGCAGAAAAGTTAGTTCGCGCCAATGCATGTCGATCCTGCACTTCATGTTCAACTTTACAAGCAAGATGGAATAAACGAGTGATATTAGTATACTCATTATACTCTAGAATGGTCTGAATCTCTCTATTCAATCCACCCATAAAACATGCAAGCATAGCTTCATTCTCCTCAAAAATACCACATCTAATCATGCCAGTTTGTAATTCCTGATAATATTCTTCTACAGAATTTTTTCCTTGTCTTAAACGCTTTAATTTTTGAAGTAATTCACGTTGATAATATGGTGGAACCCAACGAGTACGCATGGCAGTTTTCAAAGCATCCCAAGTAGTTGGAATAGGATATAATCTACAATGTTCAGACCACCAAACACATGCAAAGCTAGTGAAAGCACAAACAACAGTAGGAACACGTCTCTCCTCAGGATATTGTAAACATGTAAATCATTGTTCAGTTACTAACTCCCAAGTAAGATATATATCAGGAACATATCTACCCTCAAATGGTGAAATATTGATGAGAAGGTGTGTTATTACAAGATGGCAAACCTGTTGCATACTTTTCTGAAAAATTGAGTGGGCCTAGTCTGAACTATTCTACTTATTATAAAGAATTATATGCTCTTGTTCGGACCTTACAAACATGGCAACATTATTTATGGCCAAAGGAATTTGTTATACATTCTGATCATGAATCTTGGAAACACATTAAAAGTCAAGCAAAACTAAACCGTAGACATGCTAAATGGGTTGAATTCATTGAGACTTTCCCTTATGTCATTAAACACAAGAAGGGTAAAGAAAATGTTATTGCTGATGCATTGTCTCGTCGTTATACTATGCTTTCACAACTTGACTTTAAAATATTTTGTTTGGAGACCATCAAAGATCAATATGTGCATGATGCTAAATTTAAAGATGTATTGCAGAATTGTAAGGAAGGGGGAACTTGAAACAAGTTTATTCTTAACGATGGATTTGTGTTTCGAGCTAACAAGCTATGCATTCCAGCTAGCTCCGTTCATCTTTTGTTGTTGCGGGAGGCACATGGAGGAGGATTAATGGGACAATTTCGCGTCAAGAAGACGGAGGATATACTTGCTACACACTTCTTTTGGCCAAAGATGAGACGGGATGTTGAGCGTTTTGTTGCTCGCTACACTACATGTCAAAAAGCTAAGTCACGACTCAATCCTCATGGTTTATAAATGCGTTTGCCTGTACCTAGTGTTCCTTGGGAGGATATATCTATGGACTTTGTTTTAGGTTTACCTCGAACAAAGAAGGGGAGGGATAGCATATTTGTTGTCGTGGATAGGTTCTTGAAAATGGCACACTTTATACCATGCCATAAAAGCGATGATGCTGTTAATGTTGCTGATTTGTTCTTTCGTGAAATTATTCACTTGCATGGTGTGCCAAATACTATTGTTTCAGATCGTGATACTAAATTTCTTAGCCACTTTTGGAGATGTTTATGGGCTAAGTTGGGGACTAAACTGCTTTTTAGTACTACTTGTCACCCCCAAACTAATGGACAAACTGAAGTAGTCAATAGAACATTGTCTACTATGAAGAATAACAAGAAAATGTGGGAAGAATGCTTGCCTCATATTTAATTTGCTTATAATCGTTCATTGCATTCTACTACTAAGATGTGCCCTTTTGAGATTGTGTATGGTTTCCTACCTCGTGCACCTATTGATGTGTTGCCTCTTCCATCTTCGGAGAAGGTTAATTTTGATGCTAAAGAACGTGTTGAATTGATTTTAAAAATGCATGAGTTAACTAAGGAAAACATTGAGCGTATGAATACTAAATATAAACTTGATGGAGATAAGGGTAGAAAACATGTTGTGTTTGCACCTGGAGATCTTGTTTGGTTACATTTGCGTAAGGATAGATTTCCTAATTTGCACAAATCAGAGCAAATGCCACATGCTGATGGTCCTTTTAAGGTGTTAGAGAAAATAAATGATAATGCATATAAACTTGAGCTGCCTGCAGATTTTGGGGTTAGTCCCACTTTTAACATTGCAGATTTGAAGCCTTATTTGGGTGAGGACGATGAACTTTCGTCGAAGACGACTTCATTTCAAGAAAGGGAGGATCATGAGGACATCAATACCATTGTTACACCCACAGCCCCTGTCGCTATACATACTGGACCAATTACTAGAGCTCGCGCACGCCAATTGAATTATTAGGTACTTTCGTTTCTTGGTAATGATTCTAATGTTCATGAGAATATGATGCTGCCTAAATTGGATACATTTGTTTTGCTTACAAATGAAGGGCCTAACTTGGACAAGAAAGATGAACCTTGGAGCAAGTTCAAGTATGGAGATGGTGGCATTTGCAAGGGGAACAAGAACGAAGTTACAAGTGATGATTCCAGGACTCTGAAGCCACCATAATGAGTGCATGAAGCATGGGACGAAATATACAAGATGCCACTTCATAAATTTCGTCCAGAGGCTATTCTAGGTGCTGCGTCACCTTATTATTGGGCCAGGCCCATGTATTTTCGAAGTACTTAAGTATAGGCTGTTGTTAGAGTCTGTATGTGTGGGGAAACAAGAGTTAGGGTTGGTTTAGGACCCCTCCACCAAGAGCCACTAAATTTCCCCTCTCCCCTCCATATATACAGCCCTTAGGGCATCGTTTAGACTTTGGGTTTTGTTTAGATTAAAAGTTCGCCATAGATGCAACTTCGCGTACTTCGTTTGTGTCCAACGACCAGACCAAGACGTCACAGAACCCCACCTTGATCAATAAAGCTTTCATCTTATATTCGCAATATCAAGATTGCAATCTCGGTTTGTTGCTTGTTCTTCGTTTGCTCGCAGGAAACAGACCCTCGTGGTCAGGTTATTCGTGCTCCAACGTGGTCAATAACCCCTCGGAAGTTGGTTTAGCGATTACTAAGGCGCGACGTCTCGCACGTTCGTAGTCGGATCGTCAAGGTCGACTCCCACAGAAACGATATCCACCATCTCATTAAAACATCGAGACACCTTCGCCTCTATCAAGATGATGAGGACATCAATACCATTGTTACACCCACAGCCCATGTCGCTATACATACTGGACCAATTACTAGAGCTCACGCACGCAATTTAAATTATCAGGTACTTTCATTTCTTGGTAACGATTCTAATGTTCATGAGAATATGATGCTGCCTAAATTGGATACATCTGTTTTGCTTACAAATGAAGGGCCTAGCTTGGATAAGAAAGATGAACCTTGGAGCAAGTTCAAGCATGGAGATGATGGCATGCGCAAGGTGAACAAGAATGAAGTTACAAGTGATGATTCCAGGACTCTGAAGCCACCATAATGAGTGCATGAAGCATGGGACGAAATATACAAGATGCCACTTCATAAATTTCGTCCAGAGGCTATTCTAGGTGCTGCGTCACCTTATTATTGGGCCAGGCCCATGTATTTTTGAAGTACTTAAGTGTAGGCTGTTTTTAGAGTCCATATGTGTGGGGAAACAAGAGTTAGGGTTGGTTTCGGACCCCTCCACCAAGGGCCACGAAATTCCCCCTCTCTCCTCCATATATACAGCCCTTAGGGCATCGTTTAGACTTTGGGTTTTGTTTAGATTAAAAGTTCGCCATAGCTGCAACTTCGCGTACTTCATTTGTGTCCAACGACCAGACCAAGATGTCACAGAACGCCACCTTGATCAATAAAGCTTTCATCTTATGTTCGCAATATCCTGATTGCAATCTCAGTTTCTTGCTTGTTCTTCGTTTGCTCGCAGGAAACAACCCTCGTGGTCAGGTTGATCGTGCTCCGGCGTGGTCAATAACCCCTTGGAAGTTGGTTTAGTGATTGCTAAGGCGTGACATCTGGCACGTTCGTAGTCGGATCATCAAGGTCGACTCCCACCAAAATGATAGCCACCATCTCGTCGAAACATCTGGACACCTTCGCCTCTATCAAGTGGTATCAGGTTTCCATGTTGCTCGGTGAGATTTTACAGTTTTTCGTAGTTTAGACCGAGTCTGTTCTTCGTACCTATAGTCCATGAAAAAGCAAAAAAAATATTAGGGTTAGTTTATCCTATCTGAACCAATCTGAGCCTTTGCATAATCTTTTCTGTATTTGCTTTGTTGAATTTGCGGTTGCATCGTCGTGTCAAGTTGTTGGTCTTAGCGTCTAGTCCTTTAGAGTTTCGAGTTCTGTTCACAGGTTGTCACGTCGCCACTGCCATATTCACCACCACATATTCACCACCAATCCGAATCCATATACGCCACCACATATCCGCCACCATCACGCCAATCTGAGTCCACCTGCAACATATATCCGCTGCCAGTCCGATTTCCACCAGATTCATCGCCGCCACCAGTCCGAGATTCCACCAGATTCATCTCCGCCACTAGTCCTAGTCCGAGTCCAGTAATTGTTGCATTGTTTTCGATTTCCAGATCATGCGATACTTCGAGTCGTGACAGAATAGGACTCTTGAGATTCCGTGCTACCCGTAGAAGAAAAATAGTTCCAAACTAAAAAAACCTAAGTCTGGAAAATTCTGGCTAGGCAGTTTTTAGACCATTTGTAGACTTTTACGAAAAAAATTGTTGCGTGGCAAAAAAAGAGAAAAAAGTGAAAAAAAAATCAGAGCGTGCTCCTCCCTTGTTTACATGCAGCGCCGTGATTTTGTTAGTGTTCTAGGCTCGCGTCTCTAGCACGGTCTAGCCTAGGACCAGCACAGTACCGTCGTTGAGCGTTTATTCAACTTTGCATCTCTGAATTGATTATTGCTGACCCTTTTTGCTACCATATTATAAGCCTTCCTAGCTCCACATACATCTATGTCGTGCGTTTAACTCTCCCTGGTAATTGCTCTATCCAAGCTTTGAGAGTTTTGACTACGACGATTGCCGATCACCGCCTGCTGCTGGGTAAGAACTGGTAATAATTTGAGATTTGCTTGATGGATTTGTGACATCCACCACCACCTCTTGTTGGTAGTCTGTAGGATCATATTCTTGTGTGTTTCTATTGGTGCTAACCATGGCAGGATCACAAGCCGACGAGACTGACTGGGAGAACATGACGAATAAGGAGTTGCATGAGAAATTTCAGCAAATGATGAGTGGACAGGTGCAAGATGTGCTAAACAGATTTGAAGAGGCCATGGAGAAGATAGATGGCATGGAGAAGACGTTCGAAACAAAGCTCGATAACAAGTTTAATGAATTGCTCGCGCGTCTTCCACCACCACCACCGGCTGCCCCTAACGCACCTCTACTACTACTACAGCAACAACAACGTCGCTTTCCAAATCAAGTGGGACGAGCACAGCGTGTTCCCATTGACCCTGGGAAAAATTCTGGTGCCGCTGTTGATGCTTCGGCCGCTCCTGCTGCTACTGCAGAAGTGGAGGACCATTACGAGGATGAGGTTGACCAAAATCAGTACTACGTGCAACCACCAGCACCACCACCACCAGGTCGTCCTCATGCATATCATCGCAACGGTAGGGATGCCCCACCACCTGAGGTACATGACCATCTTCCTAAACTAAAATTGAATATTTCACCATTTGAGGGTAGATATGTTCCTGATATATATCTTACTTGGGAGTTAGAAACTGAACAACGATTTACATGTTTACAATATCCTGAGGAGAGACGTGTTCCTGCTGCTGTTTGTGCTTTCACTAGCTTTGCATGTGTTTGGTGCTCTGAACATTGTAGATTATATCCTATTCCAACTACTTGGGCTGCTTTGAAAACTGCTATGCGTACTCGTTGGGTTCCACCATATTATCAATGTGAATTACTCCAAAAATTGCAGCGTTTAAGACAAGGAAAAAATTCTGTAGAAGAATATTATCAGGAAATACAAACTGGCATGATTAGATGTGGTATTGTTGAGGAGAATGAAGCTATGCTTGCACGTTTTATGGATGGATTGAATAGAGAGATTCAGACCATTCTTAAGTATAAGGAGTATACTAATATCACTCGTTTATTCCATCTTGCTTGTAAAGCTGAACGTGAAGTGCAGGACCGATAGGCATTGGCGCGAACTAACTTTTCTGCAGGTCGATCTTCATCATGGACACCACATGTGTAATGCCCCGAGACCGATGTGCCAGGTGTCGTGCAGTTATTCGCGCATATGCCTTGTCATTGCTTGTGTGTCATGCATATGCATATCATGTCATCATGTGCATTTCATTTGCATACATGTTCGTCTCATGCATCCGAGCCTTTTCCCCGTTGTCCGTTTTGCATTCCGGCGCTTCGTTCTCCTCCGGTGGCCATTTCTACCTTTCTTTCGTGTATGGGGATTAAACATTTCTGGATTGGACCGAGACTTGCCAAGCGGCCTTGGTTTACTACCGGTAGACCGCCTGTCAAGTTTCGTATCATTTGGACTTTGTTTGATACTCCAACGGTTAACCGAGGGACCGAAAAGGCTTCGTGTGTGTTGCAGCCCAACACCCCTCCAATATGGCCCAAAACCCACCTAAGCCTTCTCCATCATCTAGATCGTTCGATCACGATCGCGTGGCCGAAAACCGCACCTCATTTGGACTCTCCTAGCTCCCTCTATGCCTATTTAAAGACCCCTCCGAATCCGGATCTTATTCTCCCCCCCGAAAACCCTAAAATTCTACCCGCGCCGGCCGAACACGTCGCCCCGACCGAACGCATCTCCACGGCCAACCGCCGCCGACCCCGCGCGCTGCCGCGGCCCGGGAGCCCAGATCCGGTCCCCGCGGCCCAGATCCACCCCGCCGCCGCCGCCTCCTTCTTCCCCGAGCGCCGCCCGCGCCCGGAGCAGCGCCGCCGCGCGGCATCGGCTGCCCCGCCGCCCGGTGGCCGGAGCACCACGTCGCCGGCCCACCTTCGCCGTCCCGCAGCACTAGGCGCCGCCACGACCACCTCGACGGCCTCGCCGCGCCCGAGCCTCGTGGCTCCCTCTCCGGCCATCTCCGTCGTCCGCCGCCCCGCCCCCTCTCCGGCGAAGTCCCGGACGGCTCCGGCGAGATCCGCCACCGCCTCGACTTCCGTGCTCCGTTGACTTTTATCTCGGGGTTGATTTTTCCTCTAAGTCCCAAAAATTCCAGATCCAAGTGCTCATGTTCATAGCCTCGTAACTTTGCATCCGAAGCTCCGATTCATGCATATAGCATATCAAAATGTTCACCTCAGATAGTACATCATTTCATTCCACTGCATCATTTTCGTTTGAGTTCATCTTGATGCCCGAAATGCTGTTAGAAGAGGGCTACTTGAGATAATTGTCAGATCTGCTACTCCATTTAGGTTTTTGTCATTTTTGCCATGATTAATGTGTGCATGATATGCCCTGGTGCTCTACATATGTTTTGTAAAGGGTTTTGTCATCTTTCCAGAGGTGCAACCCATGTATTTTTTTGATGTGTGTGGTGACTAGCACAAGCTTGCAAAGTGGTGCACTTGGTAATTCTGTTTTCAGGGACTTAGCATTTCCACTAAGTCCTTGATCTGTTTATCTCATGATGCCATATGTTCACGTTGTTTCCTAGTGATCCGTGACTCTTTTGAGGATGATCAGTAAGGATGTTTTGTTAATCTTGTAGTGCTATATCCATCCATGTCTTTGTTTGCATTTATGGAGCAACCTAGCTTGAGTTAATCGAGCTCTACTTTTGCTACTTTGTGAATCTGGGCAGATTGTCAACTTGTTTGCAATTTTGCCGATGATGTTGTAGTTGATCCGTGCTTGCTATGCTATTGTTCTTGCCATGTCTAGCTTGCATTTTGTGTGTTCTTGATGGATGTATGCTTAGCTTATCATGACTTGCTCCGTATTGAGTGCATCGAGCTCGTAAACATGCCTACTTGATATTTGTTTTCAGCATGCTCCAGTTTTCACTAAGTCTGAGAACTGATTATGTTTTTGCCATGTTCACATGCTTGCAATTGTATTTTCTGGTCCTTTTTGGCTCAAGGTCACTAAGGGGATTTTGTTAAGCTCTTTGAGTAGCTCCATGCCATGCTTTACTTTGCCATGTTCAGGTCCTGTAGCATGTAGTTTTGTGTCTCCGAAGAGTGCTATCTGATCTGAAATTCCAGACAAGTGTTGATTTCACAAAGTCTGAGATCTGTTTGCCATATGCATTTTTTGCCATGCTTGTTTGAACCTGTTAATGGATGAATTGGCCGTAGCTCAGTGCTAGACTTTTGTTAAGTATCTTGAATGCATCCCTGCCATGTATTTTGTTGCCATGTTTGGGTGCTGTAGCATGTTCATCTCATTGCATTTAGATGGCTACTTGCTGTAAATCGCAGACCGGTGTCTTATTTGAATCGCTTCCCATTTCCAAACCGTAACTCCGATTCCGGTGTTCTTTATATAGTTTTCAAGCGATTTCATCTCATCTTTCCAGTGGCACACTTGGATTCCCATGTTGCGGCCAGGTTCATGCATTCCCTGTCATATCTTGCATATGCATCCCGCATCGCATCCCGCATAGCATATCATCATTGCATCATTTTGTTTGATCCTTGCACGTGGTTGATTGTGTCCTTGTTGCTTGTTTGTCTTGTTTGGGTAGAGCCGGGAGACGAGTTCGCTAACGAGGAGCCTGTTGAGTTTTCTTTCAAGGATCCAGTCAACTCTGACAACTGTGCAGGCAAGATAATCATACCCTCGAAATCACTACTATCTTTGCTATGCTAGTTTGCTCGCTCTTTTGCTATGCCAATGCTACGATGCCTACCACTTGCTTTCAAGCCTCCCAAATTGCCATGTCAAACCTCTAACCCACCTTGTCCTAGCAAACCGTTGATTGGCTATGTTACTGATTTGCTCAGCCCCTCTTATAGCGTTGCTAGTTGCAGGTGAAGATTGGAGGCCATTCCTTGTTGGGTCATTTATTTACTTGTTGGGATATCATTATATTGCCATGTTATTTTAATGCATCTATATACTTGGTAAAGGGTGGAAGGCTCGGCCTCTCGCCTAGTGTTTTGTTCCACTCTTGCCGCCCTAGTTTCCGTCATATCGGTGTTATGTTCCCGGATTTTGCGTTCCTTACGCAGTTGGGTTATAATGGGAACCCCTTGATAGTTCGCCTTGATTAAAGCTTTTCCAGCAATGCCCAACCTTGGTTTTACCTTTTGCCACCTAGCCTCTTTTTCCCTTGGGTTTCCGGAGCCCGAGGGTCATCTTATTTTAACCCCCCCCCCGGGCCAGTGCTCCTCTGAGTATTGGTCCACCTGTCAGCTGCCGGTGGCCACCAGGGGCAACTCTGGGCTGGCCTACCCGTACCTAAGACAATCTGAGTGTGCCCTAAGAAAGAGATATGTGCAGCTCCTATCGGGATTTGTCGGCACATTCGGGCGGTGTTGCTGGTCTTGTTTTTAACCTGTCGAAGTGTCTTGAAGAACCGAGATACCGAGTCTGATCGGAATGTCTTGGGAGGAGGTCTATTCCTTCGTTGACCGTGAGAGCTTGTCATGGGCTAAGTTGGGACTCCCCTGCAGGGATTTGAACTTTCGAAAGCCATGCCCGCGGTTATGGGCAGATGGGAATTTGTTAATGTCCGGTTGTAGATAACTTGAACCTTAACTTAATTAAAATGAATCAACTGAGTGTGTTACCGTGATGGCCTCTTCTCGGCGGAGTTCGGGAAGTGGACACGGTGTTGGAGTTATGCTTGCGCAGGTTGTTCTCTAGTTTCTCGCTCGCGCTTTGCCTCCTCTTCTCGCTCTCTTTTGCGAATAAGTTAGCCACCATATTTTCTAGTCGCTTGCTGCAGCTCCACATATTTTACCTTGCCTTACCTATAAGCTTAAATAGTCTTGATCGCGAGGGTGCGAGATTGCTGAGTCCCTGTGGCTCACAGATTACTATTACACCAGATGCAGGGCCTGATGATTCCACTCCAGGAGACGCGCTCGAGCTCAAGTGGGAGTTCGACGAAGACTCTCAACATTACTATGTTTCCTTTCCTGATGATCAGTAGTGGTGCCCAGTTGGGGGTGATCGGGACCGTGTCGCTTGTTGGGTTATCTTTTATTTTGGTGCCGTAGTCGGGCCATGAGTGTTTGGATGATGTAATGTTATTTATGTTCTTGATTGACGTGGCGAGTGTAAGCCAACTATGTTATCTACCCTTTATTATTTATATTACATGGGATGTTGTGAAGATTGCCTAACTTGCGACATATGCCTTCAATGCGATTATGTCTCTAAGTCGTGCCTCGACATGTGGGAGCTATAGTCGCATCGAGGGTGTTACAAGTTGGTAATCAGAGCCTTCCCCGACCTTAGGAGCCCCATTGCTTGATCGTTTTTAGCGGCCGAGTTGTGTCTAGAAAAATGTTTTGAGTCATTTAGGAATTATATATCGGAGAGTTTAGGAATTCTTTTTACTTCCCAGTCTCCTCATCGCTCTGGTAAGGCATCCTGACGTAGAGTTTTGACTCTTCTCTTCTCAAATTTCACTAAGTCGTGAAGATTGCCTAACTTGCGACATATGCCTTCAATGCGATTATGTCTCTAAGTCGTGCCTCGACATGTGGGAGCTATAGTCGCATCGAGGGTGTTACAACATGCATCCTCTACTTCCACTCCACCAGCACCTCCATCAGGTGCCACCTCTAGCCGTGATAACAGAAAGCAGGCACACCAACCACTATCTGCCAAGAGCACACCTGCCGGACCTGCGAAGAGCTCTTCTTCATCCATGGCATCAACAGGGCACACAAGTGATATTATTTGTCGTCGTTGTAAGGGAAGAGGACATTTTGCGAGAGAATGCCAATCTCAGCGTGTGATGATTGCTACTGAGGATGGTGGGTATGAGTCCGCTAGTGACTATGATGAGGAGACTTTGGCTCTTATTACACGTGAAGAACACGGTGGAGATGACTCTGATCATGAGATGCAATACATGGCTCCTGAAGATGCTGATAGGTATGAATGTTTAGTTGCTCAACATGTTTTGAGTGTGCAGGTCACACAAGCTAAGCAAAATCAAAGGCATAATTTGTTCCATACAAAGGGAGTTGTGAAGGAATGTTCTGTTCGCGTCATCATGGATGGAGGGAGCTGCAATAACTTGGCTAGCATGGAGATGGTGGAGAAGCTATCTCTCACCACAAGACCACATCCACATCCTTACTAAATCCAATGGATCAACAACAGCGGCAAGGTTAAGGTAACACATACTGTTCGTGTGCATTTTAGTGTCTCTACATATGCTGATTATGTTGATTGTGATGTGGTACCTATGCAAGCATGTTCTTTATTACTTGGTCGACCATGTCAATTTGATAAAAATTCTGTACACCATGGTAGAAACAATCAGTATACTCTTGTTCATAAGGATAAAAATATTACTTTGCTTCCTATGACTCCTGATTCCATTTTGAAAGATGATATTAGTAGAGCTAATAAAGCAAAACTGGAGAAAAATAAAAGTGAAAATCAGATTGTGGAAAAAGAATTTGAGCAACAAATGCAGCCTAATAATAAACCATCTAGTGTTGCTTCTGAAATTAAATTGAAAAGTGCATGTTTAATTGCCACCAAATCTGATATTGATGATTTAGATTTTAGCAAATCTGTTTGCTATGCTTTTGTGTGCAAAGAGGCATTATTTTCATTCAAGGACGCGCCTTCCTCTTCGCCTCCTGCTGTCACTAACATTTTGCAGGAGTTCGCTGACGTCTTTCCACAAGACGTGCCACCGGGATTACCACCTATTCGAGTGATTGAGCATCAAATTGACTTAATTCCCGGTGCATCATTACCCAACCGTGCACCATACCGTACCAATCCAGAGGAGACGAAGGAGATTATGCGTCAAGTACAAGAACTGCTCGACAATGGTTATATACGCGAATCCCTTAGTCCTTGTGATGTTCCTATCATTTTAGTGCCGAAAAGGATGGTACGTCACGTATGTGCGTTGATTGTAGAGGCATTAATAATATTACTATTCGTTATCATCATCCTATTCCTAGGCTAGATGATATGCTTGATGAATTGAGTGGCTCTACAATATTCTCCAAAGTTGATTTGCGTAGTGGATACCATCAAATTCGTATGAAATTGGGAGATGAATGGAAAACAGCATTTAAAACTAAGTTTGGATTATATGAGTGGTTAGTCATGCCTTTTGGGTTAACTAATGCACCTAGTACTTTCATGTGGTTAATGAACGAAGTTTTACGTGCTTTCATTGGACGATTTGTGGTAGTTTACTTTGATGACATATTGATTTATAGAAAATCTTTGGAGGAACATTTGGAACATTTGTGTGTTGTTTTTATTGCTCTACGTGATGCACGTTTGTTTGGTAACCTTGGAAAGTGCACCTTTTGCACCGACCGAGTATCTTTTCTTGGCGATGTTGTTACTCCACACGGAATTGAAGTTGATAAAGCCATGATTGAAGCTATTGAGAGTTGGCCGCAACCCAAAACGGTCACACAAGTGAGGAGTTTCCTTGGCCTCGCTGGTTTCTATAGGCGCTTTGTGAGAGATTTCAGCACCATTGCTGCACCTCTCAACGAGCTTACAAAGAAGGATGTGCCTTTTGTTTGGGGTTCCGGACAAGAAGAAGCCTTCACGGTATTGAAAGATAAGTTGACACATGCTCCTTTACTCCAAGTTCCTGATTTTAATAAGACTTTTGAGCTTGAATGTGATGCTAGTGGAATTGGATTAGGAGGTGTGTTATTACAAGATGGAAAACCTGTTGCATACTTTTCTGAAAAATTGAGTGGGCCTAGTCTGAACTATTCTACTTATGACAAATAATTATATGCTCTTGTTCGGACCTTAGAAACATGGCAACATTATTTATGGCCAAGGAATTTGTTATACATTTTGATCATGAATCTTTGAAACACATTAAAAGTCAAGCAAAACTGAACCGTAGACATGCTAAATGGGTTGAATTCATTGAGACTTTTCCTTATGTCATTAAACACAAGAAGGGTAAGGAAAATGTTATTGCTGATGCATTGTCTCGTCGTTATACTATGCTTGCACAACTTGACTTTGAAATATTTGGTTTGGAGACCATCAAAGATCAATATGTGCATGATGGTGAATTTAAAGATGTATTGCAGAATTGTAAGGAAGGGAGAACTTGGAACAAGTTTGTTCTTAACGATGGATTTGTGTTTTGTGCTAACAAGCTATGCATTCCATCTAGCTCTGTTCATCTTTTGTTGTTGCAGGAGGCGCATGGAGGAGGAATAATGGGACACTTTGGCGTCAAGAAGACAGAGGATATACTTGCTACACATTTCTTTTGGCAAAGATGAGACGGGATGTTGAGCATTTTGTTGCTCGCTGCACTACATGTCAAAAAGCTAAGTCACGACTCAATCCTCATGGTTTATATATGCCTTTGCCTGTACCTAGTGTTCCTTGGGAGAATATATCTATGGACTTTGTTTTAGGTTTACCTCGAACAAAGAAGGGGAGGGATAACATATTTGTTGTCGTGGATAGGTTCTCAAAAATGGCACACTTACCATGTCATAAAAGTGATGATGTTGTTAATGTTGCTGATTTGTTCTTTCGTGAAATTATTCGCTTGCATGGTGTGCTAAATACTATTGTTTCAGATCATGATACTAAATTTCTTAGCCACTTTTTGAGATGTTTATGGGCTAAGTTGGGGACTAAACTGCTTTTTAGTACTACTTGTCACCCCCAAACTGATGGACAAACTGAAGTAGTCAATAGAACATTGTCTACTATGCTTAGGGCTGTTTGGAAGAATAACAAGAACATGTGGGAAGAATGCTTGCCTCATATTGAATTTGCTTATAATCGTTCAATGCATTCTACTACTAAGATATGCCCTTTTGAAATTGTGTATGGTTTCCTACCTCGCGCACCTATTGATTTGTTGCCTCTTCCATCTTCGAAGAAGGTTAATTTTGATGCTAAAGAACGTGCTGAATTGATTTTAAAAGTGCATGAGTTAGCTAAGGAAAACATTGAGCGTATGAATGCTAAATATAAACTTGCTGGAGATAAGGGTAGAAAACATGTTTTGTTTGCACCTGGAGATCTTGTTTGGTTACATTTGCATAAGGATAGATTTCCTAATTTGCGCAAATCAAAGCTAATGCCACGTGTTGATTGTCCTTTTAAGGTGTTAGAGAAAATAAATGATAATGCATATAAACTTGAGCTGCCTGCAGATTTTGGATTTAGTCCCACTTTTAACATTGCAGATTTGAAGCCTTATTTGGGTGAGGACGATGAACTTTCATCGAGGACGACTTCATTTCAAGAAGAGGAGGATGATGAGGACATCAATACCATTGTTACACCCACAGTCCCTGCTGCTATACATACTGGACCAATTACTAGAGCTCGCGCACGCCAATTGAATTATCAAGTACTTTCGTTTCTTGGTAACGATTCTAATGTTCATGAGAATATGATGCTGCCTAAATTGGACATTTGTCTTGCTTACAAAAGAAGGGCCTCGCTTGGACAAGAAAGATGAACCTTGGAACAAGTTCAAGCGTGGATATGATGGCATGCGCAAGGGGATCCAGAACGGAGTTACAAGTTATGATTTTAGGACTTTGAAGCCACCATAAGGAGTGCATGAAGTCTTGGACGAAATATACAAGATGCCACTTCATAAATTTCATCCAGAGGCTATTTTAGGTGCTGCGTCACCTTATTATTGGGCCAGGCCCATGTATTTTCGAAATACTTAAGTATAGGCTGTTTTTAGAGTCCGTATGTGTGGGGAAACAAGAGTTAGGGTTGGTTTCGGACCCCTCTTCCAAGGGCCACGAAATTCCCCCCTCTTCCTCCATATATACAGCCCTTTGGGTGTCGTTTAGACTTTGGGTTTTGTTTAGATTAAAAGTTCGCCATAGCTACAACTTCGCATACTTCGTTTGTGTCCAATGACCAGACCAAGACGTCGCAGAACCCCACCTTGATCAATAAAGCTTTCATCTTATATTCGCAATATCCAGATTGCAATCTCAGTTTCTTGCTTGTTCTTCGTTTGCTCGCAGGAAACAGGCCCTCATGGTCAGGTTGATCGTGCTCCGGCGTGGTCAATAACCCCTCGGAGTTGGTTTAGTGATTTCTAAGGTGCGACGTCCTTGCACGTTCGTAGTCGGATCGTCAAAGTCGACTTCCTCTAAAACGATAGCCACCATCTCATTGAAAGACGGGACACCTTTGCCTCTATCACCTATCCGGACACGGGGGATAGTCTTCTGCTTTATCTTCACGGCCCATCTGTCCGGCCCATATCGAATAGACCGAACACCCGAGGACCCCCTAATCTTGGACTCCCTCAATAGGCTCTTCGGGGTCTTGGATGGGGACCTACGGATTCTCCATTGTTTGCTTCTCCGGCTCAGAACCCTTAGGGTCTTCGGAAGAGCCGCCCACCTTTTGTTTTTTGCCTGCTTTTGCTTTGCCCCTGAGACATGCGGATAAAAGTCTGTGAGTGTATAAGTACATGATCTTTATATACGAATGAATGTACTTACCCATGGGCAACGACAAAAGGAGGAAGTTGTGTTCTTGTTGAGTTGCCAGAGGAAGGTGGTGACCCCTGGTAGTCAGAGTCGAAGGGATTAAGAGGATGTCTTATAAGACCAGCTTTGGGTAAAATCAAGGTTGGATGGTGTGGTACCTCAGCTAGGCATTTACAAGCAGAGGGCTCATTCCTTAACCCGGCCAATAATTCAACTAAGCCACCACTCCATGTCTGGCGTCTTGTATCATAATGAGCCTTCTTCAAAATAGAGTATGGATCTAACTGAGCATATGGGTGAGAAAATTTTATTTTCCGGACAACACGCCGTATTTTCTTTGAAAGAGCGAAGTCTGAACCGGATGAAATAAGAATTACCTCAGTATCGTCAGCCCAGCTTGTAGCAGCCTCTTCCTGCGAGGAAAGGGTGTCAGCTAGTTCAATAAATAGTCAGCCAAGCGAGTCAAGTTCTACCTCTGATTGGTTCTCAACATCTGCTGACATGCCCACAGTAGCCGGCTCAGTAATGGTATCTGTCTTATTCTTCTTTACTTTCTAGTTGGCCCGGGGTCTTGTGATGTAGGGTAGAACCCTAATCGCCTGATCTTTCACGAAAGGAGTAGATCCCGCGAAGAACACGAGGAACACGAGGGGTAAACGAGGGAAACACAAGAGAATCACTCAACCAACAAGAACAAGTTACACATGCGCTAGATCCTCGAATACATAAAGTAAGATACACGATCCACAATCAACTAGGGATGATACAAAGGTAGCTGGTTCTTCTCCGTGAGGAGGTCTTGATGTTCTTCTCCACGAGGAGGTCTTGAATCCACAAGGGGATCTTCTCCGCGAGGAGGTCTTGAATCCAAGTGGATCTTCTCCGAAGAGGGGCCGCGGTCTCTCTCGTGGAGTAGATCCGGATGGATGAGCGAAGCTCTATCTCTAAGTATGAGCTAAACCAACGCTGCCCTAGAAAGGAGGAGGTGGAGGAGTATATATAGTCTAGGTCCACGAAGGGGTAAGTGAGGGGCGAAAGGGTACATGGGCTTCGGCCCGAGTGTCTGCGCGCAGGCAGGGCCGGAAGTTCCGGGGACGGCCAGAAGGTCCGGGCGCTGGAGGTTCCGGGCAAGGTCCGGGCAGGGTCTGGGCTATCTAGAGAGTTGGCACACTCTCGGACGGCTTCGGTGCAGCAGGGCCGGAAGCTCCGGGATGGCCGGAGGTTCCGGTGACCGGAAGTTCCGGGCAGCGGCCGGAAGTTCCGGGGTTTACAGAAGCTTGTCCAGGCTTCTTCTTCCTTCTCTTCCATGCTTCCCTCGCGGATGGTGTAGGTGATCCTTGGCGCTTGCACTCCTCCTCGTCATCCATGAAGCTCTGACAATACCTATGCATGCACGATGGAGGGTCAAGTAGTATACCATCCTCGAAGGGGTCAAGTGAGCACATGTAAAGGAGAGGATTCACCTTTATGTATGTGAAGTAGATGTCACACGTGTCACTTGCCGAATGAACTCTTGACATGGTGATGTCCATAGGATGCTCCGCATCATCCCCTCCCCATTGGGAAAGATCCGACCTCGGATCGAAATCCAAATAACCATGGGAAAGAGATGGCATTGCCGTGTAGTAGTGGTCGATCACCAAGTTCTTGTCATCTTGAAGCTTGAAATGGGCACTCTTCAATGTCGCACCGTCTCGTGATTCCTTCAAAAGGAGCAAGGAGAACAAACACTTGGAAAAACAAATGCGGTTAGCGTTAGTGCAAAACCAAGCATTCAAGAGGTGATTCACCCAACAAGTGTTGTCATCAAGCATAGCATATGGTGTGACAAAGGATTGTGACATGGCATGTAAGCACATAAATTGAGCACAAAGAAGGACATCATGGAAACAAGCATGTAAATGTGAGGTAGTGATGCAAATATGTGTAACAAGAGAAGAAGCATCTTCCTCAAGTTCATAGTAAGCATTCACAAAGTGCTCAATGAAAGGTCTATGGTAGGCATAGGAATCAATCACAACACCCAATAAAATGAAGTGTCTAAACACATGGGTCAAGTGCAAGACAATCCAAGCATAATGTGCATGGGGTGTAGTGAATATAGTGTGGCACTCAACACAATAGAAAGAGAAATTGTTCATCATGTGTGAGGCAATCATGTCAAGCATAGTAATCAAGTCGTGCAAGCTAGTAGTGCGAAGATGCACCATACTAGAGTAAATCATGGCAATCATGTCATGAGAGCAAATAATAGGCATAGGCAATGCACATGACATATCGCAAGCACGAACACAAAGCAAGATGAAATTATCATCATAGGCATGGGGTACAAAGAAAACATAGCAATAGCAAGCAATATCTCCACCAAGCTTGCAAAGACACATACAAGTATGAGAATCAATCATCATGTGTAATGCAAAGCATGGGTCACGAATGTATGGCAAAAGCATAGTAATGAGCATATCATGCAAAGTGAACATGGCAAGATGGGCATAGAATATGTAATGGACAATAATCCATAACCATGTGAGGGACATGTAGAATAAATGCGCGGAGACTTCGCATGAAGAGAGCGGTGGGAAATGCAATCCATGGGATCCCAAGTCATCATTGCTCTGTAGAGCTCGTTTTGTCAACTCGTGGGATTGCGAGGTTGACAAGTATTCATGGGTACCTACACAAAAGAGACACAAACCAAAGAAATTGTGCGCGTGGTAAATGTACACATCATCCATCATGATGTGTATTTGCACGTGGAAGTTAGCACAAGATAAGCATCGCTCAAAGAAATTTGATGCATGGTATAAGAACATGTCATCCATCATGAAAGAATAGTTATTGTGTATAACATGATGGGGAAACAAATTGAGCATACAAGTATATGGCACATCAATAGCATGTTTATTCATGGGAAGCACATTGTGCACATAAGTATTGGGATCATGCAATGGATGGGATGAATCAAAATATCCTAAAATGTATGAGGAAACTATGGGGGTCTCCTCATGAGAAATATTGGAAAGATCACATGGAGAAAATGGACAACATCCTAAACAATGCATATCCGAAGCTAGGTGTTCATGGCATGGCATATGAGATAAATGATGCAATGGGAGCATATCAATATCATCACAAGAAAAACAAATGCCAATAACCATGGGCTTGTCATATATGCCATATGTGCAAATTGGGTTCATTTTAATAGCATATGCATAGTCACTACAATGAGATTGCAAATATGACATATGATGGATCTCATGCATAGCATATGACAAGTCAAGCGGATTGTCAAACATGATGTGACCGAGAGAATTAGCACAAGAAATCCTATGTAACATGGCATCACAACTAATAGACTCCACATGGCAATCATCATACTCATCATAAATGGGTAAATCATCGCATGGGGAAATCATACTAGCATGAAGCATCTCAATAGGGGGATCAACATCATGCAAGCAATCAATGTCATGAATGTCCACTAGTGGGACTAGAGCATCACCTTCACCTATGTTACCTTGTTAATTCCACTCAAGTGGTGTAGGTGAGGTGGAAAAGACCAAATGGTGGTCATCATCATCAACTTGATGGAACCATGTGGGGGTGCATCATATTCCACCATGGCCATCGTCTTGTCCAAAGGTAGGACATAGTCGTCGTGAATCGGCGCGTCATCATATATGGGACCTAGCACCAAATGAGAAGACACAATAGAGGTAGAGGTCAAGTCGTTAGTGTTAAAAGTGGGCCTCACATGACCTATCAACTATCTCACTCTCTCTATGTGGTGGTTGACTCACTCCCTCAAAATAGGTGCACTCAAACTCACATATGGTGGAGTCACTCATCTCACTCAAGAGGTGGGGGTTGTCGCTCTCCTCACATGGGAATAGTGGAAACACATCATATATGGGGCTAGTGGTGAAATCACTCTCACTCTCAATATGGTGGCTAAAGTCACTCAAGTCATCACATGTCGCCGTGGTCGAAGTGAAAATACCATGCTCAACCGTCTCGTAGTCGTCGTCGTGGATGAAGGCCGAAGATGGCACAACATCACTCTTGCCATGGAGAAGGCCGAAGATGGAGCATCATCACTCTCGCCTCCTAAGACGGAAGCATCATCCTTCCTCGCCACCTTGTCGCTCGCCTTTAAAGCTTGGTCCTTGAGGGTCTCCGTAGTTGTACTCGTCGCCGCACCGTCTTGAAAAAGAGTCATGGAGGACTCGGCATCGTCAATGCCACAAAGAGGGATGGCGTCGAACTTGGGAGTAGCATCTTGGAGCTCGTCGGGCTTGGACATCGTGGTGGTACTAGCCTCATGCTCGTTCTCATGGAGCTTGGTCATCGCGAAGTGAGCTTGGGGTAGAGAAACTTTGGCCTTCATGAGTTCTTGTTCCGCGTTGAGAGCACCAATGTAGTTGTCGTCGAGGGACTTGTAGTTCTTGAGGAAGATCGTCTTGGAGATGTCGTTGTGCAATCCCATCATGAAGTGGAACTTCATCGAAATGGGGTCATCCACACCGGCTCGTCGCAAGGCAATCTTCATCTCCTTGGAGTACTCGTCGATGGACTTGGATCCTTGGATGGTGTTCTCCAATTGTCGTTGAAGTTGTTCCGTGTAGGTTGGAGGCACAAACTCTCGCCGCAAAGCTCTCTTCGTCTTGGGCCAACTCATGTCGTAGCTCTCCGAAGGTGTGTGAAGCCACCATGTGGATGCGTAGTCGTGGAAGTTCCTTGTGGCGCACTTCACTTGATCTTCGGGAGGGACTTGATGTGGCTTGAGGTAGTCATCCATCAAACGCTCCCACTCGAGATACTCCTCGGGTTCTTGAGTCCCATAGAAAGGAATCGTGTGGTCGATGTCGAGGTCGTAGTAGCTCGTGGAAGTCGCGGACTTGAGCTTGGGGAGCTTCTCTTGAGCGTAGACTTGAGGTGCTTGTTGGCGAAGATGCCATATATCCGAAGGTGAAGATGCCTTGAAGTCGCTTGGGCGAAGATGCCAAAGTGGTTGGTGTAGCCGTAGCTCCTTCTTGGTGGTGCTTGTCTCGAGGTCTTCTCTTGTGTTCATGAAGTTTGGACTTGGCGTGAAGTAGGGCTTGTTGCGACTTGTAGGTAGGCGCATCTCGAGCATCTTCATGATGATGTTGTCGTTGTCGTGCTTGAGCTCGATGTAGATGTCGTTCATCATCGTCGTGCACATGTTGCTTGGAGGTGTCTTACCCTTCCTAACGAGGTGGATCACAAACGTGATGGTGATCGCCATGGAGATGTGGACGAGGACGACTTGCGCTTGCATCATTTTTGCACTCCGAAGACTTGTGACTTGAACGTCTCCGCCTTGAGGACGATGAAGGGGAAGAACGGTTGATCAACAAGGTCCGAATCTCCTCCATCCTTGCATCTTGCTCCTCCTTCTGTGCGGAAAGCTTGTTGTTGATGTAGTTGTACACACCGCCGTTGTTGTGGAGGACCGGAGATGAAATGCCTTGCCTATGCATCACAACATTCGAGCCAATATGAGTGGAGAAAGAGAAGAATGAATACCAAATGTACCTTGACCGAAGTTGAAAGTGGATCAATGATCACTCCAATGTGGACAAGGAAATAGCACAATTGGTACCAATTCTTGTCGGTTTCTCACACCTACACGAATAAGGCTTATGGTGGAGCTCGGTGAGGATAGTGGCACAAATTTTTTTTATGCAAAATGTTAGCAAGAGTCAATAATGTTGAAAGAGATTCACAAATTTGCAAGTGAAACAAGTAGACCAATAGCAATATGTGGCACACGGAAACACACACACGGATAGATAAATGGGGTCGTGCAACCAAGGATGAGCACAAAATGTGGAATCCACGGAAAACGCTCATGTTGCACAACTCAAGAGAGACGCTAGCACGATTTCTCAATAGGCGGATACGACACTTGTGCACAACCTATAAGATGCAAAATGTATGAACTTTCTATCCCAAGTATGCTATGTATGTATGGCTCCCGGTGTTATGATCCAAGATGATCTTATATGACAATGTGGTATGATGCTATGGCACTTGCTGACAAGCTTCTTTGCTCTTTCTCTTTTGCTTAAAAGCTTTATTCTTTTTTTTATATGGCCACTTTGCGAAATGCACAAACCAAGATAGCAATTGGGTATATACGGGAACAATCTTGAGGAACACGAGATGATATGATACCAATATGATATGGTATGTATGCAATGTATGGTGTAGATCACTAATGTGCACAAGTAATGTTGCTGACAATACTCAAATGGCTAGTCTCGATAGGCAAGTGACGCAAAATGGTCTAGGGGTTAGCAATGCAATGGCAAGGGAATATACAATGGAGGGATACCACGATACCAAGATGATATGGAGGTTACCATCCGTGTCGATGATGAGTGGTGGTGATCTTGATGGAGATACCAAGATGATGGAGACTCGTCCCTAAGTAGCTGAAACACCTTAGGAAACGGAAAAACCGCAAACTCAAAATCTCAAATGTCAAAAATGTGGTAGCGGGATGCGGTGGTGGTGTTGTGGAAGCTCAATGGGATTGCGACAATGCAATGATGGCTTATGCGAGTAGGAAATGCAGAAATGGAGGGAAAGGTGGTGGACTATACACGGTGTCGGAGTTGGAAGCACGGTCCCTAAGTAGCCGAAACACCTTAGGAGACACAACTCACAACACAAACAAAATTGGGTTAAGTTGGGGTGGAAGAAGTGTATGGTTGGTAAGCCTATGCGGAAGTTATGGTGGTGGTGGTGGTTGATGAAGAAGCAACCGTCCCTAAGTAGCCTAGACACCTTAGAGTCTGAAATCACTCCTCAAGTAACCACATATGCGATGGGGAACAAAATTGGTTAGGTTGCGGAAGTCGGTGGTGGTGTAGCGGATGATGTGGTGGAAGCCCTAGGCAAAGATGCCAAAATTCACAAAATTTGATGGGGTCAAAAGGTGGTGAAACCAAGGTGGGGTCCTAAGGCACGTTGGTACCTTCAAAACGAGCCAAAGAACACTCAAATCGGAGTTCGGAGCAAAAAGTTGTGATGGTTAGGCCAGAAGTTCCGGGCCTAGGGCCGGAAGTTCCGGGCTCCGGAAGTTCCGAGGGGTGGCCGGATGTTCCGTGGGTCGCGGAAAAAGTCTCGGGGAAGCCGGGGGATTTTGGGTAACCTCTCTGTTTAGCCCGGAAGTTCCGGGGCTGGGACGGAAGTTCCGGGGGAGTCCGGAAGTTCCGGGGGTCGTGGAATTTCTTTCGGGACGAACCCTAAATTCCAGATCTGAGAATGTGGGCGGAAAAACTCGATTTTCAGGGTCAAAATTGGGAAGATTTCATGGATAGAAATGGGGGAAAAGATGGGGAATGCTAGATCCACTTGAGACACAACGAATCCATGGATCAAAATCAACAAAACATCATCTAAACCAACAAATCACAAAAAAACAAATTTGGGGCTATTTTTGGTGGGGACTTTTGAATTTATGACGAAATCAACAAAATTAGGCTAGAAAACGAAGAGGGGAGGCTCCGAAATCGTGATCAACGTGGCTCATGATACCAAGATGATGTAGGGTAGAACCCTAATCGCCCGACCTTTCACGTACTTTGCATGATTCTCATAATTGCTTGCACCATATGCATTCCATGAATAACAATGCTCTAGATATTTCTCGTGATGCATTACACAATTTGAGTCTCCGTTATGCTATACATAACAACAAACCTACCATGATGGATGACATGTTTCTATATCGTGCATCTCATTTATTTGAGCATTGGATATTTTGTGCTAACCAACACAAGCACGTGCGCATCATGATGGATGATGTGTACATCTACCACGGACACACAATTTTTCCTTTGTCTTTGTTTTGTGTAGGTACTCATGCACAATCGTCAACCTCTCAATCCCAAGAGTTGACGAAATGAGATCTTGAGAGCAAAGATGACTTGGGATCTTGTGAACTATCCTTACCACCATTCTCTTCGCGCAATGACTACGCGCATCCCTCTCACTTGGCTCTCACACGGCTATGGGCTATATACCGCTTCTCGCTTCATGCTCATTTTACCGTGTTCACTTTGCAGGCAATGCTTGCTTCTATGCCTTTGCCATGCATTTGTGACCCTTGCTTGCATCTACCCATGATTCACAATTATGCTACTCCTATGTGTATTTGCATGCTTGGTGGAGATCCTTGTTGCTATTGCCATGTTTATCATGTTCCTCATGCTATTGATGCTATTTTGCTCATATCATCCTTTCATGCTTGTGCTATGTCATGTGAATTATTCATGCACATTATTTGCACCCATGACATGTTTGCTATCATTCCCTCTAGTACGTTGCATCTTCGCACTACTAGCTTGCTTTCCTTGATTCACATGATTGCTTTCTTTTTCGCATCACCCATGTTCAACTCTTACTCGCTTTATTGGGTTGATGACAAATATGTTCATGCCTCTCACATGATATATTTTGTTCATTGTCGCTTGCCTCCAATTGTTGCATCTATGCTTATTGATCATGGAGACTTGGACACTTTACTTATGATGCATGCTTGCTTGATTGAGCCTATTGTATTTGGTTGTTCTCGCATCATATGCCTCCATACCATGAAATTCTCCCTTGTCCTTTCTTATGATGAGCATGATACATACACTTGTTGGGTATCTTACCACACGAATGATAGGTTTTGCACTTCCGCTAACCTCATTTGTTTTTCCGAGTGTTTGTTATGTTCTTTCATTTTGAAGGATTCACATGGCGATACCGTCATGAGACAATTTGGTCATGTGAAAGCATACACGATGTGCAACACCAATATTTGCGAGAATCTCCTAAAGGTGAACTCCTTCCCTTTGAGCCATCCTCAATTACGCATATTGGATGGTTCACTCTTTCATTGTTGTCTCCTTCTTGTTGGCTACATGTTACATCTCACTTATGGAGGAGCTACATGGGAGATTAGCTCTATGGACCTTCAAGTTGAGGAGCGCTCGGACTTATTGGAAGCACCTTCAAACCTCCACTCACGCCACGACATTGAGCATTGGTACACCAACACCTCCATACTTGTTGATTGTGCCCACACATGTCATGCTCGATGGACATATCATACACATGACAAATTTTCATCTTATGCATGGATTGACTCATATTACGATTGCCTTGTTGCATCTTGTCTTTCTATGTCATCCATGATATATGAGCTTGTGCATTTCATTAGAAAATTTGTTGTGATATACCTTGATGGCATATTCATACATCATGATCTTATTGCCTACCATCAATTCCATGATCACATCACATTGAGCATCCATTACCATATTGGTGCTATTGATAAACCGTCTCACTATGACATCATTTTGCACCGTGGTTGCATTGATCATATTCACAACACATTTGTGTGTATAATGAATGTTTTTGCTCCCATGAATGCTTTGCATACCATTGCATATCTTTTAGATAAGCTTCATGCACCTTGTGATGCTCAATCTTGTCGCACGGACTCATTCTTACATGATGGACACTTTATGTGCGCTAACCATTGTATTTCCGAGTGTCGTTTGTGTTTGCTCTTTTTGCATGTGTACCACTCCGGAGACACCTTGGAGTACTTGGATTGCACCATGTCTTCCACTTCGTCCAACTACAAGTCCGTCCACGACAACCGTTTCCATGGTGATGAGGATCACGATCCGAGGATGGATCTTTCCCACGGGACGGGAGATGATGCGGAGCATCCTACGATCATCCCCATGTACACTCAAGCATACGCCTTTGGGCCTAAGGTGAACTCGCTCCTTCCCGAATCTTCCCTTTCCGCATGTAAGACATGGATGCTACTTCAAGCGCGGACCTTGTGCATACTCAGGTACACCCGAGGAGACCATGGAGAACCCAAGGACCAAGGCTAAGCGTGCGTGGAAGCGACGACGGAAGAAGAGGGAGATAGCTCCAGGACCCGGACATCCGGCCCCAGGCCAAAGGCGCAGTGTACCGGCGAAGTCAAATGCACCAGGTTATTATGACTAACACGTTGTATGAACAACACACACTTCGACCTATGTCCCCTTCAAGATTTTTTTATGAAGACATAACGAGTTGAAGGCGAGCAGGAGCCGTGCATCGAGGCGACATAATATTAATAGAAACTTCATTTTTCTTAGTTGAAAGTTGACATTTGATAGTGTTAGGAGGCCCCACCCATAATTACCCCATAAAACTCTATTTCCCGAAAATATAATGGGGGGAAAGGGAAAACGAGGGATACATGCAACCAATGTCTCGTGTACGTGTGTCTTTTTTTGCATCGTTTTTATGCATGTTATCGCGTAGAAAGGGAAAAAGGAAAATTCAAGTAGTACAAGGGTCGAACTACAAAAGGAATAAAACAAGAAATCAAAAAGGGAAAACCGGGAACCAACTGCATCCCTTGTTTTGCCTTCGCGCGTGGTCCGCGCGTCACAATCTGTTATCACGCAGAAAGGGAAAAATGAAAAATTCAGGTAGTACAAGGGTCAAACTACAAAAGGTACAAAACCATAAACCAGAAAGGGAAAACCGGGAACCAATCACGTCCCTTGTTTTGCCTTCGCGGGAGCTCCGTGCTTCACACTTGTCGCACACGGAGCGCTTTCGAATTGTTCTCCCATTCCTTTTTGAAGGAGCGCTCTTTTTGGGTCATTGACTAGTTGATCTCAATTTTAAGAGCATGGTTAACAATACAACCAGTCGATGGCTCAATATACTGCCATGTTATCTGTAACCATTATCTATAAGCACTTACAATAATGTGGGCTATAAGGTTGGCTACTACATTAGTACTTTTGTTTTATCTTCTCTCTATCACTTTCTTCCCATTTATTGCATTTACCTAAAATGCGTATATAACTAGACTCTTGCATGAGAGCCCACTCCCCTTACCTTTTCAAATCTCACTCCTCCACATAGGCAAAAGGACACCGCTAGGCATCAGACTACTGATAGCTTGCATCTATCAGACCAGTCTTGCACCGTCCGATTGAGAGCCAGGTGTACGTCCGATTAGGTAATTAATTATGAGGCCGGAGCGTGAAGATTGGTCCGTAAAAGCGGCACTTGCATAGTTAGTTTGCATGCGGAGATTTGTTTACTAACTACCAATCCTGTAAATCACGTCAGATTTATTCCTAGTGCTAACTCCTGGTGGTCTCTTCACTCATTCCCTCTACTTCCTTCACGTGCTTCATTTGTTTTTTCATGTGCTTCCCATGCATCTATTTGATGGTCAAGGATAGGAAGCATATATTTTCATAAGTGGAAACATGTTTTACTAAGTGGAATCATGCTAAGAAATAAACAATTTATTTTCTTTCCGTCTGCTAAAAAATACGCTTCCATATTAAGCTGAGATTGTGTAACGACCTCGATGCGGCTATATCTCCTACGTGTCGAAGCACGACTTAGAGGCATAACCGCATTGAAAGCAATGTCGCAAGTAAGGTAATCTTCACAATATCCCATGTAATATAGATACTAAAAGGGGAAGGTAACATAGTTGGCTTACACTCGCCATGTCACACAAAGTACATAAATAGCATTACATCAACCAATCACTCATGGCCCGACTATGGTGCCAAAATAAAAGATCAACCCAACATGCGACACGGTCCCGATCTCCCCAACTGGGCACCACTACTGATCATCAGGGAAAGACATGTAGTAACGGAGGGAAGCTTCATCGAACTCCCACTTGAGCTCAAGCGCGTCATCTGGAATGGAATCATGAGGCCCTGCATCTGGTTTGGAAGTAATCTGTGAGCCACGGGGACTCAACAATCTCGCACCCTCACGATCAAGACTATTTAAGCTTATAGGAAAAGCAAGGTAAATATGTGGAGCTGCAGCAAGCGACTAGCATGTATGGTGGCTAACCTGTTCGCAAAAGAGAGCAAGAAGAGAAGGCAAAGCACGAACGAATAACTAGAGAACAACCTGCGGCAAGCATTACTCCAACACTATGTTCACTTCCCGGACTCCACCGAGGAGTTACCCATGATGACATCTGACGAGTCCTCTGCCTGAGCTTCATTCAGCAAGTTGACCTTGGCGGAATTGGGGTTATGCTTGATCACAGCTGTACTTGCCGATCTCACAGGAGGAGGAGGAGGGAGGCACCTCTGATTGAAGCATTTGTTGGCATAGTGACCCTTCTGTTGGCACTTGTTGCACGTGACCTCTGAAAGTGGACGGTGGTACGGAGCACTCGATCTTGGGGCTTGAGACGAAGTCTTGTTCTGAAAGCCAGGGTTGGGTGGGTGGGAAGATCCACTGCCACCTTTGCTCTTCTGATACGGCTGACGGAACGGAGGAGGAGGAAGCCAATACTTCTGCTGCTTGGCCAATTGAGTAGAGGAAGAAGGAGTATCATCTCTTACTCGCTTCTTGGAAGCATCACACTTCAGTTGAGCAGCCTCTTGCTTCAATGCCATGTTGTAGAACTCATCGTACCTCAAGGGCTCAAAGAGAACAAGAGCTAGCTGGATTTCTTCTCTGAGACCACCCCTGAACTGGTATATCATGCTCTTCTCGTCAGGGACGTCCTGCTTAGCAAAGCGGGCGAGCTTCTGAAACAACTTGTTGTAGTCATAGATAGACAAAGAGCCTTGCTTCAGGTTGCCGAATTCCTCACGCTTGCTCTCAACCACGCTCTGAGGAATATGATGAGCTTTGAAGTCTTGACGGAATTCATCCCAGGTAATCACACGGGCTCCTCTGGAATCCTTGTACTGCTGGAACCATTCTGCAGCTTGGTCTTTGAGTTGAAAGGAAGCAAATTTGACAAAGTCCTCAGGCCTGACGTTACTGCACTCGAAATGCTTGCACAAGTCCACGAGCCAAACGTCAGCATCAGTTGCCTCAACACAATTGCTGAAAGTCTATGGCCCATTAGTAAGGAACTGGTTGAGTGTAGCAAAGTGATTCTGATTGTTGCCCTGGTTGCCTTGGTTGCCTTGATTCTCTTGATTGCGTTCTTGAAGAATTTGCATGATCAACTGCGTGTTAGCATTGGTAGCGGCCATCACAGCTTGCCATGCCTCTGGAGGAGGGGGAGGTGGTGGCGGATCCTGATTCTGATTTTGATTCTGATTGCTGCTCTTAGCGGGAGCCATCCTGAAGAGGGTGACATCCATTAGCACATTGACAGATAAAATTGAAGCTGAATCAAGCGGGTTGAAATTGCAACATATAGTCTTCACATCCGAACATAAGAACGAATGCATTCCACTTGAAATGGTCACATATCAATAAATTGAGAAGCCACTTAGAATTTAGGTAGAGGAATAAATCAACAAGGTACGGAACAAGAACGAATACTCGGTAAGAAATCCCAATCTCAAACCAAATATCCGTGGAAGAAGAGCTAGAGCTACAAGAATTCCCACCTATGAAACTCCCGAACTTTTTTGGTTATGCAATCAGGTGTTGGGGATAGAGGGGAAGCATAATATCTCACCCAAATCTAGCAAATCCTACATCCACCTATATCCATCCTTCAACACATAACCGAGAAAAACTTTGGAAACCATCTACCTCAACCTTCGAAAAGCATCCGTTATACAAGTTATGGCAATACTCCCGAACTCCCGCCCCAGTACTGGGTGGCGTCGAGGTTATCTCACCAACAACTACATAAAAGAGATTTTTCGATGTCGGCGTACTAAACTCAGGTATTCCAGAACTGCAACGATAAAATTGTGACGACAACACCTCGGAGCTCAACTCCCCGGGACACTGCCACAACCCCTAAATGACAGGAGGCACCAAGAACAATGTTCTCGTCACAAATCGATCGAAACGATTCCAAGATACCCGCGTGATCCTAAATTTTTTTTTGTGAAATTTGAGAAGAGAAGAGTCAAAACTCTACGTCAGGATGCCTTACCAGAGCGATGAAGGGACTGGGGAGTAAAAAGAATTCCTAAACTCTCCGATATATAATTCCTAAATGACACAAAACATTTTTTTCTAGACTCAACTCGGCCGCTAAAAATGATCAAGCAGTGGGGGCTCCTAAGGTCGGGGAAGGCTCTGATTACCAACTTGTAACGCCCTCGATGCGGCTATATCTCCTACGTGTCGAAGCACGACTTAGAGGCATAACCGCATTGAAAGCAATGTCGCAAGTAAGGTAATCTTCACAACATCCCATGTAATATAGATAATAAAAGGGGAAGTTAACATAGTTGGCTTACACTCACCACGTCACACAAAGTACATAAATAGCATTACATCAACCAATCACTCATGGCCCGACTACGGTGCCAAAATAAAAGATCAACCCAACATGCGACACGGTCCCGATCTCCCCAACTGGGCACCACTACTGATCATCAGGGAAAGACACGTAGTAACGGCGGGAAGCTTCATCGAACTCCCACTTGAGATCAAACGCGTCATCTGGAACGGAATCATCAGGCCCTGCATCTGGTTTGGAAGTTATCTGTGAGCCACGGGGACTCAGCAATCTCGCACCCTCGTGATCAAGACTATTTAAGCTTATAGGAAAAGCAAGGTAAATATGTGGAGCTGCAGCAAGCGACTAGCATGTATGGTGGCTAACATGTTCGCAAAAGAGGGCGAGAAGAGAAGGCAAAGCACGAACGAATAACTAGAGAACAACCTGCGGCAAGCATTACTCCAACACCGTGATCACTTCCCAGACTCCACCGAGAAGAGACCATCACGGTAACTCACACAGTTCGATTCATTTTAATTAAGTTTAGGTTCAAGTTATCTACAACCGGACATTAACAAATTCCCATCTGCCCATAACTGCGGGCACGACTTTCGAAAGTTCAAATCCCTGCAGGGGAGTCCCAACTTAGCCAATGACAAGCTCTCACGGTCAACGAAGGATATACCTTCTCCCGAGACATTCCGATCAGACTCGGTATCCCGGTTCTACAAGACACTTCGACAAGTTAAAACAAATCCAGCAACACCACCCACTGTGCCGACAAATCCCGATAGGAGCTGCACATATCTCGTTTTCAGGGCACACCGGATAAGCTAAGCGTATGGACGCCAACGTAACCCAAGTTGCCAAGGGACGGCCCCGCACGGTGCTCTAGGTTGGACCAACACTTAGAGAAGCACTGGCCCGGGGGTTTAAAATAAAGATGACCCTTGAGTCCGCGAAACCCAAGGGAAAAAGGCTAGGTGGAAAATGGTAAAACCAAGGTTGGGCATTGCTGGAGGAGTTTTATTCAAGGCGAACTATCAAGGGGTTCCCATTATCACCCAACCGCGTAAGGAACGCAAAATCCGGGAACATAACACTGATATGACGGAAACTAGGGCGGCAAGAGTGGAACAAAACACTAGGAAAAAGGCCGAGCCTTCCACCCTTTACCAAGTATATAGATGCATTAAGATAACAAGATAAATATAGTGATATCCCAACAAGTAAAAAATATTCCAACAAGGAACGGCCTCCAATCTTCACCTTCAACTAGCAACGCTATAAGAGGGGCTGAGCAAAGCGGTAACATAGTCAATCAACGGTTTGCTAGGACATGGTGGGTTAGAGGTTTGACATGGCAATTTGAGAGGCATGATAGGCAAGTGGTAGGCATCGTAGCATAGGCATAGCAAAATAGTGAGCATCCAGCAAAGCAATGATAGAAGTGATTTCGAGGGTATGATCATCTTGCCTGCAAAGTTGTCAGAGTTGACTGGATCCTCAAAAGCAAACTCAATGGGCTCCTCGTTAGCGAACTTGTCTCCCGGCTCTACCCAAACAAGACAAACAAGCAAAAAGGACAGAATCAACCACGTGCAAAGCTCAAACAACATGATGCAAAGACGGTATGCTATGCGGGATGCGATATGTGATGCATATGCAAGATTTGACAAGGAATGAATGAACCTGGCCTCAACTTGGAAATCCAAGTGTGCCACTGGAAAGGTGAGACGATTTTGCTTGAATTCGATATAAAGAACACCGGAATCGGAGACACGGTTTGGAAATGACGAGCAAAACAAATATGGCACCGGTCTGCGATATACAACAAGTGACCATCTAAATGCAACAAGACGAACATGCTACAACACCCAAACATGGCGAAAAAATACATGGCAGGGATCCATTCATGATGCTTAACAAAAGATGAACACTGAGCTACGGCCAAATCATCCATTAACAGGTTCAAACAAGCATGGCAAAAGAGCAATTGGAAAACAGATTTCAGACTTAGTGAAATTAACACTTGTCTGGAATTTCAGATCAGGTAGCACACTTCGGAGCATGAAAACTAGATGCTACAGGAACTTAATATGGAAAAGTAAAGCATGGCATGGAGCTACTCAAAGATATTAACAAAAGTCCCTTAGTGACCTTCAGCCAAAAGGGATCCGAAAATATAATTGCAAGCATGTGAACATGGCAAAAACATAATCAGGTTACAGACTTAGTGAACAACTGGGGCATGCAAATCAGATATCAAGTAGGCGTGTTTACGAGCTCGATGCACTCACTACAGAGCAAGGCATGACAATCTAAGCATATACCCATCAAGAATACACATTATAAAAGCTAGAAATGTCAAGAACAACAACATAGCATGCACGGATCAACTACAACATCCTCGGCGAAATCGCTAACAAGTAGACAATCTGCCCAGATTCACGAAATGACAAAAGTAGAGCTCGATTGACTCAAGCTAGGGTGCTCCATAATTGCAAACAAAGACATGGCTGGATATAGCACTACAAGATTAACAAAACATCCTTACTGATCATCCTCAAAAGAGGCACGGATCACTAGGAAACAACATGAACATATGGCATATTGATATAAACAGATCAAGGACTTAGTGGAATTGCTAAGTCCCTGGAATCAGCATTAACGAATGCACCACTTTGCAAGCTTGTGCTAGTCACCACACACATCACAAAAATACATGGATTGCACCTCTAGAAAGATGGCAAAGCATATAACAAAACTCATGTAGAGCTCATGGGCATATCATGCACACAATAATCATGGCAAAAATGACAAATAGCCATTTGGTGCAGCAGATCTGACAATTATCTCAAATAGCACTCTTCCAACAGCGTTTAGGGCATCAAGATGAACTCAAGTGAAAATGATGCAATGATATGAAATGGTGTGCTCTCTAAGACGAACATTTTGATATGCTATATGCCCGAAACGGGTCTACGGATGCAAAGTTACGATGCGATGAACATAGCTAAATAATCTGCAGACTTAAGAAAAAAAAGGTCAACCCTAGGGTTTCCCGATCTGGATCTGGATCGCCGGCACGGTTCCCGAGGCAGCCCGCCGGAGTTCCTGTAGCAGAGCTCGCCGGAGGGAAGTAGGGGACGTCGAGGGGACCGGCGGATCCGGCGAGAGGGGTCGCCGGAGATGGCACGGTCGAGCGCGGTCGCCGGAGCCGGGAGCTCCTCTCCCTAGTGCGGGCACCGGCGAGGCCTTGAGGCGGCGGGGCGAGGTCCGGTGGCGGCGGCCGGCGATGTGGCCGGACCCGAGGAGGACGGCGGCGGGCGTCAGGAGCTCGATCTGGCCCGGGCGCGGCGCGGGCGGGCCTGCTCCGGGCCGGCGGGCCTGTCGGCGGGGAAGTGGGCGCGGTAGTGCGGTGAATAGGAGGCGGACACGTGGCGGCGATGGCTGGGTCGGACGTGTCCGGCCCGAGCGGACGCGTCCGGCGGCGAGAGGTGGGAGGCGACTAGGGTCTCACCCGTGATTTCGAATGGGAGGTATTTATAGGCATAGAGGGAGCTAGGAGTGTCCAAATGAGGTGTGGTTTTAGGCCACACGATCGTGATCGAACGCATTAGATGATGGAGAGGGTTTTGGTGGATTTTGGGCCAAATTGGAGGGGGTTTTTGGCTGCAACACACAGGAGGCCTTTTCGGTCCCTCGGTTAACCGATGGAGCATCAAACGAAGTCCAAATGGTACGAAACTTGACAGGCGGTCTACCGGTGGTAAACCAAGGCCGCTTGGCAAGTCTCGGTCCAATCCGGAAATGTTTAACCCCCACACACAAAAAAAAGGTAGAAATGACCACCGGAGGAGAACGGAGCGCCGGAATGCAAAACGGACAACGGGGAAAATGCTCGGATGCATGAGACGAACACGTATGCAAATGCAATGCACATGATGACATGATATGAGATGCATGACAACGACACAACACACGGAGACAAAACCCGAACCCGAGAAAATAAAATAACTTAACGTCGGAAACGGCAAGAGTTGGATTACATATTAGGTAAGTCATATCCGGGGTGTCACAACACTCCAACACTACGGAAGGATCTCGTCCCGAGATCTAGGACTGGAAGAACGCCGGGTACTCAGAACGGAGGTGATCCTCGCGTTCCCAGGTGGCTTCATGGTCGGAATGGTGTGACCACTTGACTTTGAGGAATTTGATTGACTTATTGCGAGTCTTGCATTCAGTCTCTTCAAGAATAGCAACGGGGTGCTCACGATAAGAGAGATCTTCTTGGAGCTCAATGTCTTCGAAGTTGACGGTGCGGTCAGGAGTCTTGAAGCACTTGGGGAGCTGAGAGACATGGAACACGCATGCACATTTGCAAAGTTTGAAGGAAGCTCGAGTTGATAGGCAAGATCGCCTCTCTTGCTGATGATCTTGAAAGGTCCCACGTATCTAGGGTCAAGCTTCCCTTTGATACTGAAGCGACGAGTACCTTTCATTGGAGAGACACGGAGGTAAACATGATCTCCGATCTCGAAAGCCAAATCATGGTGCTTACTATCATAGTAGCTCTTCTGGCGCGATTGCGCTGCTTTGAGGTTATCTCGAGTGACTTTACACATGTCCTCTACCTCTGTGATTAAGTCATTTCCATGAAGTTGACGTTCGCCGGTTTCAGACCAGTTGAGAGGGGTACGACACTTCCTGCCATACAGAATTTCGAATGGGGCCTTGCCCGAACTTGCTTGAAAACTGTTGTTGTAGGAGAATTCAGCATATGGAAGACAATCCTCCCACTTCATGCCGAAGGAAATCACACAAGCCCTGAGCATATCTTCAAGAATCTGGTTGACACGCTCGACTTGATCGCTAGTTTGAGGATGGAAAGCTGTGCTAAAGCGGATGTTGGTGCCCATGGCCTTCTGAAAAGAATCCCAAAACTTGGAGGTAAAGATGCTGCCACGGTCTGAAGAGATCACCTGTGGAATACCATGCAGTGAGACAATTCGAGAGGTATAGAGCTCCGCGAATTGAGCTGATGTGATAGACTCTTTGATAGGCAGAAAGTGAGCCACTTTAGTGAGTTTGTCGATGACAACGAATATAGCATCATTGCCACGCTTGGACATTGGAAACCCAGTCACGAAGTCCATCTCAATGTGGTCAAACTTCCATTCTGGAATGGCAAGAGGTTGGAGGAGACCAGCTGGCCTTTGGTGTTCTGCCTTCACTCTCCTGCAGACATCACACTCATTCACGAACTGAGCAATCTCACGCTTCATTCGAGTCCACCAATAAGCCTGCTTGAGGTCCTGATACATCTTCGTGCTCCCAGGGTGGATGGAGAGGAGTGAATTATGAGCCTCATTCATGATCACCTTACGAAGACCACCTTTGGGCACAACAATACGATCCTCGAAGAAGAGAGTATCCTTGTCATCAAGGCGGTAGCACTTGTACTTGGGTTGACTTTTGGCAATCCCATTCTTCACCTTCTTCACCATAGCATCAAGAAGTTGAGCCTCGCGAATATGATCTTCCAAAGTAGGAGAGACTTGAAGGTTGGCGAGGAAACCTTGAGGAACAACTTGCAAATTGAGTTTGCGGAAAGCTTCACAAATCTCGGGTTGGTGAGGCTTGAGAATTAGACTGTTGCAGTAAGCCTTCCTGCTCAATGCGTCAGCAATCACATTGGCCTTGCCTGGTGTATACTCGATACTCGGATTATACTCTTGAATCATTTTGACCCATCGAGTCTGCCCGAGGTTGAGATTAGGCTGAGTGAAGATGTACTTGAGACTCTTGTGGTCAGTGAAGATGTCCACTTTTCTTCCCAATAAGAGATGTCTCCAAGTCAACAGAGCATGGACAACTGCCGCCAACTCGAGGTCATGAGTGGGGTAGTTCTTCTCGTTGGGCTTCAACTGATGAGAGGTATAAGCCACAACTTTCTTCTCTTGCATCAAAACTGCACCAAGACCTTGGAGAGAGGCATCGCAGAAGACCTCAAATGGTTTGGATTCATCAGGAGGAGTCAGAACTGGAGCAGTGACCAATTTCTCTTTCAAAGTGTTGAAAGCGATGTCACATTCCGGAGACCAAACGTACTTGACGTGCTTCTGGAGAAGGTTTGAAAGGGGCTTCGCAATCTTAGAAAAGTTCTCCATGAACCTTCGATAGTAGCTTGCGAGACCGAGGAAGCTACGGAGTTGCTTCACATTCTGAGGTGGTTCCCAATTCACAATTGCAGACACCTTCTCGGGATTCACCGCAATGCCCTTGGCAGAGATGATATGCCCAAGATAAAGAACCTCATCGAGCCAAAACTCGCACTTTGAGAACTTGGCGCAGAACTGGTGTTCCCTGAGCTTATCGAGCACCAAACGCAAGTGCTTGGCATGATCTTCCTTGTTCTTCGAAAAGACTAGAATGTCGTTGAGATAGACCAAAACAAAGTCATTGGTGTAGGCGTTGAAGATGAAGTTCATCATGCGAGAGAAAGTCGGAGGAGCGTTGACGAGGCCAAAAGACATGACAGTGTATTCATATGAACCATAGCTTGTCCTGAAAGCCGTCTTGGGAATATCTTGATCACGAATTCGGATCTGGTGATAACCCATACGGAGATCAAGCTTGGAGAATACTTGGGCACCTTTGAGTTGTTCGAACAGCTCGTTGATGTTGGGAAGTGGGTACTTGTTCTTGATAGTCTTCTTGTTCAATGGACGGTAGTCAACACAAAGTCAGTCCGTTCCATCCTTCTTCTTCACAAAAAGAACTCCACAACCCCACGGAGAAGAACTAGGTAGGATGAGACCCATTCGTTCTTGAATATCGAGTTGCTTCTTCAGCTCCTTCAACTCTTCAGGTCCGAGCTTGTAAGGACGTTTGCACACAGGTTCCGTGCCAGGCTCAAGATCGATGACGAATTCAACTGGCCGGTGTGGAGGCATTCCTGGAAGCTCTTCTGGAAAGACGTCTTGATATTCGCAAACAACTGGAATTTGAGAGATGGCATCCAGTTCACCCTTCTCACTGAGAGAAAACAGATGGATTGTATCGTCATTAGCGGCAAAAACAATTACATCCTCAGACGAATGAGTCAATTGCATCTGCCTAGCAGCACAATCAAGCTGAGCCTTGTGCTTAGAAAGCCAATCCATTCCGAGAATAAGATCAATATCCGAGTTACTAAGGACCATTGGAGAAGAAAGAAACTTGAAATCACCCATCATGATAGAAACATCCGGGACTATTGAAGTAGCCCTCATAGACTTAGCCAGAGAAACCACTCCCATAGGTTTACCCAACATTTGCGTAACAAAGTCATGCTTGGAAACAAATGATCTTGACATGAAACAATGCGATGCACCAGTGTCAAAAAGAACTTTTGCAGGAATAGAGTTAACTGGAAAGTTACCCATGATGACATCTGACGAGTCCTCTGCCTGAGCTGCATTCAGCAAGTTGACCTTGGCGGAATTGGGGTTATGCTTGACCACAGCTCTACTTGCCGATCTCACAGGAGGAGGAGGAGGGAGGCGCCTCTGATTGAAGCATTTGTTGGCATAGTGACCCTTCTGTTGGCACTTGTTGCACGTGACCTCTGAAAGCGGACGGTGGTACGGAGCACTCGATCTTGGGGCTTGAGACGAAGTCTTGTTCTGAAAGCCAGGGTTGGGTGGGTGGGAAGATCCACTGCCACCTTTGCTCTTCTGATACGGCTGACGGGACGAAGGAGGAGGAAGCCAATACTTCTGCTGCTTTGCCAATTGAGTACAGGAAGAAGGAGTAGCATCTCTGACTCGCTTCTAGGAAGCATCACACTTCAGTTGAGCAGCCTCTTGCTTCAATGCCATGTTGTAGAACTCATCGTACCTCAAGGGCTCAAAGAGAACAAGAGCTAGCCAGATTTCTTCTCTGAGACCACCACTGAACTGGTATATCATGCTCTTCTCGTCAGGGACGTCCTGCTTAGCAAAGCGGGCGAGCTTCTGAAACAACTTGTTGTAGTCATAGATAGACAAAGAGCCTTGCTTCAGGTTGCCGAATTCCTCACGCTTGCTTTCAACCACGCTCTGAGGAATATGATGAGCTTTGAAGTCTTGACGGAATTCATCCCAGGTAATCACACGGCCTCCTCTGGAATCCTTGTACTGCTGGAACCATTCTGCAGCTTGGTCTTTGAGTTGAAAGGAAGCGAATTTGACAAAGTCCTCAGGCTTGACGTTACTGCACTCGAAATGCTTGCACAAGTCCACGAGCCAATCGTCAGCATCAGTTGCCTCAACACAATTGCTGAAAGTCTTTGGCCCGTCAGCAAGGAACTGGTTGAGTGTAGCAAAGTGATTCTGATTGTTGCCCTGGTTGCCTTGGTAGCCTTGATTCGCTTGATTGCGTTCTTGAAAAATTTGCATGATCAACTGCGTGTTAGCATTGGTAGCGGCCATCACAGCTTGCCATGCCTCCGGAGGAGGGGGAGGTGGTGGCGGATCCTGATTCTGATTTTGATTCTGATTGCTGCTCTTAGCGGGAGCCATCCTGAAGAGGGTGACATCCGTTAGCACATTGACAGATAAAATTGAAGCTGAATCAAGCGGGTTGAAAATTGCAACATATAGTCTTCACATCCGAACATAAGAACGAATGCATTCCACTTGAAATGGTCACATATCCATAAATTGAGAGGCCACTTAGAATTTAGGTAGAGGAATAAATCAACAAGGTACGGAACAAGAACGAATACTCGGTAAGAAATCCCAATCTCAAACCAAATATCCGTGGAAGAAGAGCTAGAGCTACAAGAATTCCCACCTATGAAACTCCCGAACTTTTCCGGTTATGCAATCAGGTGTTGGGGATACAGGGGAAGCATAATATCTCACCCAAATCTAGCAAATCCTACATCCAGCTGTATCCATCCTTCAACACATAACCGAGAAAAACTTCGGAAACCATCTACCTCAACCTTCGAAAAGCATCCGTTATACAAATTATGGCAAAACTCCCGAACTCCCGCCCCAGTACTGGGTGGCGTCGAGGTTATCTCACCAACAACTGCATAAAAGAGATTTTTCGATGTCGGCGTACTAAACTCAGGTATTCCAGAACTGCAACGATAAAATTGTGACGACAACACCTCGGAGCTCAACTCCCCGGGACACTGCCACAACCCCTAAAAATGACAGGAGGCACCAAGAACAATGTTCTCTTCACAAATCGATCAGAACGATTCCAAGACACCCGCGTGATCCTAAATTTTTTTTAGTGAAATTTGAGAAGAGAAGAGTCAAAACTCTACGTCAGGATGCCTTACCAGAGCGATGAAGGGACTGGGGAGTAAAAAGAATTCCTAAACTCTCCGATATATAATTCCTAAATGACTCAAAACATTTTTTTTCTAGACTCAACTCGGCCACTAAAAATGATCAAGCAGTGGGGGCTCCTAAGGTCGGGGAAGGCTCTAATTACCAACTTGTAAAGCCCTCGATGCGGCTATATCTCCTACGTGTCGAAGCATGACTTAGAGGTATAACCGCATTGAAAGCAATGTCACAAGTAAGGTAATCTTCACAACATCCCATGTAATGTAGATAATAAAAGGGGAAGGTAACATAGTTGGCTTACACTAGTCATGTCACACAAAGTACATAAATAGCATTACATCAACCAATCACTCATGGCCCGACTACGGTGCCAAAATAAAAGATCAACCCAACATGCGACACGGTCCCGATCGCCCCAACTAGGCACCACTACAGATCATCAGGGAAAGAAACGTAGTAACGGCAGGAAGCTTCATCAAACTCCCACTTGAGATCAAGCGCGTCATCTGGAACGGAATCATCAGGCCCTGCATCTGGTTTGGAAGTAATGTTTGAGCCACGGGGACTCAGCAATCTCGCACCCTCGTGATCAAGACTATTTAAGCTTATAGGAAAAGCAAGGTAAATATGTGGAGCTGCAGCAAGCGACTAGCATGTATGGTGGCTAACCTGTTCGCAAAAGAGAGCGAGAAGAGAAGGCAAAGCACGAACGAATAACTAGAGAACAACCTGCGGCAAGCATTACTCCAACACCGTGTTCACTTCCCGGACTCTGCCTAGAAGAAACCATCACGGTAACTCACACAGTTCGATTCATTTTAATTAAGTTTAGGTTCAAGTTATCTACAACCGAACATTAACAAATTCCCATTTTCCCATAACCACGGGCACGGCTTTCGAAAGTTCAAATCCCTGCAGGGGAGTCCCAACATAGCCCATGAAAATCTCTCACGGTCAACGAAGGATATACCTTCTCCCGAGACATTCCGATCAGACTCGGTATCCCGGTTCTATAAGACACTTTGACAAGTTAAAACAAATCTAGCAACACCACCCGCTGTGCCGACAAATCCCGATAGGAGCTGCACATATCTCGTTTTCAGGGCACACCGGATAAGCTAAGTGTACGGAAGCCAACGTAACCCAAGTTGTCAAGGGACGGCCCCGCTTGGTGCTCTAGGTTGGACCAACACTTAGAGAAGCACTGGCCCGAGGGTTTAAAATAAAGATGACCCTTGAGTCTGCAAAACCCAAGGGAAAAAGGCTAGGTGGAAAATGGTAAAACCAAGGTTGGGCATTGCTGGAGGAGTTTTATTCAAGGCGAACTATCAAGGGGTTCCCATTATCACCCAACCGCGTAAGGAACGCAAAATCCGGGAACATAACACCGATATGACGGAAACTAGGGCGGCAAGAGTGGAACAAAACACTAGGCAAAAGGCCGAGCCTTACACCCTTTACCAAGTATATAGATGCATTAAGATAACAAGATAAATATAGTGATATCCCAACAAGTAAAAAATATTCCAACAAGGAACGGCCTCCAATCTTCACCTGCAACTAGCAACGCTACAAGAGGGGCCGAGCAAAGCGGTAACATGACCAATCAACGGTTTTCTAGGACATGGTGGGTTGGAGGTTTGACATGGCAAATTGGGAGGCATGATAGGCAAGTGCTAGGCATCGTAGCATAGGCATAGCAAAAGAGCGAGCATCTAGCAAAGCAAAGATAGAAGTGATTTCGAGGGTATGATCTTCTTGCCTGCAAAGTTGTCAGAGTTGACTGGATCCTCGAAAGCAAACTCAACGGGCTCCTCGTTAGCGAACTTGTCTCTCGGCTCTACCCAAACAAGACAAACAAGCAAACAGGACACAATCAACCACGTGCAAAGCTCAAACAACATGATGCAAACACGGTATGCTATGCGGGATACGATATGTGATGCATATGCAAGATTTGACAAGGAATGAATGAACCTGGCCTCAACATGGAAATCCAAGTGTGCCACTGGAAAGGTGAGATGATTTCGCTTGAATTCGATATAAAGAACACCGGAATCGGAGACACGTTTTGGAAATGACGAGCAAAACAAATATGGCACCGGTCTGTGATATACAGCAAGTGACCATCTAAATTCAACAAGACAAACATGCTACAGCACCCAAACATGGCAACAAAATACATGGCAGGGATCCATTCATGATGCTTAACAAAAGATGAACACTGAGCTACGGCCAAATCATCCATTAACAGGTTCAAACAAGCATGGCAAAAGAGCAATTGGAAAACAGATTTCAGACTTAGTGAAATTAACACTTGTCTGGAATTTCAGATTAGGTAGCACACTTCAGAGCATGAAAACTAGATGCTACAGGAACTTAACATGGCAAAGTAAAGCATGGCATGGAGCTAATCAAAGATCTTAACAAAAGTCCCTTAGTGACCTTGAGCTAAAAGAGATCAGAAAATACAATTGCAAGCATGTGAACATGGCAAAAACATAATCAGGTTACAGACTTAGTGAACAACTGGGGCATGCAAATCAGATATCAAGTATGCATGTTTACGAGCTCGATGCACTCACTACAGAGCAAGGCATGACAATCTAAGCATATACCCATCAAGAATAAACATTATACAAGCTAGACATGGCAAGAACAACAACATAGCATGCACGGATCAACTACAACATCCTCGGCAAAATCGCTAACAAGTAGACAATCTGCCCAGATTCACGAAATGACAAAAGTAGAGCTCGATTGACTCAAGCTAGGTTGCTCCATAATTGCAAACAAAGACATGGATGTATAGAGCAATACAATATTAACAAAACATCCTTACTAATCATCCTCAAAGAGGCACGGATCACTAGGAAACAACATGAACATATGGCATATTGATATAAACAGATCAAGGACTTTGTGGAATTTCTAAGTCCCTGAAATCAGCATTAATGAATGCACCACTTTGCAAGCTTGTGCTAGTCACCACACACATCACAAAAATACATGGATTGCACCTCTAGAAAGATGGCAAAGCATATAACAAAACTCATGTAGAGCTCATGGGCATAACATGCACACAATAATCATGGCAAAAATGATAAATAGCCATTTGGTGCAGCAGATCTGACAATTATCTCAAATAGCACTCTTCCAACAGCATTTCGGGCATCAATATGTACTCAAATGTAAATGATGCAATGAGATGAAATGGTGTGCTCTCTGAGACGAACATTTTGATATGCTATATGCCCAAAACGGATCTACGGATGCAAAGTTACGATGCGATGAACATAGCTAAATAATCTGCAGACTCAAGAAAAAAAGGTCAACCCTAGGGTTTCCCGATCTGGCTCTGGATCACCGGCACGGTTCCCGAGGCAGCCCGCCGGAGTTCCTGTAGAAGAGCTCGCCGGAGGGAAGTGTCAAGACCCCGACTCAATGCCACATCGATCTAGCATGTAACACCTCATATCACTTTGCGGCCTCACGCACGGTATCCCCACGGGTGTCGCCTTACCTTTGCCCGGGACCGTTTGCGCATTTTGGCACACGTATATGATGGTGTCGCTAGCATCCATATGATAAAGAGCCCGGGCTGACATGGCTAGTCGTAAACCCAAAGTGGCACTAACTTATAGGGACAGGCATCCATGACCCAGCATCGAACGTGTCGGTCATCAGCGAGTGAATCCAGGCTGTAGCACTGGGCTAACAGGACTCCGGTGAACCGGGCTGTAGCGGGCTAGCAGGACTCCGGTATTCATCGCGTGACATTTCCCCGAAAGGACAGACACAGGATCGAAGAAGGACACATGCCGGCTAGCCTAAGTGTTCCGGAGCAGTAGCAAGCTACCAGGGCTCAGTGGAAGCACTAGGAGGCATTTCCCGGTAAGAGAGACTACTAAGGATAAACAACTAGATAGCCAGATCCCACACATAGCAATACACATTACACGTACGCATAACATGCAAGTATGTGTTGTACAACATGGCATCACAGCATAACTCAACAACTCAAATAGATAAAGGCTCAAAAGAGCCATCATAGCATTTATTTCAAACAGGGGTCACAAGACCCATCATACAGAGCATACAAGCAACAAGCGGAAGCATTACATGTCTGGGTACAGACATCTACATAGGAAAAAGGCTGAAGAGCCTGACTAACTATAACGTCCGACCAAGATCGTAGCTGAGGTACAAGCTACTTGTCGAAGTCCACGAGAGCACTAATAAGACCGAAGTCTCCACTGCAAAAACATAAATGAAGCAACATGAGTACAAAGGTACTCACCAAGACTTACATCAGATCCTAGCATACATGCATTTGTATCAAGAGGGTACTGTGGGGTTTAGTTGCAGCACGCCAGCTTTGACTCTGTGGCTATCCTGTTCTACGACTACCAGAAACTCTTGAGGTGAGACAACGCACACGAGTCCACTAATCACCACACAATACACTACTATGGATTCATCCTCGTCTCCCTACGAGAAGGCCATCCATAGCACTCACACTTGTCTTGAGCATTTTATAGTATCCACTTCAAGTTGTCTATGTACCATGTAAGCATCCAAGAAGTCCATAACCGTGGACCCGGCTATTCGAATAGATCATGTTAACCCTGCAGGGGTGTACTTCTTCACACACGCTCTCGCCACTTACCGTCATGTACACGTCATGTATCTCGGCAACCTTCAAGCGGAAGCCTGGCGAGGGTGTCGGCCACGACCTGACTAACCACACAAGACTCTAATCCAGGTTTATCGCCTATTTGGGTTCCATCCGCAAGGAGATCCGGCCGGGGTTTCACTCACGGCCCCAAATGATGTGTACAGGGTTCCCAAGCCCACCTCGCCGGATGGATCTACGCTTGGTACACCATGCCACTTGTGCCTAGTCTGTCCCAAGCCCACCTGGCCGGGTGCCACTTGGTAGACTACTAACACTGCCTACAAACACCAGAAACTAGTTGCGACTCCTGGACAGAGATCAAGTTGGTTAATAAGTCGAGAGGGCTTGGAGCGCCCGGAGCCCAATGTGTGGTAGTATCGAGTCATTGGACAACATACATAGAACTCAGTGCTTAAGGACGGTTCCAGTGAGACAACCCACCATGTACTCCTACATGGCCTCTCACCGCTACCTTTACCAAATCGTGTTCACACACTTAACTCTCAGCACCAGAATATATCGTAACACTCCAATTCATTCCCAATGGATCAGACCTGACACAACTCTAAGCAATAGCAGGCATAGCATGGTAGGAACACAACATGGCTCAATCAACTCCTACACATGCTAGTGGGTTACAACTATTTACTGTGGCAATGACAGGTCATGCAGAGGAATGGGTTCAACTACCGCAGCACAAAGTAGCAGATGAATCGTTGTTGTCCTAATGCAATAACTGAGAGCAGGAGCGAGAGAGTAGGGTTTTATCGAAATGAACAAGGGGGTTTGCTTGCCTGGTAGATCAGCAAGGAAGGCACTGCTTCATAGACAGGCACTCTGGAACAGACTCCGGAGCAGGACCTATCGAGAAGGAACAGTGTCGGCAATCAAAACACAATCATATGCAACAATATGATGCATGAACATGGCATGTAGATGTGATGCTGTTTGAGCTAATGCAACTAGTAATCATTTGGTTTGAAGTCCATTTGAACCAAAGGTTCAAATGCATCTCCAAATTAAGCTCCTATATATGCCATAATGTGTTTTCTCATATTCAGCATGTATAAGTTGGTTTGTCATGCATGAAACTAGTACAGATGGATAGATTACATTTTTCTGATAATTTTTCATATATAAATTATTTTAATCTAAGCTACGGTTGAATTGTTATGAATTTTTGAAGTTTAAAACAATTTCTGGAATTTTCTGATTTAATTTAAATCCAGAAATCATATATTGCGCCAGCATGACGTCAGCACGACATCAGTGGTCAACTGTGGCTGGCTGGGGTCAAACCTAACGTGTGGGGTCCACACGTCAGTGACAGGGGGGTTTAACAGAGGTTAGTTTAATCCTAATTAAGAGTTAGTGGCGTTGGGGCCCACTGTCAGTGTCAGGGGGGGTTAATTAAGCGATGATTAGCACTAAGCTAATCACCTGACGGGCCGGGCCCACATGGCGGGGCTCAGGCGACGGGGCTCGCCGCCGGCGACCTTTGGACGCGGCGGAGTCCGCGCCACAGGCCACGGGGACGGCATCTGAGAGCACCGGGGCGTAGCCCGGGCTCTCGCGCATCTGGTAGGACAGGTGGGAGGAGCTGGGGAGGTCGGAGCTCGCCGGAGCAAAGCTCGCGGCGGCGGCCGGAGCTCGGCTTCGAGCGGGAACGGCCTGCGGGGCACGGGGAGGCCACCTGAGGGGCTCGGCGGCACCCTCGTGGCACCGGGAGCACGATGGGATGCTCGGTTTGGACGGAGGCGGGCCGGGACGGCGACGGCGACATGGACGGCGGCGAGAGGCTCCGGCCGTGGTGGGGAGGAGGGCTACGGCGTGCGGGCAGTTAAACGGAGAGGGGGAAGCGGTGGCGGAGCTCACCACGGTTGCAGCGGCAGTCGAAGCGGGCTCGGGGACGCACTGGTGCGGCCGGAGCGTCGATGGGGATCCATGGCGGCCGGTGATGAAAAAGACGACGGCGACGGCTCCACGGGGCGTCCGGAGAGGCACGGCTTGACGGAGAGGTGGTGGGCGACGTGGCGGGGCTACCGGACTCGAAGAGAGGGAGAGGGGGAGGTGGTGGCCGCGGCAACAGCGAGCGGTGGCGTCGGTGGCGTTCGGCCATGAGAGAGAGAGAGTGACAGAGGAGAGGACGAGGGCGAGGGAGAGTGCGAGGGGGTCGGGGTGGCTGCGTGGCGTCGTCCGGGGCATGCAGACGAGGAGGGGAGAGGGCAGGCAGGTAGAGAGGGAGGTGGCGTGGCGCGGTGGCGCGCGCGCGCGCCGGGCACGCAGCTGCTTGGCGAGGTGGAGAAGACGACAGAGGAGGAGGCGGGCTGGGCCGCCTGCTGGCTGGGCCGGCCTGCTGCTGCTGTGCTGCACAGGGAGGAGGCCCAGGTAAGTCTCCCTCTTTTATTTTTTTGTTTTCTAATTTTTCTGACATTTGTTTTGATTTAATTAAAATATTAAATCATTTTATTTACTTATGCCATTTTTTATGGAAGCTAGTTATATTATTCCAGAGCTCCTTTATAAATGGCATAATTTTTTGGACATATATTTTATATATATAATTTTATATATCCAAGGCAAATAATTATCGGTTTAATCCAAATGGCCAATATTAAAGACTTATGAGATCCTAAAAATATTGGTTTGATTTTTATCTCTGCCCAATATTTTCAGAGAGCAACATGAGCATTTTCTTGGACCCTTTTGGAGAAATTTTTATTTGGGTCATTTTAAAAAAAATGATTCTGAGGGTTCCACCAATCCTCATTTCAAATTTAAATGAAATTTAAACAGGATGCACAATGACTAGCTAGTCTAGGTCATACCAGAACTAGGGATGTGACAACTCGCCCCCGCTTGAAAAAATCTCGTCCCGAGATTCAGGGGTCGACGGAAAGAAAGCGGGATACTCCAGTCGAAGACGATCTTCTCGCTCCCAAGTAGCTTCTCTCTCGGAATGATGAGATCACTGAACTTTGAGAAACTTGATGTTCTGACGTCGAGTGACACGCTCTGCTTGATCAAGAATGCAAACCGGGTACTCTTGGTATGTGAGGTTATCTTGGAGATCAAGTGTTTCGTGGTCCACTCCGCGGATGGGATCCGAGAAGCAACGCCTGAGTTGAGAGACGTGGAAGACATCATGAACTCGAGAAAGATGTGGGGGTAGTTCCAATTGGTAGGCAACCTCTCCTCGTTTAGCGAGAATGCGAAAAGGACAAATGTAACGAGGAGCCAACTTGCCCTTGATACCGAAACGATGGGTACCCTTCAAAGGAGTAACCCGAAGGTAAGCCTTGTCGCCAATTTCATAAGCCATATCCTTATGACGACAGTCATACTGGCTCTTTTGACGAGACTGGGCTGTTTTCAAATTCTCACGAATGATGCGAACTTGCTCTTCTGCCTCCTGGATCATGTCCGGTCCAAAGAATTGTCTTTCACCGGTTTCTGACCAGTTCAAAGGTGTTCGACATCTTCGTCCATAGAGAACCTCAAAAGGAGCTTTCTTGAGGCTGGATTGATAGCTATTGTTATAAGCAAACTCGGCAAAAGGAAGACATTTCTCCCAATCCATACCGAATGAGATAACGCAAGCTCTAAGCATGTCTTCGAGAATTTGGTTGACCCGTTCCACCTGACCACTCGACTGAGGGTGGAAAGCGGTACTGAAGGAAAGATGGGTTCCCATGGCAGTTTGGAAACTCTCCCAGAAATGAGAAGTGAAAAGACTGCCACGGTCTGAATTGATCTCTAGTGGAACACCATGAGTGATACTATTCGAGAAATGTATAAGTCAGCAAGCTGACTAGCAGTGATACTCTCTCGAACAGGAAGGAAGTGAGCCACTTTGGAAAGACGATCAATGACTACGAAGATAGCGTTATTCCCTTTCTTGGTACTGGGAAAGCCGGTGATGAAGTCCATACCAACTTTATCCCATTTCCACTCAGGAATAGCTAAAGGCTGAAGAGTGCCAGCAGGCCTTTGATGCTCTGCTTTAACGCGACGACAAACGTCACAGTTAGCAATAAACTGAGCGATTTCTCTCTTCATCCTAGTCCACCAGAACCTCTGGCGTAGGTCCTAATACATCTTAGTGCTACCGGGATGAATCGTGAGAGGAGATTCATGCGCCTCCTTAAGAATCAGTTGTCGAAGATGTTGATTCTTGGGAACCACCAAGCGATTCTCAAAGAAAACAACACCACGATCATCCATAGTGAAACATCCACCAACTCCCTTCTTAATGTTTCTTTTGATCCGGGAAATTCCTGTGTCTTGCTTTTGAGCTGCGATAATCTGATCCTTAAGATCAGGTTTCGCCACCAGGGTAGAAAGGAATCCGTGAGGAGCAATGTGAAGATTAAGCTTACAGAATTCCTCATGGAGAAGTGGTTGGCCTTGCTGCAACATGAGATTGTTGCAATAGGATTTACGGCTTACAGCATCAGCCATGACATTGGCTTTGCCTGGGGTGTAGGTAATCCCTAGATCATAATCTGTGATCAACTCCAACCAACGTCTTTGCCTAAGGTTCAAATCCGGTTGGGTGAAGATATACTTGAGACTCTGGTGATCGGTGTAGATCTCGCAACGTTTACCAAGAAGGTAATGTCGCCAGGTCTTGAGTGCATAGACTACGGCTACAAGCTCTAGATCATGTGTAGGATAATTCTCCTCATGTGGATGCAACCGTCGAGATGCATAGGCAATCACATGACGATCCTGCATAAGAATGCAACCTAGTCCCTGTCGTGAGGCGTCGCAGTAGATAATAAAGTCTTTAGTGAAATCCGGTGGCACAAGTATGGGAGCAGAAGTCAGGCGTCTTTTCAGTTCCTGAAAACTGTACTCACACTGTGGGGACCACTCGAACTTTTTATCTTTCTTGAGAAGTTCCGTGAGGGGTTTGGCTACTTTGGAGAAGTTTTCAACAAAGCGGCGACAATAGCTGGCTAGACCAAGGAAACTCCTAACTTGTTTAACGGTTTCAGGTGGAGTCCAATCGAGAACAGCCTGAACTCTCTCGGGATTGACAGCAATGCCCTTACCAGAGATTACGTGGCCTAGGTAGGTCACTTCTGGCAACCAAAATTCACACTTGGAGAACTTGGCATAAAGGCGGTGCTCTCTGAGTTTTTCTAACACAAGTCTAAGATGTTCGGCATGCTCTTCCTCGTTCTTCGAGTAAATAAGAATATCATCGAGGTAAACCACGACGAACTTATCTAAGTACTCCATGAAGATCGAGTTCATCAAGCGGGAGAATGTGGCTGGGGCGTTGGTTAGGCCAAAGGACATGACGGTGTACTCGTACTGGCCATAACGAGTGACAAAAGCTGTCTTGGGAATGTCCCCGTTTCTGATCTTGATTTGGTGGTATCCTAACCTCAAATCCATCTTGGAGAAGACTGAGGATCCAGCGAGCTGATCATACAGATCGTTGATCCTGGGGAGCGGATACTTGTTCTTTATCGTGACCAAATTAACGGGACGATAATCTACAACCATCCGGTCCGTACCATCCTTCTTCTTGACGAAGAGGACGGGGCAAGCCCAAGGAGAAGAACTAGGACGGATGAAACCCTTTTGCAAGGACTCATCAAGTTGTTTCTTAAGCTCGGCTAGTTCTAAGGGTGCCATCTTGTAAGGTCTCCTAGAGATTGGAGCTGTTCCTGGGATAAGATCTATGACGAACTCTACATCTCTGTCAGGTGGAACACCTGGCAGTTCCTCTGGAAAGACATCCGGAAAGTCACGGACTACCGGGATATCTTCAAGGTCTGGAAGAGGGCTGGCATTAAGAGAATAGAGCTGACGCTTTGCAACTCTAGTGGAGACAGTGACTATCTTGCCAGATGGGTGTGTAAGCTGAACAGATCTGGTGTAACAATCAATCTTGGCATGATGAGCTGTCATCCAGTCCATACCCAAGATGATGTTAATATCTGAGGACTTGAGGGCTACAAGTGATGCAAGGAATACAAGTCTATCAACAAGGATTTCATTACCATGGCTGATTCTGGTGGTCTGCCATCTAGACCCTGGGGTTTGGATTTCAAGCGGAGTTGGCATATCACAAAATGACATGTCGTGCAAACGAGCATAGCCTTCAGAAATGAAGGAGTGAGATGCTCCAGTATCGAATAGAACTGATGCTGGGTGACAATTGACAAGGAGTGTACCAAGAACGACATCCGGATCATCATGAGCGTCTTTAGCTGAGACGTGATGCACACGTCCACGTTCAGTGGGGGCTGACTTGACACTGATCATCTTGCGTGATGGCTTAACACAGCCAACAGTCTTCTCGGGCTGGGGTGGAGCATAACTAGTCTGAGAGCAGTCACGTGCATAGTGTCCTGGCTTCCCGCATGTGAAGCAAGTCCCTGAGGTTGGACGTGGACCCGCACTGACAAGCGGTCTACCAGTAGGCCTGGGTGGAACATACGACTGAGCTGGGGAGGCACCACATAGGATGGCCTCGGTGTATATCCGGAAGGAAGAGCGGAGTTTGGAACCCAAATCCGGCGCTTCTGAGAACTAGAGCCGGAGGAAGATCCCAAATCACGGGTGTGCTTACGAGACTCCTCGTAAGTGAGCTGAGCTGTCTCTGCATTGATGGCCTTGTTCACAAGGGCTTGGAATGTATCACAATGATGCAGGTGGAGATCACGACGCAACTTGGGGTTGAGACCCTTCCGGAACCTAGCTTGCTTCTTGGCGTCCGTGGACACTTCTTCTGTGGCATAGCGGGCGAGGTTCTCAAACTCTCTACTATAAGCATCAACAGCCATCTTATTCTGGGTGAAACTACAGAACTCTTCTCTCTTGCGATCGATGAGGGCTTCAGGAATGTGATGCTCGCGAAAAGCCTCAGTGAAATCCTCCAGGTAGGAATCTGGCCAGCTGGAAGCATAGCCTCATAGTTCTGCCACCAAAGACTAGCAGGACCTTCCAGGTGGTATGTGGCATAAGGTGACCTTGTCATCTTCAGCTACGCTCGCGGAACGCAGCTTATGAGTGATGCTACGGAGCCAGTCATCTGCATCGAGTGGCTCGATGGAATGATGAAAGGTAGGTGGGTGCAAGCGAATGAAGTCATGAATGGTAGCAGACCTTTGGACTGATGTGCGGTGTTCTCCTCGATACGTGCCAACAAACGGTTAGACTCACGCTTGTTCCTCTCCATTTCTAGCATGAACTCTGTCAACGAAGGCTGGTCGGGAGGATCCTCATCCCTACCATCTCCATGGTTCTGGCTACGAACAATAGAACTTGATGACATCCTGAGAAACGAAACCAGGGACGGAATCAGCATCAACTATAGACTGTAGAATGTAGGACAAGGAATTAGTATCTCTCGAACTCCTAGGGAAATTCCGGCAGCATAACGGCAGTAAAATGCTCAGAATGAGACATCCTACTAAAAATGGGGTGGTAACATACTCATCAGCATTACTCAAGGTTCTGAGATCATACTAAACAGACTACACCGGAAATACTCAAAACTGGGGTATGACTCTGATCAACCAATCCTATGGGACTACGGAGTAGTAACACGTGATCCTGATAGACGGAAGAGAAAGCCTAGTTCCTTAACCCCGTAGGAAAGATAGGATGACTCAGATCAGAAGGCCATGAGGTAAAGGAGTAAAAAGAGCCTTACGTTCCTTCCCACAATCAATTCCCTTACATAACTAAAGATTTTCTAGACTCAACTTCGACCAGTTTGGCTTGGTAATCCTACAGGCAGTCAGGCTCTGATACCAACGCTGTCAGGACCCCGACTCAATGCCACATCGATCTAGCATGTAACACCTCATATCACTTTGCGGCCTCACGCACGGTATCCCCACGGGTGTCGCCTTACCTTTGCCCGGGACCGTTTGCGCCTTTTGGCACACGTATATGATGGTGTCGCTAGCATCCATATGATAAAGAGCCCGGGCTGACATGGCTAGTCGTAAACCCAAAGTGGCACTAACTTACAGGGACAGGCATCCATGACCCAGCATCGAACGTGTCGGTCATCAGCGAGTGAATCCAGGCTGTAGCACTGGGCTAACAGGACTCCGGTGAACCGGGCTGTAGCGGGCTAGCAGGACTCCGGTATTCATCGCGTGACATTTCCCCGAAGGGACAGACACAGGATCGAAGAAGGACACATGCCGGCCAGCCTAAGTGTTCCGGAGCAGTAGCAAGCTACCAGGGCTCAGTGGAAGCACTAGGAGACATTTCCCGGTAAGAGAGGCTACTAAGGATAAACAACTAGATAGTCAGATCCCACACATAGCAATACACATTACACGTACGCATAACATGCAAGTATGTGCTGTACAACATGGCATCACAGCATAACTCAACAACTCATATAGATAAAGGCTCAGAAGAGCCATCATAGCATTTATTGCAAACAGGGGTCACAAGACCCATCATACAGAGCATACAAGCAACAAGCGGAAGCATTACATGTCTGGGTACAGACATCTACAAATGAAAAAGGCTGAAGAGCCTGACTATCTACAACATCCGATCAAGATCGTAGCTGAGGTACAAGCTACTAGTCGAAGTCCATGAGAACACTAGTAAGACCGAAGTCTCCGCTGCAAAAACATAAATAAAGCAACATGAGTACAAAGGTACTCAGCAAGACTTACATCAGATCCTATCATACATGCATTTGTATCAAGAGGGTAATGTGGGGTTTAGTTGCAGCAAGCCAGCTTTGACTCTGTGGCTATCCTGTTCTACGACTACCAGAAACTCTTGAGGTGAGACAACGTACACGAGTCCACTAATCACCACACAATACACTACTATGGATTCATCCCCGTCTCCCTACGAGAAGGCCATCCATAGCACTCACACTTGTCTTGAGCATTTTAGAGTATCCACTTCAAGTTGTCTATGTACCATGTAAGCATCCAAGAAGTCCATAACCGCGGACCCGGCTATTCGAATAGATCATGTTAACCCTGCAGGGGTGTACTTCTTCACACACGCTCTCGCCACTTACCGCCATGTACACGTCATGTATCTCGGCAACCTTCAAGCGGAAGCCTGGCGAGGGTGTCGGCCACGACCTGACTAACCACACAAGACTCTAGTCCAGGTTTATCGCCTATTCGGGTTCCATCCGCAAGGAGATCCGGCCGGGGTGTCGCTCACGGCCCCAAACGATGTGAGCAGGGTTCCCGAGCCCACCATCCGGGTGCCACTCGGTACACCGGCCACGTGTGCCTAGTCTGTCCCAAGCCCACCCTGCCGGGTGCCACTTGGTAGAAAAATAGCACTACCTACAAACACCAGAAACTAGTTGCGACTCCTGGACAGAGATCAAGTTGGTTAATAAGTCGAGAGGGGTCGAGTTACCGGAACCCAATGTGTGGTAGTATCGAGTCATTGGACAACATACATAGAACTCAGTGCTTAAGGACGGTTCCAGTGAGACAACCCACCATGTACTCCTACATGGCCTCTCACCGCTACCTTTACCAAATCGTGTTCACACACTTAACTCTCAGCACCAGAATATATCGTAACACTCCAATTCATTCCCAATGGATCAGACCTGACACAACTCTAAGCAATAGCAGGCATAGCATGGTAGGAACACAACATGGCTCAATCAACTCCTACACATGCTAGTGGGTTACAACTATTTACTGTGGCAATGACAGGTCATGCAGAGGAATGGGTTCAACTACCGCAGCACAAAGTAGCAGATGAATCGTTGTTGTCCTAATGCAATAACTGAGAGCAGGAGCGAGAGAGTAGGGTTTTATCGAAATGAACAAGGGGGTTTGCTTGCCTGGTAGATCAGCAAGGAAGGCACTGCTTCATAGACAGGCACTCTAGAACAGACTTCGGAGCAGGACCTATCGAGAAGGAACAGTGTCGGCAATCAAAACACAATCATATGTAACAATATGATGCATGAACATGGCATGTAGATGTGATGCTGTTTGAGCTAATGCAACTAGTAATCATTTGGTTTGAAGTCCATTTGAACCAAAGGTTCAAATGCATCTCCAAATTAAGCTCCTATATATGCCATAATGTGTTTTCTCATATTCAGCATGTATAAGTTGGTTTGTCATGCATGAAACTAGTACAAATGGATAGATTACATTTTTCTGATAATTTTTCATATATAAATTATTTTAATCTGAGCTACGGTTGAATTGTTATGAATTTTTGAAGTTTAAAACAATTTCTGGAATTTTCTGATTTAATTTAAATCCAGAAATCATATATTGCGCCAGCATGATGTCAGCACGACGTCAGCGGTCAACTGCGGCTGGCTGGGGTCAAACCTAACGTGTGGGGTCCACACGTCAGTGACAGGGGGTTTAACAGAGGTTAGTTTAATCCTAATTAAGAGTTAGTGGCGCTGGGGCCCACTGTCAGTGTCAGGGGGGGTTAATTAAGCGGTGATTAGCACTAAGCTAATCACCTGACGGGCCGGGCCCACATGGCGGGGCTCAGGCGACGGGGCTCGCCGCCGGCGACCTCTGGACGCGGCGGAGTCCGCGCCACAGGCCACGGGGACGGCGTCTGAGAGCACCGGGGCGTAGCCCGGGCTCTCGCGCATCTGGTGGGACAGGTGGGAGGAGCTGGGGAGGTCGGAGCTCGCCGGAGCAAAGCTCGCGGCGGCGGCCGGAGCTCGGCTTCGAGCGGGAACGGCCTGCGGGGCACGGGGAGGCCACCTGAGGGGCTCGGCGGCACCCTCGTGGCACCGGGAGCACGATGGGATGCTCGGTTTGGACGGAGGCGGGCCGGGACGGCGACGGCGACATGGACGGCGGCGAGAGGCTCCGGCCGTGGTGGGGAGGAGGGCTACGGCGTGCGGGCAGTTAAACGGAGAGGGAGAAGCGGTGGCGAAGCTCACCGCGGTTGCAGCGGCAGTCGAAGCGGGCTCGGGGACGCACTGGTGCGGCCGGAGCGTCGATGGGGATCCACGGCGGCCGGTGATGAAAAAGACGACGGCGACGGCTCCACGGGGCGTCCGGAGAGGCACGGCTTGACGGAGAGGTGGTGGGCGACGTGGCGGGGCTACCGGACTCGAAGAGAGGGAGAGGGGGAGGTGGTGGCCGCGGCAACGGCGAGCGGTGGCGTCGGTGGCGTTCGGCCATGAGAGAGAGAGAGTGACAGAGGAGAGGACGAGGGCGAGGGAGAGTGCGAGGGGGTCGGGGTGGCTGCGTGGAGTCGTCCGGGGCATGCAGACGAGGAGGGGAGAGGGCAGGCAGGCAGAGAGGGAGGTGGCGTGGCGCGGTGGCGCGCGCGCGCGCCGGGCACGCAGCTGCTTGGCGAGGTTGAGAAGACGACAGAGGAGGAGGCGGGCTGGGCCGCCTGCTGGCTGGGCCGGCCTGCTGCTGCTGTGCTGCACAGGGAGGAGGCCCAGGTAAGTCTCCCTCTTTTATTTTTTTGTTTTCTAATTTTTCTGACATTTGTTTTGATTTAATTAAAATATTAAATCATTTTATTTACTTATGCCATTTTTTATGGAAGCTAGTTATATTATTCCAGAGCTCCTTTATAAATGGCATAATTTTTTGGACATATATTTTATATATATAATTTTATATATCCAAGGCAAATAATTATCGGTTTAATCCAAATGGCCAAAATTAAATACTTATGAGATCCTAAAAATATTGGTTTGATTTTTATCTCTGCCAAATATTTTCAGAGAGCAACATGAGCATTTTCTTGGACCCTTTTGGAGAAATTTTTATTTGGGTCATTTTAAAAAAATGATTCTGAGGGTTCCACCAATCCTCATTTCAAATTTAAATGAAATTTAAACATGATGCACAATGACTAGCTAGTCTAGGTCATACCAGAACTAGGGATGTGACAAGTAGGGGACGTCGAGGGGACCGGTGGATCCGGCGAGAGGGGTCGCCGGAGATGTCGCGGCCAGGCGCGGTCGCCGGAGCCAGTAGCTCCTCTCCCTGGCGCGGGCGCCGGCGAGGCCTTGAGGTGGCGGGGCGAGGTCCGGTGGCGGCGGCCGGCGATGTGGCCGGACCCGAGGAGGACGGCGGCGGGCGGCAGGAGCTCGATCTGACCCGGGCGCGGCACGGGCGGGCCTGCTCCGGGCCGGCGGGCCTGGCAGCGGGGAAGTGGGCGCGGCGGCGTGGCGAATAGGAGGCGGACACGTGGCTGCGGCGGCTGGGTCGGACGTGTCCGGCCCGAGCGGATGCGTCCGGCGGTGAGAGGTGGGAGGCGACTAGGGTTTCACCCGTGATTTCGAATGGGGGAGGTATTTATAGGCATAGAGGAAGCTAGGAGTGTCCAAATGAGGTGCGGTTTTTGGCCACGCGATCGTGATTGAACGCTCTAGATGATGGAGAGGGTTTTGGGCCAAATTGGAGGGTTGTTGGGCTGCAACACACACGCGGCCTTTTCGGTCCCTCGGTTAACCGTTGGAGCATCAAACGAAGTCCAAATGGTACGAAACTTGACAGGCGGTCTACCGGTGGTAAACCAAGGCCGCTTGGCAAGTCTCGGTCAAATCCGGAAATGTTTAACCCTCACACATGAAAAAAAGTTAGAAATGACCACCGGAGGAGAATAGAGCGCCGGAATGCAAAACGGACAACGGGGAAAATGCTCGGATGCATGAGACGAACACATATGCAAATGCAATGCACATGATGACATGATATGAGATGAATGACAACGACACAACACACGGAGACAAAAACCCAAACCCGAGAAAATAAAATAACTTAACGCCGGAAACGACAAGAGTTGGATTACATATTAGGTAAGTCATATTCGGGGTGTTACAGATTGTTTAAATTTGGTGAAATTTGTTCCATTGTAAATAATGTATTTATTTTCTTTGCGGCACACTAAAAAATATTTCGAAGGACTATAGAATTATTTATCATTATAAATTGCTTCAGACCAAACAAAATTTTGTTTCCAAAAAAATCTTATACCTAAAGTTGTGTTGGTGTGAAACAAATTAGTAGATTTTTGTCTCCAAAGAAATTAAAATACACATCCAAAAGAATCTGAATTTGCTTTCACAAAGCAAAATATGGCATATAAGGTAAGGTTTTGCGGCAATGCGGGCCAAGGATCCAATGGTGGCATGTGTCCTCCTTATGGTGTATGTGCTTCCTTTTGATGGTGTATATGCTTCCTTTCGATGGTGACAGACTGACTAATAGTGCACCATTAACCAAGGGTCATGCTTCCTTCAGATGGCGAGCATGCTTCCTACGTAGGTGGTTGTGCTTTCTTCATATTATCGATCATTCTTGTGCTTTCTTGATGCGGAGCTCCTACGATCATCCCCATGTACACTCAAGCATACGCCTTTGGGCCTAAGGTGAACTTGCTCCTTCCCGAATCTTCCCTTTCCGCATGTAAGACATGGATGCTACTTCAAGCGCGGACCTTGTGCATACTCAAGTACACCCGAGGAGACCATTGAGAACCCAAGGACCAAGGCCAAGCGTGCGCGGAAGTGACGACGGAAGAAGACGGAGACAGCTCCAGGACCCGGACATCCGGCCCCAGGCCCGCACATCCGGTCGCTGGAGATGACCCCTACAGCAACAGCCTCCCAGCGGCCAAGTGCTACAGGACCAGGATATCCAGCATCAACCCTGGACATCCGGCGCCTCGCCAAGTCCCGGACATCCGGCCTCGCCCCCGGAAATCCGGCACCCTCCAACCAGAGAGCAGAAGAATCGGGCAACTCCAGCCCGGACATCCGGCCAGAGGCCCAGACATCCGGCTCTTCGTGAGCCGCCGGACATCCGACCCCCAGCCCGGACATCCGGCACCTACCTGTGCGTAGAGATTAGGCCAAGGGCCCATGTATCCCCCTCTCACTTACCCCTTCGTGGGCTAGCACTATATATACTTTCCCACCTCCTCCTAGTTAGGGTTAGCATTGGTTTAGCTCATTTTAGAGATAGAGAATTGCTCATCCACATCGGATCTACTCCATGAGAGAGACCGCGGCCTCTATGGAGAAGATCCCTTTGGATTCAAGACCTCCTTTTGGAGAAGAACTTCAAGACCTCCTCACGGAGAAGACCGGTTACCGTGTATCGTCCCTAGTTGATTGTGGACCGTGTATCTTACTTTATGTACTCGAGGATCTAGCACATGTGTGACTATTTCTTGTTGGTTGAGTGATTCTCTCGTGTTTCCCCTCATGATTTCCCTTGTTTTCCCCTCGTGTTCCTCGTGTTCTTCACGGGATCCGCTCCTTGTGTGAAAGATCGGGCGATTAGGGTTCTACCCTACATCATTTCTTCTGCCGTCAGACAAACTAGGGGATTGGAATGGTGTTGACGAGGAGTGACATAGACATTGTGACACTACAACATGGATGCATTGTTAGACCATCATCGTGCTTCCTTCAGATTGTGAACCCGCTCTCTCCCACCACCAGTCAGATCGAAATTGCATCAGCAAGGAGCGACATAGATGGAGAGAAGCTACAACATGGAGGCACCATTAGTCGAGGATTGTGCTTCCTATCCATGGTGGCTATGCATACGATGGTGCTCATGCTTCCTTCCACCGTCGGTTTATGTGCTACATTTGTTCATATAACATTTTTGAGACATACTACAATTTTTCTTACTTCAAGTCACGAAGATTACAATGCTTCCTAAGCCCATATAGTATGTATCCTACAAACTATGGAGTTGCTTCCCTTCATCTGGCTGTGTTCCCTACTGATGGTGGCGTGCTTCCTTCCACCGCTAGGTGTTCCATGAAGAAAATATGCCCTAGAGGAAATAATAAAATTGTTATTTATATTTCCTTATATCATGATAAATGTTTATTATTCATGCTAGAATTGTATTAATCAGAAACTTAGTACATGTGTGAATACATAGACAAAACAAAGTGTCCCTAGTATGCCTCTACTTGACTAGCTCGTTAATCAAAGATGGTTAAGTTTCCCGAACATAGACGTGTGTTGTCATTTGATGAACGAGATCATATCATTAGGAGAATGATGTGATGGACAAGACCCATCCGTTAGCTTAGCATAATGATCGTTAAGTTTTATTGCTATTGTTTTCTTCATGACTTATACATATTACTTTGACTATGCGATTATGCAACTCCCGAATACCGGAGGAACACCTTGTGTTCTATCAAATGTCACAACGTAACTGGGTGATTATAAAGATGCTCTGCAGGTGTCTCCGAAGGTGTTTGTTGGGTTGGCATAGATCGAGATTAGGATTTGTCACTTCGAGTATCAGAGAGGTATCTCTGGGCCCTCTCGGTAATGCACATTATGATAAGCCTTGCAAGGAATGTGACTAATGAGTTAGTTGCGGGATGATGCATTATGGAATGAGTAAAGAACATGCAGGTAATGATATTGAACTAGGTATGAGGATACCGACGATCGATTCTCAGGCAAGTAACATACCAATGACAAAGGGAATTACATATGTTGTCATTGCGGTTTGACCGATAAAGATCTTCATAGAATATGTAGGAACCAATATGAGCATCCAGGTTCCGCTATAGGTTATTGACCGGAGATGTGTCTCGGTCATGTCTACATAGTTCTCGAACCCGTGGGGTCCACACGCTTAACGTTTGATCATGATTTGTATTATGAGTTATGTGTTTTGGTGACCGAAGATTGTTTGGAGTCCCGGATGAGATCACAGACATGACGAGGAGTCTCGAAATGGTCGAGAAGTGAAGATTGATATATTGGACGATGGTATTCGGACACCGGAATGGTTTTGGAGTGGTTCGGGTATTTTTCGGAGTACCGAGGGGTTACCGGAACCCCCTAGGGAAAGTAATGGGCGTACATGGGCCATAGGGGAGAGGGGAGGTAGCCCACAAGGGGTGGCCGCATCCTCCTCCCATGGGGAGTCCTAATTGGACTAGGCGAGGGGGTGGTCTCCTTTGGAATTCCCTATTCGCCGCTTACTGCGGCAAGTAGTCGCCGCTTCGCACAGGGCGCAGCTCACCTTGGGCCGGCCCATTTGAGTGGTTTCGCCTCGCGAGATGAACCGCAAAAAAACAATGGCGCTAGGGATAGAACCTACGACCTCCAGTAGCGATACACACTCGCTAGCCACCGCGACCGGCTCGTGGATCTGTAAGAAAGCAATGCTAAACTTAAAGAAACTAAGAGCGACGAAAAACCCATATGTTCCTTGTACTGTTTTTTCTTCAGTCTTATTCTGTTCTTTCTTGTTTTCTTGTTTTCTTGTTTTCTTTGTTTTTCTTTTTCAATATTTTTTACTTTTTCTTTGTAAGCTTTTCGAAAAGTTCAAATATGGTTTAGAATTTTCGAAAAATGTTCTTTTTGTCAAAAATTGTTCATATTTCTGAAATAGTGTTCACATTACAAAATTTTGTTCAGAATTTCGAATTTTTTCATGCTTTCTTTGTTTGTTTGTTCTGATTTTCAAAATTTTGTTCACATTTGAAATCTTTTTAAAATTAATTCAAAAAATGTTCGAGTTTCAAATCTTGTTCGCATTTTCAAAAAATGTTCACAATTCGAAATAATGTTCGCATTGCCAAATTTTGTTCAGAGTTACAAAAAATGTTCCCTTTCTCAAAAATTGTTCACAGATCCAAAAATATGTTCGCTTTCTTCAAATTTTGTTCCAAGCTTCAAAAAAATGTTCGAGTTTCAAATCTTGTTCGCATTTTCAAAAAATGTTAACAATTCAAAATAATGTTCGCATTGCTAAATTTTGTTCAGAGTTACAAAAAATGTTCCCTTTCTCAAAAATTGTTCACAGATCCAAAAATATGTTCACTTTCTTCAAATTTTGTTCCATGTTTCAAAAAATGTTCGCTTTTTCTATTTTTCGTTTAAAATTTTATGAAATGTTCTTGTTTTGCAAAATTTGTTCAACATTAAAAAAAACTTTGCTGCTTTTCAAAAAAAATCAAAGGTCAAAAAATGTTCAACATTTTAAAAAAATTATTCGCTATTTTTGGAATTGTCTGCGCTCAAAAAAAGATACAGGTTTTGAAAACGAACTGCATTTTTCCTGCAAAAAAAGAATGAACTGCGTTCGAACTTCTATAAAAGTTTAGATCTGTCGTGGATTATGTTCTTATAGTATTTGCTGCTTAGTGTTGGCAAAGAACGTTTAGTGGTGCAGTGGCTACCGCACGCGGGTATTAAACGGGAGGTCTCGAGTTCGATTCTCCAGTCGCCCTCACATTTTTGCGTTGTATTTTACGTCAGTAGCTACTCCTTCGTGGGCCGGCCCAAACGAAGCACCCCCTGTGCGAAGCCCCTCCAGTCTGCCGCAGAATGCGGCAGATAGGAGGTCCCGTCTCCTCTTCCCTCTCCCTTCCCCTTTCCCCCTCCATAAGAAAGGAAAGGGGGCCGAATAGGACTTGGAGTCCTATTCGGTTTCCCCCCATGGCGCGCCCCCTAGGACCGGCCACCTCCTCCCCTCCTCCTTTATATACGGGGCAGGGGGCATCCCAAGGCACAACAGTTGTTCTCTTAGCCGTGTGCAGTGCCCCCCTCCACAGTTTACTTATCCGGTGATAGCGTCGTAGTGCTTAGGCAAAGCCGTGTGTGGATCACATCACCATCACCGTCACCAGGCCGCCGTGCTGACGAAACTCTCCCTTGACCCTCTGCTAGATAAAGAGTTTGAGGGACATCATCGAGTTGAACGTGTGCTGAACTCGGAGGTGCCATACGTTCGGTACTAGATCGGTTGGATCGTGAAGACGTTCGACTACATCAACCACGTTAACCTAACGCTTCCGCTTTCGGTCTATGAGGGTACGGGGACACACTCTCTCCCTCTCGTTGCTATGCATCTCTTAGATAGATCTTGCATGATCATAGGAATTTTTTTTGAAATTGCATGCTACGTTCCCCAACAATGGCATCGGAGCCAGGTATATGCGTAGATGACATGCATGAGTACAACACAAAGAGTTGTGGGCGATAATAGTCATACTGCTTACCACCAATGTCTTATTTTGATTCGGAGGTATTGTTGGATGAAGCGGCCCGGACCAACCTTACATGACCACGTTCATGAGACCGGTTCCACCGGTAGACATGCAACTTGTTTTGCATAAAGGTGGTTGGCGGATGTCTGTTTCTCCAACCTTAGTTGAATCGAATTTCACTACGGTCGGTCCTTGTTGAAGGTTAAAACAGCACACTTGATGAAAAACTATTGTGGTTTTGATGCGTAGGTAAGAACGATTCTTGCTAGAAGCCCGTAGCAGCCACGTAAAACTTGCAACGACAAAGTAGAGGATGTCTACTTGTTTTTGCAGGGCTTGTTATGATGTGATATGGTCAATACATAATGTGATATAAGTTATTGTATGAGATGATCATGTTTTGTAAAAGTTATCGTCAACTGGCAGGAGCCTTATGGTTGTCGCTTTATTGTATGAAATGCAATCGCCATGTAATTGCTTTACTTTATCACTATGTGGTAGCGATAGTTGTCGAAGCAATAGTTGGCGAGACGACAACGACGCTACGATGGAGATCAAGGTGTCAAGACGGTGATGATGGAGATAATGACGGTGCTTTGGAGATGGAGATCAAAGGCACAAGATGATGATGGCCGTATCATGTCACATATTTTGATTGCATGTGATGTTTATCTTTTATGCCTCTTATTTTGCTTAGTACGGCGGTAGCATTATAAGATGACCCCTCACTAAATTTCAAGGTGTAAGTGTTCTCCCTGAGTATGCACCGTTGCTACAGTTCATCGTACGGAGACACCACGTGATGATCGAGTGTGATAAGCTCTATGTTCACATACAACGGGTGTAAGACAGTTTTGCACATGCAGAATACTCAGGTTAAAATTGACGAGCCCAGCATGTACAGACATGGCCTCGGAACACTAAGACCGAAAGGTCGAACGTGAATCATATAGTAGATATGATCAACATAGAGATGTTCACCATTGAAAACTACTCCATCTCACGTGATGATCAGACATTGTTTAGTTGATATGGATCACGTGATCATTTATATGACTCGAGGGATGTCTACCTAAGTGGGAATTCTTTAGTAATATGATTAATTGAACTCAAAATTATCATGAACTTAGTCCTGATAGTTTTTGCATATCTATGTTGTTGTAGATCAATGGCATGTGATATCGTTCCCTTGAATTTTAATGCGTTCCTAGAGAAAACTAAGTTGAAAGATGATGGTAGCAACTACATGGTCTGGGTACGTAACTTGAGGATTATCCTCATTGCTGCACAGAAGAATTATGTCCTTGAAGCACCGCTGGGTGCAAGGCCTGCTGCAGGAGCAACACCGGACGTTATGAATGTCTGGCAAGCTAAATCTGATGACTACTCGATAGTTCAGTGTGCCATGCTTTACGGCTTAGAATCGGGACTTCAAAGATGTTTTGAACGTCATGGAGCATATGAGATGTTCCAGGAGTTGAAGTTAATATTTCAAGCAAATGCCCGAGTTGAGAGATATGAAGTCTTCAACAAGTTATATAGCTGCAAGATGGAGGGGAACAGTTCTGTTAGTGAACATATACTCAAAATGTCTGGGTATCATAATCACTTGACTCAGTTGGGAGTTAATCTTCCGAATGATAGTGTCATTGATAGAGTTCTTCAATCACTACCACCAAGCTATAAAGGCTTCGTGATGAACTATAATATGCAAGGGATGGAAAAGATAATTCCGGAGCTCTTTGCGATGCTTAAGGCTACGGAGGTAGAAATCAAGAAGGAGCATCAAGCGTTGATGGTTAACAAGACCACTAGTTTCAATAAAAAGAGCAAAGGTAAGAAGGGGAACTTCAAGAAGAATAGCAAGCAAGTTGCTTCTTGATGACCCACAAGTATAGGGGATCTATCGTAGTCCTTTCGATAAGTAAGAGTGTCGAACCCAACGAGGAGCAAAAAGAAATGATAAGCAGTTTTCAGTAAGGTATTCTCTACAAGCACTGAAATTATCGGTAACAGATAGTTTTGTTATAAGGTAACTTGTAATGGGTAACAAGTAATAAAAGTAAATAAGGTCCAGCAATATGGCCTAGTCCTTTCTGTATCAAAGGACAAGCCTAGACAAACTCTTATATAAAGTAAAGCGCTCCCGAGGACACATGGGAATTATCGTCAAGCTAATTTTCATCACGCTCATATGATTCGCGTTCGGTACTTTGATAATTTGATATGTGGGTGGACCGGTGCTTGGGTACTGTCCTTCCTTGTACAAGCATCCCACTTATGATTAACCCCTCTTGCAAGCATCCGCAACTACAAAAGAAGTATTAAGGTAAACCTAACCATAGCATGAAATATATGGATCCAAATCAACCCCTTACCAAGCAACTCATAAACTAGGGTTTAAGCTTCTGTCACTCTAGCAACCCATCATCTACTTATTACTTCCCAATGCCTTCCTCTAGGCCCAAACAATGGTGAAGTTTCATGTAGTCGACGTTCACATGACACCACTAGAGGAAAGACAACATACATCTCATCAAAATATCGAACGAATACCAAATTCACATGACTACTTATAGCAAGACTTCTCCCATGTCCTCAGGAACAAACGTAACTACTCACAAATCATATTCATGTTCATAACTAGAGGGGTATTAATCCCTCCCAATGAGAGGATCGATGGTGATGATTTGCCCCTCCCGGAGGGATGTTTCCCCGGCAGAACAGCTCCGCCGGAGCCCTAGATTGGTTCTGCCAAGGTTCCGCCTTGTGGCGGCGGAGTTTCGTCCCGTAAGCTTTCTTATGATTTTTTTTCCGGACGAGAGACCTCATATAGCAGAAGATGGGCACCAGAGGGCTGTCAGGGGCCCACAAGGCAGGGGGCGCCCCCCCCACCCTCATGGATGGTGGGTGGCCCCCCTATGGTACTTCCTTCGCCCAATATTTTTTTTATTCTAAGACATGCTCCCGTGAAGTTTCAGGACTTTTGGAGATGTGTAGAATAGGTCTTTGATATTTGCTCCTTTTCCAGCCCACAATTCCAGCTGCCGGCATTCTCCCTCTTCATGTAAACCTAGTAAAATAAGAGAGAATAGGCATAAGTATTGTGATATAATGTGTAATAACAGCCCATAACTTCCCAATGCCTTCCTCTAGGCCCAAACAATGGTGAAGTGTCATGTAGTCGACGTTCACATGACACCACTAGAGGAAAGACAACATACATCTCATCAAAATATCGAACGAATACCAAATTCACATGACTACTTATAGCAAGACTTCTCCCATGTCCTCGGGAACAAACATAACTACTCACAAATCATATTCATGTTCATAATCAGAGGGGTATTAATATGCATAAAGGATCTGAACATATGATCTTCCATCGAATAAACTAGCTAGCATCAACTACAAGGAGTAATCAACACTACTAGCAACCCACAGGTACCAATCTGAGGCTTTCAGACAAAGATTGGATAGAAGAGATGCACTAGGGTTTGAGATGAGATGGTGAAGATGTTGATGGAGATTGACCCCCTCCCAATGAGAGGATTGATGGTGATGACGATGGCGATGATTTCCCCCTCCCGGAGGGATGTTTCCCCGGCAGAACAGCTCCACCGGAGCCCTAGATTGGTTTCGCCAAGGTTCCGCCTCATGGCGGCGGAGTTTCATCCCTTAAGCTTGCTGATGCGGAGCATCCCAAGGCCATCCCCATGGACCCAACTACATCTCCTTCGACACCTCTTGGACCCATGACACGAGCACATGCAAGAGCTCTTGAAACCGAGGTGACATCTCTCCTCTCACATTTCCACTTTGATACACATGAGACATGGATAATACCTCATACGGATACTTTGTGCATGCTCAGGTACCATGGAGAAGCTAAGGAGCAAGGAGAAGAAGAAGATGAAGATGGATGTGAATACGGAGAAGAAGAAGTGATGAAGAGGAAGCTACAGGCTCCGGACGACCGGCCTGGACCGGACGTCCGACGACCTCCAGGCTCCGGACGTCCGGCCCTCTCCGGACGACCGACGCCCCCGTACCCGAGCCAAATCGACGGATTTCCGGATCCCCTCGGACGACCGACGACGCCCGGACGTCCGACCCCGACCGGACGTCCGACCGAAGCACACCCGAGCCGAAATTACGGACGTCCCACAAGCACCGGACGTCCGGACCATCGCGAGCCTCCGGACAACCGGTGACCCCCGGACGTCCGATGCCTGTGTGCTGATTCATGTTGGGCCGCAACCCATGTACCCCTTCACCCCCCTCTTTTGCACTAAGACTATAAATACTCCACCATTCCTTCTATCTAGGGTTAGAGTTGGTTTAGCTCATTTTGAGGGATAGAGATTCGCTCATCCACATCGGATATACTCCTCGTGAGAGACCGCGGCCTCTTCAGAGAAGATCCATTTGGATTCAAGACCCCTCTTTAGGGAAGAACGTCAAGATCTCCTCGCAGAGAAGACCGTTACCCTTGTATCGTCCTTGGTTGATTGTGTACTATGTGAACCCTATGTATTCGAGGATCTAGCACTTTTGTGACTTGTTCTTGTTAGTTTGAGTGTTCCTCTTGCGTTTCCCCTTGTGGTTTCCCTCGTTTCCCTCCTCTTGTTCTTCGTGCTCTTCACGGGATCCACTCCTTTCGTGAAAGATCGGCCCCTAGGGTTCCTGCCCTACATCATCTTGGTATCAGAGCCATGTTGATCACGATTTCGGAGCCTCCCGTCGTGTTGCTAGCCTTGTTTTGTTGTTTTTCGTCCTAATTCGAAAATTCCCCCCAAAAATAGCCCCAATTTTTTTTGTGATTTGTTAGTGTGTTGAGATTTTGTTGGTTTGGATCCGTGTATTTGCTTTGTTTTGAGTGGATCTAGCTTTTTACCCCTTTCCCCACCCTTTCCATCCACAAAATCATCCGGATTTGACCATTTTCGCCATCTCCACCTCGAACCCTAGCTATTAATCCCGTGCCCCCAGGAACCGGACGTCCGACCCAGCCCGGACGTCCGACGACAACCGGACGACCGGCCCAGCCCAGACGTCCGACGGACCCTGATGAAACTGAATTTTTTTCAGTGTAGTCACCACCACCGCCCCACATTTCCGCATACGAACTCCTACCACCATTACACCATCACCACTTCCGCATACCACCACCATTTTGGACTGTTTTGCTCTCCAACACGTGTTGCCACTTCGAGCTTTGTGAATTTGAGTTGCGGCACCGTATCCTTTTGTGTTCCGGCTATCTAGGTACGGTTTTACATCGACATCACCGCCACTCATCTTTGCCACGGACGCATCATCAACAACGACCACCTCGACTACATCATGGTATTTCAGTCAACCATTTTGACACCATACTGTAAGCAAGAACGGTAACCTCGTCTTGGTTTTAGACATATCACTCTTGCCATTACATTGATAGCGATCATAGCCTTACTCCTTTGCGTTGCTTACCCATCGAGACTAGCCATTGAGTATTGCCGGCAACGAGACTTGTGCACATTAGTGATCATACTTCCGATAGCATACATACATCATTGTTGCATATATTGGTATCATCTCTTGTGTCACAAAGTTGTCATCGCATACACAATTGCTATTTTGGTTTGTCATGCATCGCATAAGAAAAGAGCTCCAACATCAAAGAGCCAAACAAGCTTTTAAGCAAAGAAGAAAGATAAGCAAAGAGCTTTTAAGCAAGAACCATAGCATCATACAACATTAAGATTGTCATACTCAATCATCTTGGATCATATCATAGAAACACCTTGCATAAAGCATACTTGGGATAGAAGTCGTTGCATTTTTGCTTAGTAGGTTGTGCACAAGTTCTTGTATCCGCCTATTGTGCAATCGTGCTAGCGTCTCTCTAGTGTTGTGCAACAAGAGCATTTTTGTGGATTCCATATTTTGGCTCACCCTTGGTTGCACGACCCCACTTATCTTTTTGCGTGTGTGTTTCCCTGTACCTTATATGCTTGGTCTACTTGTTACATTGCATCTTGCGAATCTTTTCCAACATTATTGAAGCTCACTTACAATTGCATCAAATTTTGTGCCACCATCCTAACCAAGCTCCACCAAAAGCTTTTACTTGTGTAGGTGTGAGAAACCGACAAGAGCTAGTACCAATTGTGTTATTTCCTTGTCCTACATTGGAGTGATCCTCGATCCACTTTCAACTTCGGTCAAGGTACATTTGGTATTCGTTCTTCTCTTTCTACTACTCACATTTCTCTTGGAATGATGGATAGGCCTAGTACTTCTACTAACCCACTCTTCATGGAGCAAGACGACGACATGAACTCCTTCATCACCAAGAGTCACCTCTTTGGTGCACAACGTGCTTTGCATCAAGAGCAACAAGCTATGAGTGAACGCATCGGCAACCTTGCCGCCGACTTGCGACTTTCTGAGCAACGTACAAGGGACTACTTCGACCACAAGCTCGACGATCACAAGCAAGAGAACAACGCAAGGATGGACGAAATTCACGCTTTGTTGCTCAACCGCTCTTCTTCCACTTCGTCTTCATCAAGAAGGACTCACTCAAGCCAACACTCCGACTTCACACTCTCCGGCTCAAGTACACGACATCGAACACTCTTCGTCGTGCCACGCTCAACGAGCATCAAGCAAGCCTCAATCCTCTGCGCGACACCGACTCGCAAGAACACCGTCGACGTCAAAACCAAGAGGCCTTTGCGCTAGCACGAGAATAGCAACGACAACGCCAACATGAAGAGGAAGAGCGAGCGTGTCTACACCAAGTTGCACAAGACGCCGAGGCACAACGCCAAGAAGAACAACTCCGTGAAGCTCAAGCACTTGCGGCGCAACAAGCCCTCCGAGATTCAAGTCGAGTCGTAGCCGACCAAGGCCGACAAGCTCGAGAACAAGAAGAAGCATTTCGCGAAGAAATTCAAGAACGGAGATTTCAAGCTCGCGTGCATCGTCAAGTTCCTCAAGCTCCTCCTCGAGCTCGACAAGCTCCTCCACAAGCTCGCCAAGAACACTAAGTTCATCAAGAGCATGAAGACAATGGAAATCCTCCACGACAAGAGCAACATGAGGTTCACAACCCTCCTCACCAAGAGCAACACGAGCTTGAAAACCACCTACAACACGGGCGTCATCATCCCTAACCCCAACACAATGAAGAGCAACGCTATGACAAGCTCAAGTTCACCATGCCCAACTTCAATGGAAGCAACGATCCCGAAGAGTACCTTTCATGGGCATTGAAGGTCGACAAAATCTTTCACTTGCACAACTATGAAGAAGAGAAGAAGATCGCAATGGCATCCCTTGAGTTCCAAGACTATGTCCTCATTTGGTGGGAACAAGTCATCGAGCGCCGTGAGGCAAGAGGTGAACCACCCATCACCACTTGGGCGCAAATGAAGGATGTCATGAGAGCACGCTTTGTGCCTACCTACTACAACCGCGACCTCTTCAAGAAACTCCAACTACTCAAGCAAGGAACCAAGAGCGTTGAAGAGTACTACAAGGAGATGGAGATTTCCATGGTAAGAGCCAATGTCACGAAAGACGATGAGCAAACAGTGGCGCGTTTCTTGAATGGACTCAACCATCCTATCAAGAAGATCGCCGACTTACAACCATACTCGAACCTCATCGAGCTAGTGCATCAAGCTACCAAAGCGGAACGCCAAGTGCAAGATGATTTCAAGTATGCCAAGTACTCATCCAAGTCCTATGGCTTCTCCAACAACCAAGATTCAACGACTCCAACTCCGACTACAAAGCCTTCTACTAGCACCATCGACAAGTCGAGTTCCAAGAAAGCTTCGTCAACTCCAAGTCATCCACCTACTATGAGGAACTTCAAGCCGAGAGCTTCATCATCGTCAACTCCAAACGATGAGACCATCAATACAAGTTCCTTCAAATGCTTCACATGCGGAGGCCGAGGCCACAAGTCCTATGAGTGCACCAACAAGCGGACCATGATCCTCAACAACGATGACACTTACGACTCAATGAGTGAAGAATAAATGGACGCCATTGAGCAAGTCGCCATGCACCGGCAAGTGGACGATGAAGAGGAACAAGTCTTTTGCGATGAAGATTCAAATCCCGCCCTTGTTGTCTCCAAGGTCTTGACTCTCCAACATCACCAAGAAGAATACCAATGATGCCATATATTCCACACCAAGGCCGGAATCAATGGAAGATCCATCAAGGTCATCATCGATGGAGGGAGTTGTCACAATCTCGCAAGCGAAGAACTTTGCTCCAAGCTCCAATTGCCCAAATAGAAGCATCCACATCCATACAAAGTGCAATGGCTTAGTGACTCCGGCACTATCCAAGTCGAGCATCGAGTACAAGTCTCCTTCAAAATTGGCGCCTACGAAGACACCTTGGAGTGCGACGTCGTTCCGATGACCGTTTGCCATCTTCTCCTTGGACGCCCATGGCAATTCGATAGAGGAGTCATCCACAACGGCTGAACGAACCACTATATCTTCAAGATGAAGGGCAAGGAGTATGTACTTCGTCCCATGTCTCCAAGCCAAGTGATCGCCGACAAGCAAGCCACCCATCGTGGAGATCATAGTGAGAGAGCGAGCCACCAAAAAAGAGAGTGAGCGCCACAAGCCCGAATCGAACACCTCCACGATGAGAAAAAAGAAGAACTTAGTCTTATTTGCCATCAAAAGTGAGATAAGAGGAGTGTCTGAGAACCCATCTAGTGTCCTACACTACGTCCTCTTGTGCAAGGACAATGCACCACAAACTAACACTTCTCACACTCTTCCTCTAGTGTTGTCTTCTCTTTTGCAGGAATTTCACGATGTTTTCCCCGACGAGCTGCCTCCGGGACTACCTCCACTACGAGGCATTGAGCGTCGCATCGACCTCATCCCCGAAGCACCGCTTCCGAACAAAGCTCTCTACCGCATCAACCCCGAAGAAACCAAAGAAATACAAAGGCAAGTAAAGAATCTGATAGACCATGGACATGTGCTTGAAAGTTTGAGCCCTTGTGCCATCCCGGTCATTCTTGTGCCAAAACGTGATGGTAGTTTTCGCATGTGCTCCGATTGTAGACCTATCAATGCTATCACTGTTCGCTATAGGTATCCCATTCCACGCCTAGATGATATGCTTGATGAGCTTAGCGGTGCCACTATATTTTCCAAAATTGATCTTAAGAGTGGTTACTATCAAATCCGCATACAAGAGTGTGATGAATGGAAAACCACTTTCAAAACCAAGTTTGGCTTGTTTGAGTGGATAGTCATGCCTATGGGTCTCTCGGAAGCACCGGGTACTTTTATGCGTCTTATGAATCATGTCTTCCGCCCTTACATTGGTATATTTGTTGTGGTCTACTTTGATGATATTCTTGTTTATAGTAAATCTCTTAGAGATCATGTCACCCATGTTCGAACCGTTTTGCAAACTCTTCGAAAAGAGCATCTCTATGCTAATATGGAGAAATGCCTTTTTGGCGTTGACAAGCTCGTTTTCTTGGGTTTTGTTGTTTCTTCTAAGGGTGTTCATGTTGATGAGTCCAAGATCAATGCTATTAAGACTTGGCCACAACCAACCAACTTGCATCAAGTGCATAGTTTTCTTGGCCTTGCGGGTTTCTATCATAGCTTTGTGAACGATTTTAGCACCATTGCTTCGCCTTTGCATGCTTTGAGAAAGAAGAATGCGCCTTTTGTTTGGGGACCATCCCAAGATACCGCATTCAGCGAGCTTAAGAATTTGCTTACTCGTGCTCCCGTGCTTGCTTACCCAACTTTGACAAGCCTTTTGAGATTCATTGCGATGCTAGTGGTAATGGCATAGGAGGTGTGTTAACGCAAGAGAAGCGCTCCATAGCTTACTTTAGTGAGAAACTTTCTGGAGCGCAACTCAATTACCCCATCTAGGACAAAGAGCTATATGCTTTAGTGCGCGTTTTGAATGAATGGGAACGTTACCTTCGTCCCCATGAGTTTATCATTCATACCGATCGTGAGACTCTCAAGTATCTTAAGGGTCAAACCAAGTTGAACAAGCGTCATGCTAAATGGAGTGAATTTATTGAGTCTTTTCCCTATGTCATCAAATACATCAAAGGTAAGGAAAACATTGTAGCGGATGCTCTTTCCCGCATATGCATGCTTGTTATCCAACTTGAGTTAGATGTCATTGGCTTCGAGCATATCAAAGACTTGTATGAGCATGACCCTACTTTTGCTACTCCTTATGCCAAGTGTTTGTCGCACGCCTCTTGGGAACGCTATTTCATCAAAGATGGATATCTTATGAGAGCTAACAAACTTTGCATCCCCGAGTCTTCTCTTCGTTTGTTGCTTTTGCAGGAATCTCATGGAGGAGGCTTAATGGACATTTCGGACGCGACAAGACGTTCGCTACACTCTCGAAGAACTACTTTTGGCCCAAGATGTTTCGTGACATCAATCGCTTCACTAATCGATGCTTACATGTTGCAAAGCTAAGTCCAAAGCTCAATCTCATGGCCTTTATATGACTCTACCAATTCCATACAAACCATGGGAAGACATTAGCATGGACTTTGTACTTGGTTTGCCTAGGACTCGAAATGGGAAAGGTTCAATATTTTTCATTGTGGACCATTTCTCAAAAATGGCACATTTTATTCCTTGCAACAAGATAGACAATGCTTCACATGTTGCTAATCTCTTTTGTAGGAAAATATTGTGTCTACATGGAGTGCCAAAGACTATCGTCTCGGACCGCGACGTCAAGTTCCTTAGCTACTTTTGGAAGACCCTATGCGCCAAGCTCGGAATCAAGCTACTTTTCTCCATGGCGTACCATCCACAAACCGATGGCCAAACAGAAGTTACCAACTGCACACTCTCCGCTCTACTTTGAGTACTCATAAAGAAGAACATCAAGGAGTGGGAGGAGTGCCTACCAATCGCCGAGTTTGCCTACAACCGAGCAAGACACTCAACAACCGGCAAGTCCCCCTTCGAGGTCGTCTACGGATTCAACCCATTGTCACCATTGGACATTCTTCCCCTACCACTCCAAGAGCGCATAAATTTGGACGCAAGTGCATGAGCGACACATCTCAAGAAGGTGCATGAAGATACAAGAAACACCATCAAGCGCCAAGTTCAACGCCTTGCAACCAAGCTCAACTTCAACAAGCAACCTATGGTCTTCAACATTGGTGATCTTGTGTGGCTACACCTTCACAAGGATCGCTTTCTACAAGAACGCAAGTCCAAGCTTCGACCACGAGCGGATGGACCTTTCAAGGTGCTCGCATGATACAACGACAACGCTTACAAGGTCGACCTCCCACGCGACAAGTACAACGTGAGCGACATCTTCAACGTCAAAGATCTCTCTCCTTTCCATGGTGATGAAGAATTTGATCCGAGGACGGATCTTCCCCAAGGGAGGGGAGATGATGCGGAGCATCCCAGGGCCATCCCCATGGACCCAACTACATCTCCTTCGACACCTCTTGGACCCATGACATGAGCACATGCAATAGCTCTTGAAACCGAGGTGACATCTCACCTCTCACATTTTCACTTTAATACACATGAGACATGGCTACTACCTCATACGGATACTTTGTGCATGCTCAGGTACCATGGAGAAGCTAAGGAGCAAGGAGAAGAAGAAGAAGAAGAAGAAGAGGAAGATGGACATGAAGAAGGAGAAGAAAAAGTGATGAAGAGGAAGCTACAGGATCCGGATGACCGGCCTGGACCGTACATCCGACGACCTCCAGGCTCCAGACGTCCGGCCCTCCCCGGACGATCGACGCCCCCTTACCCGAGCCAAATCTACAGATTTCCGGAGCCCCTCGGACGACCGACGACGCCCGGGCGTCCGACCCCGACCAGACGTCCGACCGAAGCACACCCGAGCCGAAATTATGGACGTCCGACAGGCACCGGACGTCCGGACCATCGCGAGCCTCTGGACGACCGGTGACCCTCGGACGTCTGACGCCTATGTGCTGATTCGTGCTGGGCCGCCGCACATGTACCCCTTCGCCCCCCTCTTTTGCACTAAGACTATAAATATACTTGACCTATTCCTTCTAGCTAGGGTTAGTGTTGGTTTAGCTCATTTTGAGAGATAGAGCTTCGCTCATCCACATCGGATCTACTCCTCGTGGGAGACCGCGGCCTCTTCAGAGAAGATCCATTTGGATTCAAGACCCCTCTTTAGGGAAGAACATCAAGACCTCCTCACGGAGAAGACCGTTACCCTTGTATCGTCCTTGGTTGATTGTGTACTGTGTGAACCCTATGTATTCGAGGATGTAGCACTTTTGTGACTTGTTCTTATTAGTTTGAGTGTTCCTCTTGCGTTACCCATTGTGTTTTCCCTCGTTTCCCTCCTCGCGTTATTCGTGTTCTTCGCGGGATCCGCTCCTTTCGTGAAAGATCGGCCCCTAGGGTTCCTGCCCTACATCACTTGCTTATGATTTTTTCTGGACGAAAGACCTCATATAGCAGAAGATAGGCACCAGAGGGCTTCCAGGGGGCCCACGAGGCAAGGGGTGCGCCCAGGGGGGTAGGGCGCCCGCACCCTCGTGGATGGTGGGTGGCCCCCTCTGGTACTTCCTTCGCCCAATATTTTTTATATATTCTAAAACGTGCTCCCGTGAAGTTTGAGGACTTTTGGAGATGTGCATACTAGGTCTCTAATATTTGCTCCTTTTCCAGCCCAGAATTCCAATTGTCGGCATTCTCCCTCTTCATGTAAACCTAGTAAAATAAGAGAGAATGGGCATAAGTATTGTGATATAATGTGTAATAACAGCCCATAATGCAATAAATATTTATATAAAAGCATGATGCAAAATGGACGTATCACTGCTCTCGGGAAGAAGCTCAAGTCGGGACCTTAGCCTGAAACTGGGTGCTTCTACTACAAAGGGACTGGTCACTGGAAGCAGAACTGCCCCAAGTATTTGGCGGATAAGAAGGATGGCAAAGTGAAAGGTATATTTGATATACATGTTATTGATATGTACCTTACTAATGCTCGTAGTAGCGTCTGGGTATTTGATATTGGTTCTGTTGCTCACATTTGCAACTCGAAACAGGGGCTACGGATTAAATGAAGATTGTCTAAGGATGAGGTGATGATGCGCGTCGGAAATGGTTCCAAGGTGGATGTGATCGCCGTCGGCACGCTACCTCTACATCTACCTTCGGGGTTAGTTTTAGACCTGAATAATTGTTATTTGGTGCCAGCATTGAGCATGAACATTATATCTGGATCTTGTTTGATGCAAGACGGTTATTCATTTAAATCGGAGAATAATGGTTGTTCTATTTATATGAGTAATATCTTGTATGGTCATGCACCCTTGATTTGTGGTCTATTTTTGTTGAATCTCGATCGTAGTGATACACATATTCATAATATTGAAGCCAAAAGATGCAAAGTTGATAATAATAATAATAATAGTGCACCTTATTTGTGGCACTGCCTTTTAGGTCATATTGGTGTAAAGCGCATGAAGAAACTCTATGCTGACGGGCTTTTGGAATCACTTGATTATGAATCACTTGATGCTTGCGAACCATGCCTCATGGGCAAGATGACTAAGACTCCGTTCTCTGGAACAATGGAGCGAGCCACTGACTTATTGGAAATAATACATACTGATGTATGTGGTCCGATGAGTGTTGAGGCTCGCGGTGGGTATCGTTATTTTCTGACCTTCATTGATGATTTGAGCAGATATGGGTATATCTACTTAATGAAGCATAAGTCTGAAATATTTGAAAAGTTTAAAGAATTTCAGAGTGAAGTGGAAAATCACCGTAACAAGAAAATAAAGTTTCTATGATTTGATCGCGGAGGCGAATATTCGAGTTATGAGTTTGGTCTTCATTTGAAACAATGTGGAATAGTTTCGCAACTCATGCCACCTGGAACACCACAGCGTAATGGTGTGTCCGAACATCGTAACCGTACTTTATTAGATATGGTGTGATCTATGATGTCTCTTACCGATTTACCACTATCATTTTGGGGCTATGCTTTACAGACGGTTGCATTCATGTTAAATAGGGCACCATCTAAATCCGTTGAGAGGACACCATAGGAACTGTGGTTTAGGACGAAACCTAAGTTGTCGTTTCTTAAAGTTTGGGGTTGCGATGCTTATGTGAAAAAGCTTCAGCCTGATAAGCTCGAACCCAAATCGGAGAAATGTGTCTTCATAGGATACCCAAAAGAAACTGTTAGGTACTACTATCACAGATCCGAATGCAAGATATTTGTTGCTAAAAATGGATCCTTTCTAGAGAAGGAGTTTTTCTCAAAAGAAGTGAGTGGCAGGAAAGTAGAACTTGATGAGGTAGTTGTACCTTCTGTCGAATTGGGAAGTAGTTCATCACAGAAATCAGTTCCAGTGATGCCTACACCAATTAGTGAGGAATCTAATGATGATGATCATGAAACTTCAGACCAAGTTACTACCGAACCTCGTAGGTCAACCAGAGTACGTTCCGCACTAGAGTGGTATGGTAATCCTATTCTGGAAGTCCTGTTACTAGACCATGACGAACCTACGAACTATGAGGAAGAGATGATGAGCCCAGATTCCGCGAAATGGCTTGAGGCCATGAAATCTTAGATGGGATCCATTTATGAGAACAAAGTATGGACTTTGGTTGAGTTGGCCGATGATTGGCAAGCCATAGAGAATAAATGGATCTTCGAGAAGAAGACTAACGCTAATGGTAATGTTACTATCTACAAAGCTCGACTTGTTGCGAAAGGTTTTTGACAAGTTCAAGGAGTTGACTATGATGAGACCTTCTCACCCGTAGCGATGCTTAAGTCTGTCCGAATCATGTTAGCAATTGCCGCAATTTATGATTATGAAATTTGGCAAATGGACGCCAAAACTGCGTTCCTTAATGGATTTCTTCAAGAAGAGTTGTATATGATGCAACTAGAAGGTTTTGTCGGTCCTAAAGGTGCTAACAAAGTGTGCAAACTCCAGCGATCCATTTATGGACTGGTGCAAGCCTCTCAGAGTTGGAATATACGCTTTGATGATGTGATCAAAGCATACAGTTTTATATAGACTTTTGGAGAAGCATGTATTTACAAGAAAGTGAGTGGGAGCTCTGTAGCATTTCTAATATTATACGTGGATGACATATTGTTGATTGGAAATAATACAGAATTTCTGGATAGCATAAAAGGATACTTGAATAAGAATTTTTCAATGAAAGACCTCGGTGAAGCTACTTATATATTGGGCACCAAGATCTATAGAGATAGATCAAGACACTTAATTGGACTTTCACAAAGCACATACCTTGATAAAGATTTGAAGAAGTTCAAAATGGATCAGTCAAAGAAAGGGTTCTTGCCTGTGTTACAAGGTGTGAAGTTGAGTTAGACTCAATGCCCGACCACTGCAGAAGATAGAGAGAAAATGAAAGACCTGATGTGCAATGTTGTGTACCAGACCTGATGTGTGTCTAGCTATAAGTTTAGCAGGGAGGTACCAAAGTAATCCATGTGTGGATCACTGGACAGCGGTCAAGAACATCCTGAAATACCTGAAAAGGACTAAGGATATGTTTCTCATTTATGGAGGTGAGAAAGAGCTTGTAGTAAATGGTTAGGATGATGCTAGGTTTGACGTTGATCCTGATGACTCTAAATCACAAACCGGATACATATTTATATTGAATGGTGGAGATGTCAGTTGTGCAATTCCAAGCAGAGCTTCATGGCGGGATCTACGTGTGAAGCGGAGTACATAGCTGCTTCAGAAGCAGCAAATGAAGGAGTTCATATCCGATCTAGGTGTAATACCTAGTGCATCGGGTCCAATGAAAATCTTTTGTGACAATACTGGAGCAATTGCCTCAGCGAAGGAATCCAGATTTCACAAGAGAACTGAGAGAGGCGAAGGTGTTCCGATGTTTCGATGAGATGGTGGCTATCGTTTTCTATGGGAGTCGACCTTGACGATCCGACTATGAATGTGCGAGAAGTCCCGCCTTAGCAATCGCTAAACCAACTTCCGAGGGGTCATTGACCATGCCAGAGCACGATCAACCTGACCACGAGGGTTTGTTTCCTGCGAGCAAACAAAGAACACGCAAGAAAATGAGATTGTAATCTGGATATTGCGAATATAAGATGAAAGCTTTATTGATAAAGGTGGGGTTCTATGACGTCTTTGTCTGGTCGTTGAACACAAACGAAGCACGCGACGTTGCAGCTATGGCGAACTTTTAATCTAAACAAAACTCAAAGTCTAAACGATGCCCTAAGGGCTATATATATGGAGGAGAGAGGGGGGAATTTCGTGGCCCATGGAGGAGGGGTCTGAAACCAACTCTATCTCTTGTTTCCCCACACATACGGACTCTAAAAGCAGCCTATAATCAAGTATTTCGAAATTACACGGGCCTGGCCCAAAAATAAGGTGACGTGACACCTAGAATAGCCTCTGGACGAAATTTATGAAGTGGCATCTTGTATGTTTCGTCCAAGGCTTCATGCACTCATTATGGTGGCTTCAAAGCCCTGGAATCATCACTTGTAACTCCGTTCTTGTTCCCCTTGCGCATGCCATCATCTCCATGCTTGAACTTGCTCTAAGTTTCATCTTTCTTGTCCAAGCTAGGCCCTTCATTTGTAAGCAAAACAAATGTATCCAATTTAGGCAGCATCATATTCTTATGAACATTAGAATCGTTACCAAGAAACGAAAGTACCTGGTAATTCAATTAGCGTGCGCGAGCTCTAGTAATTGGTCCTCATCATCCTCCCCTTCTTGAAATGAAGTCGTCCTCGACTGAAGCTCATCTTCCTCACTCAAATAAGGCTTCAAATCTGCAATGTTAAAAGTGGGACTAACCCCAAAATATGTAGACGGCTCAAGTTTAAATGCATTATCATTTATTTTCTCTAACACCTTAAAAGGACCATCAGCACGTGGCATTAGCTTTGATTAGCGTAAATTAGGAAATCTATCCTTACGCAAATGTAACCAAACAAGATCTCCAGGTACAAACACAACATGTTTTCTACCCTTATCTCCAGCAAGTTTATATTTAGCATTCATACGTTCAATGTTTTCCTTAGTTAACTCATGCATTTTTAAAATTAATTCAGCACGTTCTTTAGCATCAAAACTAACCTTCTCCGAAGATGGAAGAGGCAACAAATCAATAGGTGCATGAGGTAGGAAACCATACCCAATTTCAAAAGGGCACATCTTAGTAGTAGAATGCAATGAACGATTATAAGCAAATTCAATATGAGGCAAGCATTCTTCCCACATTTTCTTATTATTCTTCAAAACAACCCTAAGCATAGTAGACAATGTTCTATTGACTACTTCAGTTTGTCCATCAGTTTGGGGGTGAAAAGTAGTACTAAAAAGCAGTTTAGTCCCCAACTTAGCCGATAAACATCTCCAAAAGTGGCTAAGAAATTTAGTATCATGATATGAAACAATAGTATTTGGCACACCATGGAAGCGAATAATGTGACGCCCGGATAATTAAGCTATAGTAACCCTCTACTAATGTTGCCACGTCACCACGATTACTGTTGATAATCTCGCGATGGTTCAAAACTCATTTGAATTTAGATTTAAAATAAAGTCAAACTAAAAAAATCAATTGTCAAACTAAAATGTTCAAAAGGTGGTAAATAATCCATAGGCCATTATAGTGGTGAAATCAAACTTTTTGAAAAGTATTTAAGTAGCCTAAAATAATTAAAACGGTAGGTAAAACAATAAAATAAATGTCTTTTGTATTTTATAAAATAATAAACTATTTATTTAGTTGGGCAGTAGCATAATTATTAACACTAGCGACTACTTTTATAATTTATAAAACTAATACAAATAAGAAATCAAAAGAAAACATGTAAGATATAAGATAAAATAAGTAAAAGAAAAACAAAACAAAGGAAACAAAAAAATAAAATAAAAGAAGGAACCCCCTGGCCAACTGGGCCAATCGGCCCAACTGGCCATCCCACAGGCCCAGCCGCCCCCATATCCCCCTGGACGACCAGAAACCTAGCGGTTCCATACCCACTCGTCCCCCCCCCCCCACCACGATCCCCTCGCCCCGATCCCCACCTCCTCCCCGATTGTTCTGGATCGAGGCACGCCACGACGCCGTCGCCGTCCACGGTCGCTAGAGCCCCCCCGGGCTACCTCCACCTTGTCGGACGCCCCATCTACCTCCCCGTCGCCCGGAGCTCCTCCGCCCCGACCGGACCGCCTCCTCCGCCCCGGAGCTCCTTCGCCCCTGTTGCCGGACCGCCTCCTCGTCCTCGTCGACCTCGTCACCGTCTACCTCCCCGAACCCTGCTGCCCTTGACCCTGCGCCTCGCGGTGAGGCCCGGACCTCTCTTCCTCTCCCCCTCTCCTCTCTGCCCCAAGCGCCACGGCCTCATCAGCGCCCCACCCGAACCCTGCTGTTGCTGCGCCGCTCGTCGGCGCAGCCTAGCTCCCCCGCACACGTGCCCACACGCCTGACTGCAGCGTCTGCTCGCATGACCCCGCGCGACGCCGGCTGCGCTCGCGTCCGCCCCTTGCCTTCCTCCCCTGCTCGTCGAGCGCGCCATCCAGCCCCCGCTGCTGCCCCACGCTGCTCCGCCGCTGGCCTCGTTGTCCCCGTGCTAGTAATGCACGCCTGTGGTGGCGCCTCACCGGCCCGCTCGCCGCTGCTTCCCCTGGCTGCCCGCCTGCAGCGCTCCCGCTGCGATCTTCCTATGCCTACGCATCACCCGGCCCGCGCGCTGCACCCACCCCATGTCTGCCCCGCCTGGCGCCCTCGCCGTGTCCGCCTCCCGCAGCCCCGCTGCTGCCTCGCCTGCGTCGCCGCGCTCACCGCGCCCTCGTGCGTCGCTCGCGGCCGTCGTCGATCGCGGCTCCAGCTGCCGCCCCTGACGCCGTTCGCCGTCCGCGCTGCACCTCTCGGGGCCGCTGGCGGCCACGCCCGCACGCCCCTGGGCACTAGCGCCCGAGAACCCGTCACCCGTTAAGGCCCCCTGGGCCTATGACATATGGGCCCACGCCCAAAACGTTTTTATAAAAATAAAACAAAATTGAAAATTAAATAAAAATAATTAATATTAATAATTATTTAATTAAAGAATTAATTAACTTAATTAATCCTGTTTAACTAAACTAATTAAACATTAGGTACCTAATTAACTAATTAAACTGATTAATAGGTTAATTAGGTTATTGTACCTATGACATGCGGGACCCACACGCCAGCGACCCAGTCAACACCTCTGTTGACTGCTGATGTCAGCATGCATTGTTCTGGATAATAATGACTTTAAATAATTAAGTAAATCCTAAAAATGATTTAAATCTTTTAACATTAATATAAAATAAACAGTAGCTCGGATGGAAAAACTTTGTACATGAAAGTTTCTCAGAATGACGAGACGAATCCGGATACGCAACCCGCTCGTCCGCCACACAACCTAGCATAGCGAACGCGCAACTTTCCCCCTCCAATTCATCTGTCCGAAAACGCGAAACACCGGGGATATTTTCTCGAATGTTTCCCCCCTTCACCGGTATCACCTCATACCGCGTTAGGGCACCCCTAGCACTGCTACTTGTCATGTCATGCATCGCTATGCATCCATTTGCATTGTATTCATTGTTTCTTCCCCCTTATCTCTCCGGTAGACTACGAGACTGACGCCGCTGCTGGTGCCGCGATCGACTACGCTGTTGAAGACCCCTCTTTCTTGCCAGAGCAACCAGGCAAGCCCCCCTCCCCCTTGATCACCAGATATCGCTTACTCTTCTCTCTACTGCTTGCATTAGAGTAGTGTAGCATGTTACTGCTTTCCGTTAATCCTATTCTGATGCATCGCCTGTCATTGTTGCTACAGTTGTTGATACCTTACCTGCAATCCTAAATGCTTAGTATAGGATGCTAGTTTATCATCAGTGGCCCTACATCCTTGTCCGTCTACCATGCTATACTATCGGGCCGTGATCACTAGGGAGGTGATCACGGGTATATATTGTATATCTTATACATGATACATGTGATGACTAAAGTCGGGTCGGCTCATAGAGTACCCGCGAGTGATTCACGGATTGGGTCCGAAAGGACGTTTGTACTGACAGCCCTCTGAGTGAACCTTTGTGGCGAAGCGACAGGGTAGGTTGAGACCACCTAGGAGAGAGATGGGCCTGGCCCTGGTCGGTGTATGTGGATAATTCAATTAACACGCTTAACGAGATCTAGGTATTTGTTCTGAGTCTGGCCACTGGCCTATACGCACTACGCGAGAACAGTTATGGGCACTCGACGTCGTGGTATCAGCCGAAGCCTTCGTGACGTGAGCGACTAAGCGGCGCGTGCCGGGTTGGACCGCGTAACGCAACTTCCTTTGTAAAGGAGGCTGCTAGGTCTGCTCTCCGGCCGCCCATGCAACGTGCAGGTGTGCAATGGGCGATGGGCCCAAACCCCTGCGCCATAGGATTTAGACCGGCGTGCTGACCTCTCTGTTGTGCCTAGGTAGGGCTGCGACGTGTTGATCTTCCGAGGCCGGGCATGAGCCATACAAGTGTGTCCGGACAAAGGGGGTCGAGCGTGTTGGGAAACGTGGTGCACCCCTGTAGGGAAGTTAATCTCTTCGAATAGCCGTGATCTTCGGTAACATGACGACTTGGAGTTGTACCTTGACCTTATGACAACTAGAACCGGATACTTAATAAAACACACCCTTCCAAGTTCCAGATACAACCGGTGATCGCTCTCTCACAGGGCGGCGAGGGGAGGATCATCGGTTAGGATTATGCTATGCGATGCTACTTGGTGAACTTACCATCTACTCTCTTCTAATGCTTCAATATGGAGGTTACCAGAAGCGTAGTCTTCGATAGGACTAGCTATCCCTTCCTTATTCCAGCATTCTGCAGTTCAGTCCACATATGTTACCCGTTTTCCATTTGATACCAATGCATACATATGTAGCATAGCTCCTTGCTTGCGAGTACTTTGGACGAGTACTCATGGTTGCTTTGCTCCCCTTTTCCCCTTCCTATACCCGATTGTTGCGACTAGACGTTGGAGTCTAGGAGCCAGACGCCACTGTCGATGATGACTGCTACTACTCGGGAGGTGCCTACTACTATGTGCAGGCCGCTGACGACGACCAGGAGTAGTTTAGGAGGATCCCTGGCAGGAGGCTTGTGCCTCTTTCGATATGTATCCCAGTTTGTGCTAGCCTTCTTAAGGCAAACTTGTTTAACTTATGTCTGTAGTCAGATATTGTTGCTTCCAGTGACTTGTCTATGATCGAGCTCTTGTATTCGAGCCCTCGAGGCCCCTGGCTTGTAATATGATGCTTGTATGACTTATTTTATTTGTAGAGTTGTGTTGTGATATCTTCCCGTGAGTCGCTGATCTTGATCGTACATGTTTGCGTGTATGATTAGTGTACGATTGAATCGAGGGCGTCACAAGTTGGTATCAGAGCCGATTGCATGTAGGAATCCCCCTTCCACACTCCTCGGCCGAAGTTGAGTCTAGTAATTACAAAACTTTTACTAACATGGCTGTCTGGCTTACGGGCCCACATCGCCATCGGGTGGTATTAGGATCTTTTATTCCTCGTCTATACTCTGGGACTTTGATCTCTCTTCTCTTCGGATTAAAATGGTTTTACTAAATCTAACTTTAGGTTCTAGATAATACTTTCTCCCAGAGAGCCCCTCATTCCAGATGATCGCCTGCTGCACCAGAAGATTATGAAGATACTCTCTGATGTTCTCTCGAGACTTGTGCCATCGCTTTTGCAAATCCCTTTCATCGATAAATCCTTGTGGATAACTACTTACACTTGTCGTTCATATCTTCATCCCCATTTACCCTTGAGATTACTTGATACCCTGAAAAATTCTCCGAATGTCTGAGAATCCCTTGTGCCTACCGCCTTGCATTTCTTTACCACCTGAATACCCCTACGGATAATTTCTCGTACTTATCGAGTATCCGATAATCCCCAGTGGAAACATGTATTTCACGAAAGTCTTCGAAATACCATTTGATCTCCGAAAATCCTCAACAACCTATTGTTCTTGGAATTCTTGCATACTTGCATTCCGGTTATTTCCATTGGTCTAGCAATTTACTTTAAAAACCTTTGTGATTGTAATTTTGATCCTTTTGATTCAACATGTGTGTGAATGCACACAATCATCAATTGTTCCCTGGAATTTATCATTCTGATTCAGACATCATTCCGGACATGAGCTGGATCTCGACCACTCAAATTGCCATTGATTGTACCCCTAAGGCTATTCAACTTATCCATGCCTAATCAGAGCATTGCTTCTGATCCCTTGTCTTGGAATTCATAATTCCTTTGCATTTGAGCTTTGAGTTAGTCAGTTGTTTCTATAATCTGATGCACATGCATTCCTTCTTCCTTTGATAGAGTACCGATACTCACATCAGCTCCGTTGTAGACCACCAAACCTCTTGTTGGATTAATATCCGACAGTGTCCTTCATATTAAAGTAACCTTGTGAGCCTTTCCATGGATATATAATGCCTTTGGTAAATTGTATCCTCTGCTTTCTCAACCATGCTCTATTTTCGAGCTGGTGGTATTTACTATTGAAGCTTGTGGTATATGTTTCCACGATACCCTGACGGGTTGAACCTATGCCTTCCTTATTATGTGTGAACCTGAAAGTTTTCACGAGTCATACTCTTCTGTTGTTTCAACAGATAAAATTTCTACACTACAGCCTCATCGAAAGCGAGAAGTAAAATGAAAGGTTATGCATTGAAGAAGTGGGAGTCGACCTTGAACCTTTATGTTCATGCCCATGGACATGATGTAGATCCTATCATGGGAGCCTCTTGTAATAATAGCTATTTCCTTGACTTAATATCATTTGGTATCTGTGAATTGGTCCTTTGCAATCGCGCTTCCGATCATATTTTCACCTTGATTCCATTTCTCGGACTAGTTAAAGCACTTCTCTTCTGCAGATCAATGCACCTCTGCAACCTCTATTATGTTCTACCTTCGAGTATTACCCTGTGGTATCTCAATAAAATCACAGAACCATATTACTTCTTGTGAGTTCTTCAAGTATTATTTCTCACCAATTTCAATTTTTCCCTGGGTTCTGAGTTGTTAGACACTCAGGGACACCGATAGTGAATCGAGTCTGAAATCCGATTCATTAACTCTAAGTAATTTTCGTTGCTTATGAGTTTAATAATCCTTCAAGTCATTCCTAGCCCGATCGGCTATATCATTATCGTGCTAAATTTTAATTGTGCTACCTGGTCCTTCTTCTCGGCGCACAATTTTTGATGATGACCTAATCTTACGTCGAACTTCCTCATCATATCATTTCTCCTTGAACATCAAACTTGCTTTCGAGTTTATGTCGTACCCTTGGTTCCCATAACTTTTCGCTTCATCATCATTTGACTTGATGGCATCGCAGACTGATTACATCTTCATGAAATCTCTCGACAACTGTGTCGTAATCATCATCAACATCCTAAGCTCTTCCAAGATATATATCGAATTCTTGATGGGCAATACCATCCTGGTGTAACGCCCTCGATGAGGCTATATCTCCTACGTGTCGAAGCACGACTTAGAGGCATAACCGCATTGAAAGCAATGTCGCAAGTAAGGTAATCTTCACAACAACCCATGTAATAAATAAAAGGGGAAAGGATACATAGTTGGCTTACACTCGCCACGTCACACAAATACATGAATAACATTACAATCATCCAATACACTCATGGTCTGACTACGGTACCAAAATAAAGATCAACCCCCACATGCGACACGGTCCCCAATCGCCCCAACTAGGCACCACTACTGATCATCTGGGAAAGACACGTAGTAATGACGAGAGTCTTCGTCGAACTCCCACTTGAGCTTGGTCATGTCATCTAGAACGGTATCATCGGTCCCTGTATCTGGTTTGGAAGTAATCTGTGAGTCACGGGGACTCATCAATCTCACACCCTCGCAATCAAGACTATTTAAGCTTATAGGGGAGACAAGGTATGATGTGGAGCTGCAGCAAGCGACTAGCATATATGGTGGCTAACCTATTCGCAAAAGAGAGCGAGAAGAGAAGGCAAAGCACGGACGAATAACTATGATCAAGAAGTGATCCTAGAACAACCTACGTTAAGCATTACTCCAACACCGTGTTCACTTCCTGGACTCCACCGAGAAGAGACCATCACGGTTACACACGCGGTTGGTTCATTTTAATTAAGTTAAGTTTCAGGTTATCTACAACCGGACATTAACAAATTCCCATCTGCCCATAACCGTGGGCACGGCTTTAGAAAGTTCAAAACCCTGCAGGGGAGTCCCAACTTAGCCCATCACAAGCTCTCACGGTCAATGAAGGATATTCCTTCTCCCAAGACAATCCGATCAGGCTCGACATCCCGGTTATAAGACATCCTCGACAATGGTAAAACTAAACCAGCAAAGCCACCCGAATGTGCCGACAAATCCCGATAGGAGCTGCACATATATCGTTCTCAACGCACACCGGATTGTCCAAGGTTCCGGTAGGCCAGCCCAGAGTTGCCCTTGGTCGCCACCGGCAGCTGACAGGTTGGACCAACACTCAGAGGAGCACTGGCCCGGGGGTTTAAATAAAGATGACCTTGAGTCCGCGGAACCCAAGGGAAAAAGAGGCTAGGTGGCGAATGGTAAAACCAATGTTGGGCCATGCTGGAAGAGTTTTATTCAAGGTGAACTGTCAAGGGGTTTCCCATTATAACCCAACCGTGTAGGGAACGCAAAATCCGGGAACATAACACTGATATGACGGAAACTAGGGCGGCAAGAGTGGAACAAAACACTAGGCATAAGGCCGAGCCTTCCAGCCTTTACCAAGTATATAGGTGCATTAAGATAAAACAAGGTAATATAGTGATATCCCAACAATAAAACATGTTCCAACAAGGAACGATCTCCAATCTTCACCTGCAACTAGCAACGCTATAAGAGGGGCTGAGCAAAGCGGTAACATAGCCAAACAATGGTTTGTTAGGACATGGAGGGTTAGAGGTTTGACATGGCAATGTGGGAGGCATGATAAGCAAGTGGTAGGTATCGTAGCATAGGCATAACAAAAGAGCGAGCATCTAGCAAGCAAAGATAGAAGTGATTTCGAGGGTATGGTCATCTTGCCTACAAAGTTCTCAGAGTTGACTTGATCCTCGTAAGCGAATTCAACGGGCTCCACGCTCACGAAATCGTCTCCCGACTCTACCCAAACAAGAACAACAAGCAAACGGAACACAATCAACCACGTGCAATTCTCAAACAACATGATGCAAACATGGTATGATATGTGGGATGCGGTATGTGATGCATATGCAAGATATGACAAGGAAAGATAGAGCCTGGCCTCAAATGGGAAATCCAAGAGTGCCACTGGAAAGGTGCGGTGATTTCGGTTGAAATTGCTATAAAGATCACCGGAATCGGATGCACGGTTTGGAAATGGCAAGCAAAACAAATATGGCACCGGTCTGCGATAATCAGCAAGTGATCAACTAAATGCATCAAGATAAATATGCTACATCACTCAAATATGACAACAAAATACATGGTTGGGATTCACTCATGATGCTTGACAAAAGATGAACACTGAGCTACGGCTAATTCATCCACTAACAGGTTCAAACAAGCATGGAAAAAGAGCAAATGATAACAGGTTTCAGACTTAGTGAAATTAACACAAGTCTGGAATTTATCATCAGGAAGCACACTTTAGAGCATGAAAACTACAAGCTACAGGATCTTAACATGGAAAATCAAGGCATGGCATGAAGCTACTCAAACCACTTAACAAAAGTCCCTTAGTGACCTTGAGCCACAAGGGATCAGAAAATACAATTGCAAGCATGTGAACATAGCAAAAACATAAATAGATTCAGACTTAGTGAAAAACTGGAGCATGCAAAACAGATTATCAAGTAGGCATGTTTACGAGCTCGATGCACTCACTACAGAGCATGGAATGACAAACTAAGCATACACTCATCAGAAAGACATGGCATAGGAGCTATACATGGCAATAACAACATCATAGCATGCACGGATCAGTAGCAACATCCTCGGCAAAATCACTAAACATGTCAACAATCTGCCAGGATTATTTTATAGCAAAAGTAGAGCTCGATTGACTCAAGATAGGGTGCTCCATAAATGCAAACAAAGACATGGATGGATAGATCACCACAATATTAACAAAACATCTTTACTGAACATCCTCAAAAGAGGCACGGATCACTAGGAAACAACATGAACATATGGCATAACAACAAAAACAGAACAAGGACTTAGTGAAATTCTAAGTCCCTGAAATCAGCATTACCGATTACGCTAGTTTGCAAGCTTGTGCTAGTCACCACAAATATCACCAAAATACATGGCAAGCACCCCTGTAAAGATGACATGGCATATAACAAAACACATGTGGAGCTCGGGATCATAGAATGCACACATTAATCATGGCAAAAATGACAAAAGACTATTTGCTGAAACAGATCTGACAAATTCATCACATAGCCCTCTTCCAACAGCATTTCGGGCATCAAGATGAGCTCAAATTAAAATGATGCAATGAGATGGAATGATGTACTCATCGAGACGAACATTTTGATATGCTACACGCACGAATCGGAGCTACGGATGCAGAGTTATGGCATGCGGAAAAATGCTAAAAGTTAGGGTTTTGGGGGATAAAAGTGAACCGTCGTTTTGGATCTGGATCTGGCCGATTGGGCATTGTAGCACACACGAGGTTTGAAGTTCGCCGGAGGTTGACCAAAACAGGGCGCGGGGCGGCGCACTGCGGCGAGGGGCGGCGAACGCGAGGTGAGGCGGCGGTCACCGGAGTTAGCGGAGTCGGCGATGGCGCGCGACGGTGGGCGGCACCGGAGTGGCGGCGAGGCGAGGCGGAGCAGGCGGAGTCCGGCGCGGTGGCGGTGTCGGCGGCGGCGACCAGAGGAAGCGGGCGGCGGAGCTCGCGGGACGGCGGCGCGCGGGCGACGCGGGCTCGGGGGCCGGCCACGGGCTCTCCGGGCCGCGGCGCGGGGGCGGCTGCGCTCGCCACGTGGCGGGTTCTGGTTGGTGCGGGCGGTGCGGCGACTTCGTCCGGCGGAGGCTGGACGTGTCCGGTAGCGGCGGGGCGATTTTTTTAGGGTTAGGGTAGGAGAAGACCCGGGATTTTTGTGGGGGATCTTTATATAGAGGTAGGGGGAGCTAGGAAGCTCCAAATGAGGTGCGGTTTGTGGCCGCGCGATCGTGATCGAATGCTATAGATGATAGAAGAGGTTTAGGTGGGTTTTGGGCCAGCAAGAAAAGGTGTTGGTCTGCAACACACATGAGGCCTTTTCGGTCCCTTGGTTAACCGTTGGAGTATCAAACGAAGTCCAAATGGCACGAAACTTGACAGGCGGTCCCGGTAGTAACCCAAGGCCGCATGACAAGTATCGGTCTAATCCGGAAATGTTTAACCCCCACACACGAAAAGAGGTAGAAAGGGCCACCGGAGGACATAGGAGCGCCGGAATGCAAAACGAACAACGGGGAAAATGCTCGGATGCATGAGACGAACACGTATGCAAATGCGATGCACATGATGACATGATATGAGATGCATGATAAAGACAACAACACACGGAGGCAAAAACCCGACAACGAGGAAAATAAAATAAACTTAGTGCCGGAAACGGCAAGAGTTGGGATACATCTAAGGTAAATTACATTCGGGGTGTTACAACACTCAACCACTACGAAAGGATCTCATCCCGAGATCTAGGACTGGAAAAACGCCGGGTACTCAGAACGGAGGTGATCCTCGCATTCCCAGGTGGCTTCACGGTCGGAATGGTGTGACCACTTGACTTTGAGGAATTTGATTGACTTGCTGCGAGTCTTGCGCTTAGTCTCTTCAAGAATAGCAACTGGGTGCTCACGATAAGAAAGGTCTTCTTGGAGTTCAATGTCTTCGAAGTTGATGGTGCGGTCAGGGGTCTTGAAGCACTTGCGGAGCTGAGAGACATGGAACACGTCGTGCACGTTTGCAAAGTTGGAGGGAAGCTCGAGTTGATAGGCGAGATCGCCTCTCTTGCTGACGATCTTGAAAGGACCCACGTATCTAGGGGCAAGCTTCCCTTTGATACCGAAGCGACGAGTACCTTTCATTGGAGAGACGCGGAGGTAAACATGGTCTCCGATCTCGAAAGCCAAATCACGATGCTTACTATCATAGTAGCTCTTCTGGCGCGATTGCGCTGCTTTGAGGTTATCACGAATGACTTTGCACATCTCTTCTGCCTCTATAATCAAGTCATTTCCAAGAAGTTGACGTTCACCAGTCTCTGACCAGTTAAGAGGAGTACGGCACTTCCTGCCATAGAGAATTTCAAATGGGGCCTTGCCCGAACTCGCTTGGAAGCTGTTGTTGTAGGAGAACTCGGCATATGGAAGACAATCTTCCCACTTCATACCGAAAGAGATAACGCAAGCCCTGAGCATATCTTCAAGAATCTGGTTGACACGCTTGACTTGGCCGCTAGTTTGAGGATGAAAAGCTATGCTGAAACGGATGTTGGTGCCCATGGCCTTCTGAAAAGAATCCCAAAACTTCGAGGTGAAGATGCTGCCACGATCTGAAGAAATCAACTGCGGAATGCCGTGCAGAGAGACAATCCGAGAGGTATAAAGCTCCGCCAATTGAGCTGCTGTGATGGATTCTTTGATAGGCAGAAAGTGAGCCACTTTAGTGAGTTTGTCGATGACAACAAATATAGCATCATTGCCACGCTTGGACTTTGGAAATCCCAGTCACGAAGTCCATCTCAATGTGGTCAAACTTCCATTCTGGAATGGCAAGAGGTTGGAGGAGACCAGATGGTCGTTGGTGTTCTTCCTTCACTCTTCTGCAGACATCACATTCATTCACGAACTGAGCAATCTCACGCTTCATTCGAGTCCACCAATACGCCTGCTTGAGGTCCTGGTACATCTTTGTACTCCCAGGGTGGATGGAGAGGAGTGAATTGTGAGCCTCGTTCATAATGACTTTACGAAGGTCACCTTTAGGCACAACAATGCGATCCTCGAAGAATAGAGTATCCTTGTCATCAAGGCGATAGCACTTGTACTTGGTTGACTCTTGGCAATCCCAATCTTCACCTTCTTCACCATAGCATCAAGAAGTTGAGCCTCGCGAATCTGATCTTCCAAAGTAGGGGAGACTTGGAGGTTGGCGAGGAAACCTTGAGGAACAACTTGCAGATTGAGTTTGCGGAAAGCTTCACAAAGCTCGGGTTGGTAAGGCTTGAGAATCAAACTATTGTAGTAAGCCTTCCTGCTCAATGCGTCAGCAATTACATTGGCCTTGCCTGGAGTATATTCGATACTCGGATTATACTCTTGAATCATTTCGACCCAACGAGTCTGCCTGAGGTTGAGATTAGGCTGAGTGAAGATGTACTTGAGACTCTTGTGGTCAGTGAAGATGTCCACTTTTCTTCCCAATAAGAGATGTCTCCAAGTCAAAAGAGCATGCACAACTGCCGCCAACTCGAGGTCATGAGTGGGGTAGTTCTTCTCGTTGGGCTTCAACTGGCGAGAGGTATAAGCCACAACTTTCTTCTCTTGCATCAACACTGCACCAAGACCTTGAAGAGAGGCATCACAGAAGACCTCGAACGGTTTGGATTCATCAGGAGGAGTCAGAACTGGAGCAGTGACTAATTTCTCTTTCAGGGTGTTGAAAGCGATGTCACATTCAGGAGACCAAACGTACTTCACGTGCTTCTGGAGAAGGTTTGAAAGAGGCTTCGCGATCTTTGAAAAGTTCTCAACGAACCTTCGACAATAGCTTGCGAGACCAAGGAAGCTGCGGAGTTGCTTCACGTTCTGAGGTGGTTCCCAATTCACAATTGCAGACACCTTCTCAGGATTCACCGCTATGCCCTTGGCAGAGATGATATGCCCAAGATAGAGAACCTCATCGAGCCAAAACTCGCACTTTGAAAACTTGGCATAGAACTGATGTTCTCTGAGCTTATCCAGCACCAAACGCAAGTGCTTGGCATGATCTTCCTTGTTCTTGGAAAAGACCAAAATGTCATCGAGGTAGACCAAGACGAAGTCATTTGTGTAGGGGTTGAAGATGAAGTTCATCATGCGAGAGAAAGTCGGAGGAGCGTTGACGAGGCCAAAAGACATGACAGTGTATTCATATGAACCATAGCTTGTTCTGAATGCTGTCTTGGGGATATCTTGCTCACGAATTCGAATCTGATGATAGCCCATACGGAGATCAAGCTTGGAGAATACTTGAGCACCTTTGAGTTGTTCAAACAGCTCGTTGATGTTGGGAAGTGGGTACTTGTTCTTTATAGTCTTCTTGTTCAATGGACGGTAGTCGACACAGAGTCGGTCCGTTCCATCCTTCTTCTTCACAAAAAGAACTCCACAACCCCACGGAGAAGAACTAGGTCGGATGAGACCCATTCGCTCTTGAATATCGAGTTGCTTCTTCAGCTCCTTCAACTCTTCAGGTCCAAGCTTGTAAGGATGTTTGCAAACAGGTTCCGTGCCAGGCTCAAGATCGATGACGAATTCAACTGGCCGGTGCGGAGGCATTCCTGGAAGCTCTTCTGGAAAGACGTCTTGATATTCGTAAACGACCGGAATTTGAGAGATGGCATCCAGCTCACCCTCCTCATTGAGAGAAAACAGACGAATGGTATCATCCCTTGCGGCAAAGACAATCACATCCTCAGACGAATGGGTCAATTGAATCTTCCTGGCAGCACAATCAAGCTGAGCCTTGTGCTTATAAAGCCAATCCATTACGAGTATAAGATCAATATCCGAGTCACCAAGAACAGTAGGAGAAGACAGAAACTTGTAGTCACCCAAAGTGATAGTAACATCCGGAACCATAGAGTTAGCATTCATGCGCCTACCGGGAGAGACAACTGCTATCGGTCTAGGAAAAACTTGCAAAGACAACTCATGCTTAGATGCAAAAGGTCTTGAGATGAAACAATGTGATGCACCCGTGTCAAAAAGAACTTTTGCAGGAATATCGTTAACAGGAAGGTTACCCATGATGACATCTGACGAGTCCTCTGCCTGAGCTGCATTCATCAAGTTGACCTTGGCGTACTTGGGGTTATGCTTGACACAGCTGTACTTGCCGATCTCACAGGATGAGGAGGAGGAAGACGCCTCTGATTGAAGCATTTGTTGGCATAGTGACCCTTCTATTGGCACTTGTTGCACGTGACCTCCGAGAGCAGACGATGATACGGAGCACTTGATCTTGGAGTTTGAGACGAAGTCTTGTTCTGAAAGCCTGGGTTGGGTGGGTGGGAAGATCCATTGCCACCTTTGCACTTCTGCTAATAAGGCTGACGGAACAGAGGAGGAGGAAGCCAATACTTTTGCTGCTTAGCCACTTGAGTTGAGGAAGAAGGAGTTGCATCTCTGACTCGCTTCTTGGAAGCGTCGCATTTCAGTTGAGCAGTCTCTTGCTTCATTGCCATGTTTTAAAACTCATCGTACTTCTTGGGCTCAAAGAGCACGAGAGCTAGCTAGAGTTCTTCTCTGAGACCACCCTGAACTGGTATATCATGCTCTTCTCGTCAGGGACGTCTTGCTTAGCAAAACGGGCGAGCTTCTGAAACATGATGTTGTACTGGTAAACAGACATAGTGCCTTGCTTCAGGTTGCGGAATTCCTCCGCTTGCTTTCAACCACACTCTGAGGAATATGATGAGCTTTGAAGTCTTGACGGAATTCATCCCAGGTAATCACACGGCCTCCTCTAGAATCTTTGTACTGCTGAAACCATTCTGCAGCTTGGTCTTTGAGTTGGAAGGAGGCAAACTTGACAAAGTCCTCAGGCCTGACGTTACTGCACTCGAAATGCTTGCATATGTCCACGAGCCAATCATCAGTGTCTGTTGCCTCAACACAATTGCTGAAGGTCTTTGGCTGGTTAGCGAGGAACTGGTTGAGTGTAGCAAACTGATTCTGATTGTTGCCATGGCCCTGGTTCCCTTGGTTGCGCTCTTGAAGAAGTTGCATGATCAGCTGCGTGTTTGCATTGGTAGCGGCCATCACAGCTTGCCATGCCTCCGGAGGTGGAGGTGGTGGTGGCGGATTAGGATTCAGAGTCGTGCGCATTGGAGGAGCCATCCTGAAGAGGGTGACATCCATTAGCATCTTGAAAGACAAATATTGAAGCTGAATCAAACGGGTTGAAATTCCAACATAAAGTCTTCACATCCGAACAAAATGAACGAATGCATTCCAATTGAAATGGTCACATTTCCATAAATTGAGAAGCCACTTAGAATTGAGGTAGAAGAATAAACAACAAGGTACGGACAAGAACGAATACTTGGTGAGGATTACCCAATCCCAAACCAAATATCCGCGGAAGAAGAACTAGAGCTACAAGAATTCCCACCTATGAAACTCCCGAACCTTTCCGGTTATGCAATCAGGTGTTGGGGATACAGGGGAAGCATAATATCTCACCCAAATCTAGCAAATCCTACATCCAGCTGTATCCATCCTTCAACACATAACCGAGAAAAACTTCGGAAATCATCTACCTCAACCTTAGAAAAGCATCCGTTATACAAGTTATGGCAATACTCCCGAACTCCCGCCCCAGTACTGGGTGGCGTCGAGGTTATCTCACCAACAACTGCATAAAAGAGATTTTCGATGTCGGCGAAACTCAGGTATTCCAGAATCTCAACGATAAAATTGTGACGACAACACCTCGGAGCTCAACTCCCCGGGACACTGCCACAACCCCTAAATGACAGGAGGCACCAAGAACAATGTTCTCGTCACAAATCGATCGGAACGATTCCAAGATACCCGCGTGATCCTAAAATTTTTTTTGTGAAATTTGAGAAGAGAAGAGTCAAAACTCTACGTCAGGATGCCTCACCAGAGCGATGAAGGGACTGGGGAGTAAAAAGAATTCCTAACTCTCTGATATATAATTCCTAAATGACTCAAAACATTTTTCTAGACTCAACCACACCAACGATTCGATGAAGCAGGGGGCTCCTAAGGTCAGGGGAAGGCTCTGATACCAACTTGTAACGCCCTTGATGCGGCTATATCTCCTACGTGTCAAAGCACGACTTAAAGGCATAACCGCATTGAAAGCAATGTCGCAAGTAAGGTAATCTTCACAACAACCCATGTAATAAATAAAAGGGGAAAGGATACATAGTTGGCTTACACTCGCCACGTCACACAAATACATGAATAACATTACAATCATCCAATACACTCATGGTCCGACTATGGTACCAAAATAAAGATCAACCCCCACATGCGACACGGTCCCCGATCGCCCCAACTGGGCACCACTACTTATCATCTCGGAAAGACACGTAGTAACGATGAGAGTCTTCGTCGAACTCCCACTTGAGCTCGGTCATGTCATCTGGAATGGTATCGTCGGTCCCTGCATCTGGTTTGGAAGTAATCTGTGAGTCACGGGGACTCAGCAATCTCACACCTCGCGATCAAGACTATTTAAGCTTATAGGTGAGACAAGGTATGGTGTGGAGCTACAGCAAGCGACTAGCATATATGGTGGATAACCTATTCGCAAAAGAGAGCGAGAAGAGAAGGCAAAGCACAGACGAATAACTATGATCAAGAAGTGATCCTAGAACAACCTACGTCAAGCATTACTCCAACACTGTGTTCACTTCCCGGACTCCGCCGAGAAGAGACCATCACGGTTACACACGCGGTTGGTTCATTTTAATTAAGTTAAGTTACAGGTTATCTACAACCGGACATTAACAAATTTCCATCTGCCCATAACCGTGGGCATGGCTTTCAAAAGTTCAAAACCCTGCAGGGAAGTCCCAACTTAGCCTATCAAAAGCTCTCACGGTCAACGAAGGATATTCCTTCTCCCAAGACAATCCGATCAGGCTCGGCATCCCAGTTACAAGACATCCTTGACACTGGTAAAACTAAACCAGCAAAGCCACCCAAATGTGCCAACAAATCCTGATAGGAGCTGCACATATCTCGTTCTCAGGGTACACCGGATTGTCCAAGGTTCCGGTAGGCCAGCCCAGAGTTGCCCCTGATGGCCACCGGCAGCTGACAGGTTGGACCAACACTCAGAGGAGCACTGGCCCAGGGGTTTAAATAAAGATGACCCTTGAGTCCGCGGAACCCAAGGGAAAAAGAGGCTAGGTGGCGAATGGTAAAACCAATGTTGGGCATTGCTGGAAGAGTTTTATTCAAGGCGAACTGTCAAGGGGTTCCCATTATAACCCAACCGTGTAGGGAACGCAAAATCCGGAACATAACACCGATATGACGGAAACTAGGGCGGCAAGAGTGGAACAAAACACTAGGCATAAGGCCGAGCCTTCCACCCTTTACCAAGTATATAGGTGCATTAAGATAAACAAGATAATATAGTGATATCCCAACAATAAACAATGTTCCAACAAGGAACGATCTCCAATCTTCACCTGCAACTAGCAACGCTATAAGAGGGCTGAGCAAAGCGGTAACATAGCCAAACAACGGTTTGCTAGGACATGGTGGGTTAGAGGTTTGACATGGCAATTTGGGAGGCATGATAAGCAAGTGGTAGGTATCGTAGCATAGGCATAGCAAAAGAGCGAGCATCTAGCAAGCAAAGATAGAAGTGATTTCGAGGGTATGGTCATCTTGCCTGCAAAGTTCTCAGAGTTGACTTGATCCTCGTAAGCGAACTCAACGGGCTCCTCGTTTACGAACTCGTCTCCCGGATCTACCCAAACAAGAACAACAAGCAAACGGAACACAATCAACCACGTGCAATGCTCAAACAACATGATCCAAACATGGTATGATATGCGGGATGCGGTATGTGATGCATATGCAAGATTTGACAAGGAATGATTGAACCTGGCCTCAACTTGGAAATCCAAGAGTGCCACTGGAAAGGTGAGGTGATTTCGGTTGAAATCGATATAAAGATCACTGGAATCGGATGCACGGTTTGGAAATGGCAAGCAAAACAAATATGGCACCGGTCTGCGATAATCAGCAAGTGACCAACTAAATGCATCAAGATAAATATGCTACAGCACTCAAACATGACAACAAAATACATGGCAGGGATCCACTCATGATGCTTGACAAAAGATGAACACTGAGCTACGGCTAATTCATCCATTAACAGGTTCAAACAAGCATGGCAAAAGTGCAAATGATAACAGGTTTCAGACTTGTGAAATTAACACAAGTCTGGAATTTATCATCAGGAAGCACACTTTAGAGCATGAAAACTACATGCTACAGGAACTTAACATGGCAAAGCAAGGCATGGCATGAAGCTACTCAAAGCACTTAACAAAAGTCCCTTAGTGACCTTGAGCCAAAAGGGATCAGAAAATACAATTGCAAGCATGTGAACATGGCAAAAACATAAACAGATTCAGACTTAGTGAAAAACTGGAGCATGCAAAACAGTTAACGAGTAGGCATGTTTACGAGCTTGATGCACTCACTACAAAGCATGGCATGACAAACTAAGCATACACCCATCAAGAAGACATGGCATAGAAGCTAGACATGGCAAGAACAACAACATAGCATGCACGGATCAATAGCAACATCCTCGGCAAAATCGCTAAACATGTCAACAATCTGCCAGGATCATTTTATAGCAAAAGTAGAGCTCGATTGACTCAAGCTAGGGTGCTCCATAAATGCAAACAAAGACATGGATGGATAGAGCACCACAATGTTAACAAAACATCCTTACTGATCATCCTCAAAAGAGGCACGGATCACTAAGAAACAACATGAACATATGGCATAACAACAAAACAGGACAAGGACTTAGTGAAATTCTAAGTCCCTGAAATCAGCATTACCGATTACGCTAGTTTGCAAGCTTGTGCTAGTCACCACAAATATCACAAAAATACATGGCAAGCACCCCTGTAAAGATGACATGGCATATAAAAAAACACATGTGGAGCTCAGGATCATAGCATGCACACATTAATCATGGCAAAAATGACAAAAGGCTATTTGCTGAAACAGATCTGACAAATTCATCACATAGCCCTCTTCCAACAGCATTTCGGGCATTAAAATGAGCTCAAATTAAAATGATGCAATGAGATGAAATGATGTACTCATCGAGGCGAACATTTTGATATGCTACACGCACGAATCGGAGCTACGGATGCAGAGTTATGGCATGCGGAAAAATGCTAAAAGTTAGGGTTCCGGGGGATAAAAGTCAAACGTCGTTTTGGATCTGGATCTGGCCGATCGGGTACTGTAGCACGCACGAGGTTCGAAGTTCGCCGGAGGTTGACCGGAACGTGGCGCGGGGCGGTGCACTGCGGCGAGGGGTGGCGAACGCGAGGTAAGGAGGTGGTCACCGGAGTTGGCGGAGCCGGCGATGGCGCGCGGCGGTGGGCGGCGCCGGAGTGGCGGCGAGGCGAGGCGGAGCGGGTGGAGTCCGGCGCAGTGGCGGTGTTGGCGGCGGCGGCCGGAGGAAGCGGGCGGCGGAGCTCGCGGGACGGCGGCGTGCGGGCGACGCGGGCTCGGGGGCCGGCCACGGGCTCTCCGGGCCCGCGCGCGGGGGCGGCTGCGCTCACCACGTGGCGGGTTCTGGTTGGTGCGGGCGGTGCGGCGACTTCGTCCGGCGACGGCCGGACGTGTCCGGTGGCGGCGGGGCGATTTTTTTAGGGTTAGGGTAGGAGAAGACCCGGAATTTTCGTGGGGGGTCTGTATATAGAGGTAGGGGAGCTAGGAAGCTCCAAATGAAGTGCAGTTTGCGGCCACACGATCGTTATCGAACGCTCTAGATGATAGAAGAGGTTTAGGTGGGTTTTGGGCCAGCAAGAAAAGGTGTTCGGCTGCAACACACACGAGGCCTTTTCGGTCCCTCGGTTAACCGTTGGAGTATCAAACGAAGTCCAAATGGCACGAAACTTGACAAGCGGTCTACCGATAGTAACCCAAGGCCGCATGACAAGTCTCGGTCCAATCCGGAAATGTTTAACCCCCACACACTAAAAGAGGTAGAAAGGGCCACCGGAGGACATAGGAGCGCCGGAATGCAAAACGAACAACAGGGAAAATGGTCGGATGCATGAGACGAACACGTATGCAAATGCGATGCACATGATGACATGATATGAGATGCATGACAAAGACAACAACACACGGAGGCAAAAACCCGACAACGAGGAAAATAAAATAATCTTAGTGCCGGAAACGACAAGAGTTGGGATACATATAAGGTAAATTACATCCGGGGTGTTACACCTTGCCCCTCGATGATTCATGTTATGATCAACCACTTTATTGCCTTCCGTTCAACAGAAACTTGTTCGTATTTTGTGTCATACCTTGAGATCCTTGCTACCTTGCAGTTGTTCTTCTTTACCTTGGAAGTATTACCATCTTTTACGTCAAGAAAGTCGTGAGAATTTCACCACCTATTAAGAGATCTTGATACAGGTGATACTTCTTGCCATATCCGTTCATTCATTGGTCCCTGTGTTGTTTCTAACCGGAAAACCGACAATTGAACTATGATGTGCGACTTTAAAACTTCTAGCAACCCTATTGCTTTGAAGTTAATGGTCGATATTTCATTCTTAGACCATTGGTTATCGAATCACCATTCTAACATTAATCATGCTACCTAAGCCCATATTTCGGGTGCACCTTTCAAAAAATGATTAATTGTGTATGTTTTCCTCGAGCTTGTATCAATATAACATTTGATCTGGCAAATGTTATATCCTTGTTCTCATAATGGTGGGAATCCATCTTTTTGGAATTCTCAATGAATTGGCGTTGAGTCCATCAGCCACCTCCTCACCCTCTCCTTGATTTAATGATGAACTCTCGTTTCGGAACTTGCTTCCATAGTTCATTTCCCAAGGACCTTACAATGTCATCTCGTCAATTTGTGTTGCATCTTTTCTTCTCAGGCCTCCCGAGTCTGAGTTATCCTGACACCAATCAGATCTGCATCTCGGTCAGATATGATGGGTTGAACATATTCCCAAGAGTTATAACATTGGACCCGATAAGGTGATGTCATCCTAACACACCTGCCCGGACGGCCTATTGTTATAGTTTCCTTTCTACCAAGGTTAGTCATTTTTCCATGAGTAAATTGTAAGACTTATTCTATGAGTTGTTCCTGATGGATCCCTTGTGTATCCAAAGTCTGATCTTTACCCAGTGACCATGTCAATGCTATCTCGAAACTTGTCTGTGGTACTCTGATTTTCAACGAGAACATTTGAAGCCCAATGCTAAATTTTTCCTTCTCAATTACCCAAACACCACTGTATGGGTAATGTCATGAAATTTCTCTCTCCTTTCCTAAAGTATTTTCTACATTAAATCCTGTCATGGATATCATGCTCCGTTTTTCCTTGGGAAGGATATACTCCTGAAATATGTGTTTAAACACATTTTCCTTTCCATTGTTTTGTTTGTCCTTTCCATTTTTCCATTGTCCTTGGGAAGGATATCCAATTCCACTAGCATCACATTCAAGCTCAAAAGTCTTATTAAAAGCAGGAAGTTGGAGTAACGGAGCATGTGTCAACTTATCTTCCAATACCGTGAAGGCTTCTTCCTGTGCGGTACCCCAAACAAAAGGTACATCCTTCTTTGTAAGCTCATTGAGAGGTGCAGCAATGGTGTTGAAATCTCTCAAAAAACACCTATAGAATCAAGTGAGGCCAAGAAAACTCCTCACTTGTGTGACCATTTTGGGCTGTGTCCAACTCTCAATAGCTTCAATCTTGGCTTTATCAACTTCAATTCCCTGTGGAGTAACAACATAGCCAAGAAAATATACTCGGTCCGTGGAGAAGGTGCACTTCCCAAGGTTACCAAACAAACGTGCATCATGTAGAGCAATAAAAACAACACTTAAATGTTCCAAATGTTCCTCCAAAGATCTGCTATAAATCAGTATATCATCAAAATAGACTACCACAAATCATCCAATGAAAGCACGTAAAACTTCGTTCATTAATCTCATGAAAGTACTAGGTGCATTAGTTAACCCAAAAGGCATGACTAACCACTCATATAATCCAAACTTAGTTTTAAATGTTGTTTTCCATTCATCTCCCAATTTCATACGAATTTGATGGTATCCACTATGCAAATCAACTTTGGAGAATATTGTAGAGCCACTCAATCCATCAAGCATGTCATCTAGCCTAGGAATAGGATGACGGTAACAAATAGTAATATTATTAATGCCTCTACAATCAACACACATACGCGACGTACCATCCTTTTTTTGGCACTAGTATATTAGGAACAGCACGAGGACTCAGAGGTTCGCGTATATAACCTTTGTTGGGAAGCTCATGTACTTGACGCATAATCTCCTTCGTCTCCTATGGATTGGTACGTATGGCGCACGGTTAGGCAGCGAAGCACCGGGAATTAAGTCAATCTGATGTTCAATCCCTTGAATATGTGGTAATCCCGGTGGCACGTCTTGTGGAAAGACATCAGCAAACTCTTGCAAAATGTTAGTGACAGCAGGAGGCAAAGAGGAAGGTACATCCTGGAAAGAAAATAATGCCTCTTTGCACAAAAAAGTATAGCAAACAGATTTGCTGAAATCTAGATCATCAATATCAGATTTGGTTGCAAGTGAACATGCACTTTTCAATTTAATTTCAGAAGCAACACTAGATGGTTTATTATTAGGCTTCATTTGTTGCTCAAATTCTTTTGCCACAATCTGATTTTCACTCTTATTTTTCTCCTATTTTACTTTATTAGCTCTATTAATATCATCTTTTAAAATGGAATCAGGAGTCATTGGAAACAAAGTAATATTTTTGTCCTTATGAATAAGAGTATACTGATTGTTTCTACCATGGTGTACAGAATTTTTATCAAATTGTCATGGTCTACCAAGTAATAAGGAACATGATTGCATAGGTACCACATCACAATCAACATAATCATCATATGTAGAGATACTAAAATGCACATGAACAGTACGTGTTACCTTAACCTTGTCGCTGTTGTTGAGCCATTGGATGTAGTAAGGATGTGGATGTGGTCTTATGGTGAGAGATAGCTTCTCCACCATCTCCATGCTAGCCAAGTTGTTGCAGCTCCCTCCATCTATGATGACGCGAACAGAACGTTCCTTCACAACTCCCTTTGTATGGAACAAATTATGCCTCTGATTTTGCTCTGCTTGTGTAACCTTAACACTCAAAACACGTTGAGCAACTAAACATTCATACCTGTCAGCATCTTCAGCAGCCATGTATTGTGTCTCATGATCAGAATCATCTCCACCGTGTTCTTCACTTGTAATAAGAGCCAAAGTCTCCTCATCATAGTCACTAGTGGACTCATACCCACCATCCTCAGTAACAATCATCACACGCTTAGATGGGCATTGTCTCACATAATGACCTCCACCCTTGCAACGATGACAAATAATATCATGTGTTTGCCCTGTTGATGCCATGGATGAAGAAGAGCTCTGTGCAGGCCCAGAAGGTGTGCTCTTGGCAGATAGTGGTGGTTGTGCCTGCTTTCTTGTATCATGGTTGGCGATGGCAGCTGATGGAGGCGTCGCTGCAGTAGAACGTGTGGAAGTAGAGGATGCACGCGGTGTCCATGATGAAAGTCGACCTACAAAAACATTAGTTCGCGCCAATGCCTGTCGATCCTGCACTTCACGTTCAGCTTTGCAAGCAAGATGGAATAAACGAGTGATATTATTATATTCCTTATACTCTAGAATGGTCTGAATCTCTTTATTTAATCCACCCATAAAACGTGCAAGCATAGCTTCATTATCCTCAACAATACCACACCTAATCATACCAGTTTGTAATTCCTGATAATATTGTAACATCCCCAATTTTCAATTTGGATGTTATACATAGGTCATCATATGCATATCATATTTTATTTGCATTTTGTTGGTGATCCTAGAAATCCTAAGCGACTCAAGGACCCAAGGAGAGAGTTGGGGATTTCAATTATTTTCATATTTGAATTTTCTCAAATTTGAAAAGAGGATAAATTTGGTTTTAATATTTTTCTCTCCAAAGAGAAGATAATATGACTTCTTCAAAAAGAGAGGAATATTGGAGGAAAAATTTTAAAATCAAATTTGTATTTTATTTGAATTGAAAAATATGCATTTTTGAAAATTGCATTTTCAGACCAGAAAAAAGTTCACTTTGTTCTAAATGATAGGTTTAGACGGTGAAAATTGTTTCTGGTATTTTTTTAGAATTTTTTTTATATTTTATTAGGATTTTATTCGGGCGGAATTTTATTTTTTTTTAAATCTTTTCCTGCCCGACTGGGCCGAAGCCCAGCCGAGCAGGCCGGCCCACCTCGCGCCACCGCCGGACGCCGAGGGGAGTCCGAGCTGGACTCCACCTCGCGGCGCCCCCTCCTCCAAGCCGCGCCCCCCAGCCCATTTATATAGCGCCGCCCCGCCGCCGCCCCCACCACCGCCGCAGCCACCCGCTCCGCCGCCCGCTCGCGTCGCCGCCGTCACCGCCCGCTCGCTGTCGCGCCTCGTCCCGCCCCACCGCCGCCCGCGTCGCCGCCTTGTGCCGCCGTCGCCGCAAGCTGCCGCCGACGGACCCCCCCCCCCCCCCCGCCTCGCCGGAGCCCCGCCGCCGGATTAGCCGGATCCCGCCGGTTTTCTTTTAAGAACCGGTAAAAATCGTCGAACCGTCACCCGGTTTATTTTGGTCTTTCGATTAGATAGGTTTTTTCGGTTTCCCTAATTAGCGAGCTTTCATTCAAACGTCTCTGTTAGCGAACGTATTCATCTGTTTGTCCCTGATAGCGAACGTTCGTTCGATAAGATTGTCTTTCTATTTTATTTTCGGCTAGGGACCTATCTGCGATTATTTTTATCGCAGATTAGCCCCTGATCTTCAAACACTCTCAACTTTTTGCTCGCTCGTCCAAATCCAGTGAAGCCAATGCCAAAATCTTCGTCTCGATCCCCTCTTTCCAGATAATCAACTTGAACATGGTTTTGACAATTTAAAATTTGGTTTCAAGCAGATTTTAATATGAACTTTTTTTACCGCAGTTTGAGTTTAGTAGCTCCGATTTGATTGGTTCTTTTTGCAAATCGACGCTCTTAGCTTGTACTTTCAATTTGGATCTTTTCTCTTGAGTTTTACCCTTGCATCTATTGCTTGAGTGCTTGTGTATGTTATTGTTTGTTTGTGATAGAGTTTCCGGAGTGCGAAGCGTGCTACTACGAATCACTAGGGTTTTCAGATCGTTAGCAAGGCAAGTAACACTTCGATCATACCCCTTAATACCCAGTTTGTATGCATTAGTTCAATCCTCAAACACTGCATGGTTAGGGCTTGAATACTTGTGGGTATTGGGAAGTAGTGATGAGGTAGTACCTATTGCCTTTATTTTTCAACCCCTGGGAGTTACTTCTACGTTATGCTTATATTGCTATGCTATGCTCGTAGACGTGGTTTGGTTTGAGTGATCCATGACACATGTGAGTGTTTTAATTAATGGTTAAACTTAAGGTGGCTACTTTAATACACATCTGGGTGGATTAGTTGAGGCACCCTGGAGTACCCAGTGGTTGTCTGGGCACCTGGAGCAATCCAGCACTGTCCTGGGATATCCCGGAGTACCCGTGTGATTATCCTATGGTTTGCCACCCAAACTCAAAGGGATCATAAGATTATTCATGCTAGAAACTTCCGTGTGCAGCCACAAGCCAATATGGGCTCTAGCATAGTTGAGTAAGTTGCGGGAAACCTTTCCATGATGGGATAGCAGATGTAGGGGATTGTAGGTGTACCAGCCTATCTGTCGGTTAAGGGGACCTCTTCGAAAAGACTGTGTCTCAGTCATCCGTTTCTCGAACACCATGTAGTGTGAGAAATCCAACAGAGGAGATCGAGTCTTGGCGGGAAAAGTGTGCAAACTTCTGCAAAGTCTATAAACTAATCATGTTTAGTCGTGTCCCCGGTTATGGACATCTTGAGTATTTGGTACATGAATTATTGATTTGATCTCATCACTTTACTTAATTAAATTGTTGGGTTGATGATTACTTTAATTTGGGATTGAGTTGGAGGAACCTTCTCAATGTTTTCAACAAACTTTGTAGATAATAAAATATATTCCTTTGTTGTAGGGAAAAACTAGCTTTCTGCAAAAATAACCATAGAGCCTCCACCAGCCAAATATGCATATAGTTATAGCTTTTACTTGTTCATTGCTTTATAGTGTTATCTTGCCAGCATATTCCATGTGCTGACCTACACAGACTGTAACATATTATGTTGCAGAGTTTTCAGATGAAGAGTAAGGTGCACTAGGTCATTGTCGTGCACTCAGCTATGCCGTTGGAGTTGATGGACTCATTTACCTTCGAAACTTCCGTTGTTATCTTATTTAGATGGCGTTTAGCCATATTATTGTAATAAGCTCTCTTTTGAGATATTCGATGTAATAAGTGTGTGATTGAACTCTGTTATAAATCCTTCAAGTATTGTGTCTGTCAGCATTACCGATCCAGCGATGACACTTATGCACAAAGATTTGACCGTCTGAGGTCGGATCGCTACAAGATAGTATCGGAGCACACGCTGACTGTAGGATGCGACCACTAAGATGAGCCATAAGACACTCTTCTCTACTCATTTTTGACTCTTCTCCACTTTCTACTCTATTGATGGCGGACCCAAGGAACAAGTTTGCTCAACTGGATGAAAACAGCCCTTTTGGACGACACTTGAAGGAGGCCACTAGATACCTGAACATCGGAATACCAAGCTTTGCCGGGACCTACACTTCCACTCTACTGGAAGAAGAGCGCTGGATAGTTTGAGTACATGTTCCAGGAAGGACATTCACACCAGTTACTGAGCCCATAGAGTTTTCCTTTGATGCACCAACCTGGAGTCTAGAAAAGAGCATGGCAGCCCACATCGCCATGGGACGCTTCGGCGAAGTTTACCACAAGGATCTTAAGGACACCATATACCAGATAAGTGGACGCTGAGATGAGCAATGGGAGATGATTTGCACCAGGAGAGACAAGTCCATTGCAGTCTACATCCAGGAGTTAAACCAACACATTCGTCGTTAGGAGAACCAGATGTGAGCCGGCATGATAAACATGAAGAAGTTGATGACCAGGAACATGGAGCTAGAAGAGGAACTCAAGTCTACACGCAATGGATATGAAGAAGAAATTGCAGTACTACTTGAGAAGAATGAAGATTAGAAGAAGAAGCTAGGAGTATTTATGGGAGATCTCGCACCTGGAGAGGACAACCATCCCGAAGACTACATCATCATCGATGACACCGACTCTGACCCCGACAGTGATGATGATTATGAAGACGAAGCTAGAGCAGATATCATGGAGTCTTTTTCCGATCACAATTTCTAGTCGACCACCATGTTATCAGTAGTATTCCCCCATGTATATAGGATAGTCCGAGTATTTTGTAACAGTAGCTAGATCGATTGTATGCCCTTGTTTGAATTGAGTGGTGTGATATGAATGTGTTTGTCTCATGTACATATGGGTAGTGATTTCTCTTTATACCTCACTATATTCTAATCTCTCCCCTCTAAACCCATCAGACGCCTCCGAGACGTGACCCCGGATTTGTCTTCCCGACGGAGCTCACTCAGTTGATCCAGCAGCAGAATGCCTTGATGCAGCTACTAGTTCAGAACCAAGGCAACAACAACAACAACTATCCACCACCACCACCTCCAGTAGACAACTTAGCCCGTTTTGGGAGGTTGAATTCGCCGGTGTTTTATAGTAGCACCGAGCTGATTGTTGCTGATGACTGGCTCTGCATGATTGGAAGGGAGCTGACCACCGTAGGTTGCACAGATGCTGAGAAGATGTGCTTTGCCGCACATCAATTGGATGGACCCACAGCCTCATGGTGGGAGAATTACACAGCCACTTTTCCCATAGCCAATATCACATGGGATCTGTTTCGGCAAGCTTTCGTACCGCCCATGTCTCAACTAGAGCAATGAGTATGAATAAGCGTGAGTTTTGCAACTTACGCCAGGGGAATCGTACTGTAGGGCAGTACGTGGATGAGATTAGTAAGTTAGCTTGCTATGCCCCGGATGATGTGTGCACAGATGCTGCGAAGCAGGAGAAGTTTATGGAAGGGCTGAGTGATGAGCTGAGCATGCAGTTGATGGTGGCAACATTCAATAACTACCAGGATTTGGTAGACATGGCCCTTATGATTGAAGGCAAGCAGCAGCAGATAGAGAGCCGCAAAAGGAAGTATGGACAGGGGAAGTATAATTCTGGAGCTCAGCAGAAGCCACACTTTACCCCTAACTCCGGAGGTTACACCCATAACCATGGAGGCCATACTCACAATGGAGGAAGCATGCACAACCACAATGGCCCTAAGAATGGAAACGGGAATGGAGGAAGCAGCAGCCAGAACCGTTCCAACCCAGCAACACCCGCCAAGAAGGATCTAAGTCACATTACTTGTTACAACTGCGGGAAGACTGGACACTACGCCACCGAATGACCTGAAGCAAGGAATGGAAATGGAAATGGGAACTCTAGGAAGAATCCCAACCCTTTCACTAGAGGACAGGTGAACCACGTTAACGTGGAGGAGGTTGAAGAACAGCCAGATGCATTTATAGGTAAGTTTTTGATTAAGTCATTTACTGCTACTGTTCTGTTTGATACTGGTGCATCGCATTCATACATATCAAGGGGATTTGTGGATAAGTATAAGTTTCCCACAAAAGTTCTTAAGGCACCTAGTAAGCTCACCTAGAGCAGAGTATACGGCAAGCAGTGGATGTTTTCAGATGCCATTGACCATAGGTAGGCATGTTTTCCCCTCAGACCTAATAATTTTAGAGTCACAAGGATTGGATGTGATACTAGGCATGGATTGGCTATCCTTGCATGGAGGAAATATCGATTGTGGTAGTAAGTCAATTTTACTCACCACCCCGGAGGGAAAAGGATCAAGTATGTGTCTAGGCATGCGCCAAGGAGGACCCAAGTGAATTCTCTCTTGGGAGTTGTTCAGGAAGAAGTGCCTGTAGTGAAGGATTGCCCGGATGTATTTCCAGAGGAATTACCAGGCATGCCGCCAGATCGAGACATTGAGTTTTTGGTAGAGTCGTTGCCAGGCACCGGACCAATATCGAAGAGACTGTATCGGATGCCCGCAAATGATCTGGAGGAAATTAACAAGTAGATTAAGGAGTTACTGGAGAAAGATTACATCCGACCAAGTTCATCACCGTGGGGAGCCCCAGTGCTCTTAGTTGAGAAGAAGGATGGATCTTTGAGAATGGTTATTGATTATCGGGCACTGAACGAAGTGATGATCAAGAACAAGTACCCACTACCGATGATCAACAATTTGTTTGACCAGTTGCAAGGAGCTAAAGTATTCTCCAAAATCTATCTTCGATCAGGGTACCACCAGTTGAAGATTCGGCTACAGGATATACCTAAGACAGCTTTTACCACAAGGTACGGGCTATATGAGTACACGGTCATGTCATTTGGATTGACTAATGCCCCTGCCTATTTTATGACTATGATGAACAAGGTGTTCATGGAGTTTTTGGATAAGTTCGTTGTGGTGTTCATTGATGTTATTCTGGTATACTCGAAGAATGAAGAGGAACACAAGGAACACTTGCGCTTAGTTCCCAAGAAGCTCAGGGAACATCAGTTGTATGCCAAGTTTAGCAAGTGTGAGTTTTTGTTGAAGGAAGTTGGATTTCTTGGACATGTTATATCAGGAGAAGGTATAGCAGTAGACCCTACCAAGGTTCAGTCTGTCACTGAGTGGTTGGCACCCACCTCAGTTGGAGAGATCCGCGGTTTTCTAGGACTCGCAGGATACTACAGGAGGTTCATCGAGAATTTCTCCAAGATTGCGAAACCCATGACAGAGTTGTTCAAGAAGGACACCAAGTTCAAATGGACCGAGGAATTTGAGGCTAGTTTTCAGGAGTTGAAGAAACGTTTGGTTACAGCCCCAGTACTGATTCTTCCGGATATACGCAAGGATTTCCAAGTGTATTGCGACGCTTCTGGCTTAGGACTTGGAGGTGTACTTATTGAAGACGGAAGAGTTGTTTCATACGCCTCACGACAGCTTCGACCTCATGAGTTGAATTATGCCACGCATGATTTGGAGTTAGCAGCCGTAGTGCATGCGCTCAAGACCTGGAGACATTTTCTTATTGGAAACCGATGTGATGTGTACACGGATCACAAGAGTTTGAAGTACATTTTCACGCAAAAGGAGTTGAATCTCAGGCAGAGGAGATTGTTGGAGCTTATAAATGATTATGATATGAAGCTGCATTATCATCCAGGAAAGGCCAATGTCGTAGCAGACGCTTTGAGCCACAAATGTTATGCCAATACCCTCGTAAGCGGAGGATTACCGCAGGAGTTAGTTGACAATCTCAAGGAACACCGTTTGGAGATAGTTCCAAGAGGTTTTGCCGCAACAATGGAGATTCAGTCTACATTATTGGGAAAGATTCGAGAAGCTCAAAAGGATGATAAGGAAATTGTTGAGATTAAGGAGAAGATGAGCAAAGGAAAAGCGAAATGTTTTCATGAGGATGAGCACGAGACTTTATGGTTTGAGGATCATGTATATGTGCCCAATAATGCGGAGATCAGGAAGTTAATACTTCAGGAAGCTCATGACTCGCCATACTCGATTCACCCCGAAAACACCAAGATGTATTTGGATTTAAAGGAACGTTTCTGGTGGACAGGAATGAAGAAGGATATTGCCGAGTATGTAGCTGTATGCGATGTATGTCAGAGAGTGAAGGCAAAGCATCAGAAGCCAGCAGGATTATTACAGCCTATGCCGATACTCGAATGGAAGTGGGACAAGCTTGGCATGGATTTCATCACCAGATTACCCAGGACCCGATCAGGATATGATTCTATCTGGGTAGTAGTTGATCATTTGACCAAGGTAGCTCACTTTATCCCAGTGAAAACCACATATACAAGTGCAAAGTTGGCCAAGATATATATGACCAGGATAGTATGTCTGCATGGAGTTCCAAGGACCATCGTATCAGATAGAGGGACGCGGTTTACCTCAACGTTTTGGAATCAGCTGCACCAGACTTTGGGTACTAGGCTGGAGTTCAGTACAACCTTTCATCCGCAGACAAATGGACATACCGAGAGAGCCAATCAGTTTCTGGATGACATGTTGAGAGCTTGTGCACTAGACTATGGATCTAGTTGGGATGATAATTTGCCTTACGGAGAGTTCTCGTACAACAACAGTTATTAGGCTAGTTTGAAGATGGCACCATTTGTAGCCTTGTATGGAAGGAGATGCAGGACACCATTGATATGGGATGAAGTCAGAGACCGTCAGTTGTTTGGACAGGATTTGATCAAAGAGTCTGAAGAGAAGGTTAAGTTGATTAGAGATAGACTGAAGGTAGCTCAGTCTAGATAGAAGAGTTATACCGATACAAAACGCAAGGAGGTAGTTTATGAGATTGGAAACCGAGCATACCTTCGTGTGTCACCATTGCGAGGAGTTAAATGATTTGGAGTTAAAGGAAAGTTCACCCCGGGATTTGTAGGACCATACCGAGTTCTGGAACGTATGGGAGAGGTTGCCTACAAGTTGGAGTTACCCGAAGGATTGTCAGGAGTTCACGATGTGTTTCACGTTTCCTGGTTGAGAAGTGTCATGCTGAGATGGCCAATATTCCTCTTAGAGATGCAGTGCCCCTGGAAGCAATTCATTGGACAGTGATCTGACCTACGAGGAGAAACCCGTCAAGATTCTTGAGTTTGCCAGCAGAGTTACCCGCAGCAAGGTTATCAAGTTTTGCAAAGTTCAGTGGAGCCACCATACCAAGGATGAAGCCACCTGGGAGCAAGAAGAAGACCTACGGAAAGACCACCCACACCTATTTTCTAGCCAACCCGAATTTCGAGGGTGAGATTCTTTTAAGGGGGTGGGTTTGTAACATCCCAAATTTTTAATTTGGATGTTATACATAGGTCATCATATGCATATCATATTTTATTTGCATTTTTTTGGTGATCCTAGAATTCCTAAGCGACTCAAGGACCCAAGGAGAGAGTTGGAGATTTCAATTATTTTCATATTTGAATTTTCTCATATTTGAAAATAGGATCAATTTGGTTTTAATATTTTTCTCTCCAAATATTTCCAATATTAAAAATAAAAGAGAGAAGATAATATGACTTCTTCAAAAAGGGAGGAATATTGGAGGAAAAAAAATTCAAATCAAATTTATATTTTATTTGGTTTTTATTTGATATTTTATTTGAATTAGAAAAATATGCATTTTTGAAAGTTGCATTTTTAGACTAGAAAAATATTCACTTTGTTCTAAATAATAGGTTTAGACGGTGAAAATTGTTTCTAGTATTTTTATGAATTTTTTTATATTTTATTAGGATTTTATTTAGGCGGAATTTTATTTTTTTTTAAATCTTTTCCTGCCCGACTGGGTCGAAGCCCAGCCGAGCAGGCCGGCCCACCTCGCGCCACCGCCTTCCCGTGCCGCCGCCAGACGCCGAGGTGAGTCCGAGCCGGACTCCACCCCGCGGCGCCCCCTCCTCCAAGCCGCGCCCCACGGCCCCTTTATATTATGTCGCCCCGTCGCCGCCTCCACCACCGCCGCCCCCGCCGCCGCCGCCCACTCCCTGCCGTGCCTCACCGCAGCCTGCACAGCCACCTTGCGTCGCCGCAAGCCGCCGCCGCCGGAGCCCCGCCACCGGACTCACTGGATCCCGCCGCCACCGACCCGCCAGTTTTCTTTTAAGAACCGGTAAAAACCGCCAAACCGTCGCCTGGTTTTTTTTGGTTTTTCGATTAGATCGGTTTTTTCGGTTTCACTAATTAGCGAGCATTCGTTCGAACGTCTCTGTTCGCGAACGTATTCGTTTGTTTGTCCCTGATAGCGAACGTTCATTCGATAAGCTTTTCTTTTTATTTTATTTTCGACCAGGGACCTATCCTTGATTATTTTTATCGCAAATTAGCCCCTGATCTTCAAATGCTCGCAACTTTTTGCTCGCTCTTCCAAATACAGTGATACCAACGCCAAAATCTTCGTATCGATCCCCTCTTTCCAGATAACCAACTTGAACAGGGTTTTGACAATTTAAAATTTGGTTTCAAGCAGATTTGAATTTGAACTTTTTTTTACCGCGGTTTGAGTTTCGTAGCTCTGATTTAATTGATTCTTTTTGCAAATCGAAGCTTTTCACTTGTACTTTCAATTTGGATCTTTTCTCTTGAGTTTTACCCTTGCATCTATTGCTTGAGTGATTATGTATGTTATTGTTTGTTTGTGATAGAGTTTCCGAAGTGCGTAGCGTGCTACTATGAATCACTAGGGTTTTCATATCGTCAGCAAGGAAAGTAACACTTTGATCATACCCCTTAATACCCAGTTTTTATGCATTAGTTCAATCCTCAAACACTGCATGGTCAGGGCTTGAATACTTGTGGGTATTGGGAAGTAGTGATGAGGTAGTACCTATTGCCTTTATTTTTCAACCCCTTAGAGTTACTTCTACGTTATGCTTATATTGCTATGCTATGCTCGTAGACGTGGTTTGGTTTGAGTGATCCATGACAGATGTGAGAGTTTTAATTAATGGGTAAACTTAAGGTGGTGATACTCTCCAATGTATCTATAATTTTTGATTGCTCCATGCTATATTATTTACTGTTTTGAATGTTTATGGGCTTTATTATACACTTATATATCATTTTTGGGACTGACCTATTAACCCAGAGCCCAGTGCCAGTTTCTGTTTTTACCCTATTTTAGGGTTTCGAAGAAAAGGAAAACCAAATGGAGTCCAATTGACCTGAAACTTCACGGAACTCATTTTTGGAAGGAAAGAAGCCCAGAAGACTTGGAGTGCACGTCAGGGGATCTACGAGGAGGTCACGAGGCAGGGGGCGCACCCACCCCTCTGGGGGCGCCCTCCACCCTCGTGAGCCCCTCGTGGCCCCCCTGACGTACTTCTTCCGCCTATATATCTCCATATACCCTAAAAACACCCGTGGCGGCAATAGATCGGGAGTTCCGCCGCCAGAAGCCTCCGTAGCCACCGAAAGCCAATCTAGACCCGTTCTCGCACCCTGCCGCAGGGGGCAATCTCTCTCCGGTGGCCATCTTCATCATCCCGGTGCTCTCCATGACGAGGAGGGAGTAGTTCTCCCTCAGGGCTGAGGGTATGTACCAATAGCTATGTGTTTGATCTCTCTCTCTCTCTCTCTCTCTCTCTCTCTCTCTCGTGTTCTTGAGGTGGCACGATCTTGATGTATCGCGAGCCTTGCTATTATAGTTGGATCCTATGATATTTCTTCCCCCCTCTACTCTCTTGTAATGAATTGAGTTTCCCCTTTGGATTTATCTTATCGGATTGAGTCTTTAAAGATTTGAGAACACTTGATGTATGTCTTGTCGTGGATATCTGTGGTGACAATGGGATATCACGTGATTCACTTGATGTATGTTTTTGTGACCAACTTGCGGGTTCCGCCCATGAACCTATGCATAGGGGTTGGCACACGTTTTCATCGTGATTCTCCGGTAGAACTTTGAGGCACTCTTTGAGGTCCTTTGTATTGGTTTGAATAGATGAATCTGAGATTGTGTGATGCATATCGTATAATCATACCCACAGATACTTGAGGTGACATTGGAGTATCTAGGTGACATTAGGGTTTTGGTTGATTTGTGTCTTAAGGTGTTATTCTAGTACGAACTCTAGGGCTGTTTGTGACACTTGTAGGAATAGCCCAACGGATTGATTGGAAAGAATAACTTTGAGGTGGTTTCGTACCCTACCATAATCTCTTCGTTCGTTCTCCGCTATTAGTGACTTTGGAGTGACTCTTTGTTGCATGTTGAGGGATAGTTATGTGATCCAATTATGTTAGTATTGTTGAGGGAACTTGCACTAGTGAAAGTATGAACCCTAGGCCTTATTTCCTATCATTGCAATACCGTTTACGCTCACTTTCATCATTAGTTACCTTGCTGTTTTTATATTTTCAGATTACAAAAACCATTATATACTATCCATATACCACTTGTATCACCATCTCTTCGCCGAACTAGTGCACCTATACAATTTACCATTGTATTGGGTGTGTTGGGGACACAAGAGACTCTTTGTTATTTGGTTGCAGGGTTGCTTGAGAGATACCATCTTCATCCTACGCCTCCTACGGATTGATAAACCTTAGGTCATCCACTTGAGGGAAATTTGCTACTATCCTACAAACCTCTGCACTTGGAGGCCCAACAACGTCTACAAGAAGAAGGTTGTGTAGTAGACATCAAGCTCTTTTCTGGCGCCGTTGCCGGGGAGGTTAGCGCTTGAAGGTATATCTTTAGATCTTCCAATCGAGTCTTTTAGTTTCTTGTTTTATCACTAGTTTAGTTTATAAAATAAAACTATAAAAAATGGAATTGAGTTTGTCTCATACGCTTCACCTTTTTAATATCTTTCGTGAGTATGATGGAAAGGATAACTGTGTTCAAGTGCTAGAAGAAGAAATCTATAAAATGTTTGGCACTAAATATTTGAATGATGAGCATGATTGCAATGTTGTTAGTATGAATTCCTTGAATATCCATGATGCTAATGATATGCAAAGCCACAAGCTTGGGGAAGCTATGTTTGATGAAGATGATACTTTTTGTCCCCCAAGCTTTGATGAGCAAATTTACTATGATGAAAGCATGCCTCCTATCTATGATGATTATTGTGATGACACATATGTTTTAAAGAATAATAATAACAATGAACCTTGTCATCTTGATCTTAATTTTCAATCACATGATAATTATTTTGTTGAGTTTGCTCCCACCATTATTCATGAGAAGAATTTTGCTTGTGTGGAGAGTAATAAAATTTCTATGCTTGTAGATCATGAAAATAATGCTTTAGGTGCTGGTTATATTGTTGAATTCATTCATGATGCTACTGAAAATTATTATGAAGGAGGAACATATGCTTGTAGGAATTGCAATAATATCAAGTTTCCTCTCTATGTGCTTAAAATTTTGAAATTTTGCTTGCTTTACCTTCCTATGCAAGTTGATTCTTGTTACCATAAGTTATTTGCTCAGAAAATCCCTATGCATAGTAAGTGGGTTAGACTTAAATGTGCTAGTTATATTCTTCATGATGCTCTCTTTATGTTTCAATTCTTATCCTTTATGTGAGCATCATTGAAATCATCATGCCTAGCTAGGGGCGTTAAACGATAGCGCTTGTTGGGAGGCAACCCAATTTTATTTTAGTTCCTTGATTTTTGTTCCTGTTTAGTAATAAGTAATTCATATAGCCTCTGTTTAGATGTGATTTAATTAGTGTTTGTGCAAGTAGAACCTTTGGGAAGACTTGGGAGAAGTCTTGTTGATCATGCTTTAAAAAATAGAAACTTTAGCGCTCACGAGAATTGATGCATTTTTATTTGGAGAGTGATATTTAGTTAATTCTTTTTGCAGATGATTAATAGATAAATTACTCAGGTCCAGAAATTTATTTGAAAATTTTACGAGTTCCAGAAGTATACGTTTGATCCAGATTACTACAGACTGTTCTGTTTTTGACAGATTATGTTTTTCATGTGTTGTTTACTTATTTTGATGAATCTATGGCTAGTAAAAGATTTTATAAACCATAGAGAAGTTGGAATACAGTAGGTTTAACACCAATATAAATAAATAATGAGTTCATCACAGTACCTTGAAGCGGTAATTTATTTTCTTATACTAATGGAGCTTACGAGTTTTCTGTTAAGTTTTGTGTTGCGAAGTTTTCAAGTTTTGGGTAAGGATCCGATGGACTATCGAATAAGGAGTGGCAAGAGCCTAAGCTTGGGTATGCCCAAGGAACCCCAAGTTAATATTCAAGGACAACCAAGAGCCTAAGCTTGGGGATGCCCCGGAAGGCATCCCCTCTTTCATCTTCGTTCATCGGTAACTTTACTTGGAGCTATATTTTTATTTACCACAAGATATGTGTTTTGCTTGGAGCGTCAATTTATTTTGTTAGGATTTGCTTTCTGTTATTTAGAACAATGTTTTGCATCTTTTATTTCAATAAAAGTGGCATTGATAGCCTTTACTATGCCTATTTTATAAGTCCACATGTTGCTGTTTGAAAACAGAAAGTTTACCGCTGTTGCAATAATTACCTAGAAACGTCAGAATGTGATAAAATGTTGAAACCTTTTGCATATTAAGCTCTGATAAATTTACTACAGTGGGAATTTTATTTCATATTTTTTGGAGCTAGGGAAGTATGGATGTTACTGCATTCTTTAAAGACTATCCTGTTTAGGCAGATTGCTGTTATGTTTGCATTGTTTGCATATGTTTGCTTCTTTAATGATTCTATTTGAGGATAGGACTATTAAATATACAGAGGCATTTAGTATGCAATGTTGAATAATACTTTTAGTGATTTGCTACAGTATAGTATGATAAGGTTTTGGCAATGGTTTATACTAACTTATCTCACGAGTTCTTGTTGAGTTTTGTGTGGATGAAGCTTTTGAGATTTGGGGAGACCGCGATATGAGAGGAATTAAGGAGACACAAAAGCTCAAGCTTGGGGATGCCCAAGGCACCCCAAGATAATATTTCAAGAAGTCTCAAGCGTCTAAGCTTGGGAATGCCCCGGTTGGCATCCCACCTTTCTTCTTCAACAACTATCGGTTAGTATCGGTTGATCCTAAGTTTTTGCTTATTCACATGATGTTTGTTATTCTTAGATGTCATTTTATTTTGCTTTGGTTGCTGTTTGAATAGAATACCAAGATATGAAATTATTAAATGTTAGAGAGTCTTCACATAGTTGCATGATTATTTGACTACTCATTGATCTTCACTAATATCTTTCGGAGTAGTTTGTCATTTGCTCTAGTGCTTCACTTATATCTTTTAGAGCATGGTGGTAGTTTTATTTTGAAGAAATAGATGAACTCTCATGCTTCACTTAGATTATTTTGAGAGTCTTAATAGCATGGTAATTTGCTTAAAACCCTAATATGCTAGGTATTCAAGAATAATAAAACTTTCTTATGAGTGTGTTGAATACTAAGAGAAGTTTGATGCTTGATGATTGTTTTGAGATATGGGGGTAATAATATCAAAGTCGTGCTAGTTGAGTAGTTGTGAAATTGAGAAATGCTTGTGTTGAAGTTTGCAAGTCATGTAGCATGCATGTATGGTAAACGTTGTGTAACAAATTTGAAACATGAGGTGTTATTTGATTGTCCGCCTTATGAGTGGCGGTCGGGGACGAGCGATGGTCTTTTCCTACCAATCTATCCCCCTAGGAGCATGCGCGTAGTGCTGAGGATTTTGATGACTTGTAGATTTTTGCAATAAGTATGTGAGTTCTTTATGACTAATGTTGAGTCCATGGATTATACGCACTCTCACCCTTCCATCATTGCTAGCCTCCTCGGTATCGTGCATTGCCCTTTCTCACATTGAGAGTTGGTGCAAACTTCGCCGGTGCATCCAAACCCCGTGATATGATACACTCTTTCACACATAAACCTCCTTATATCTTCCTCAAAACAGCCACCATACCTACCTATTATGGCATTTCCATAGCCATTCCGAGATATATTGCCATGCAACTTTCCGCCGTTCCGTTTATTATGACACATTCATCATTGTCATATTGCTTAGCATGATCATGTAGTTGACATAGTATTTGTGGCAAAGCCACCGTTCATAATTCTTTCTTACATGTCACTCTTGGTTCATTGCATATCCCGGTACACCGCCGGAGGCATTCATATAGAGTCATCTTTGTTTTAGTATCGAGTTGTAATCATTGAGTTGTAAATAAATAGAAGTGTGATGATCATCATTGTTAGAGAATTGTCCCAAGTGAGGAATAAAAAAGGCCATAAAAATGAGAAGGCCCAAAAAAAGAGAAAGGCCATAAAAAAGAGAAGGCCCAAAAAATGAGAGAAAAAAGACAGAAGGGACAATGTTACTATCCTTTTACCACACTTGTGCTTCAAAGTAGCACCATGATCTTCATTGTAGAGAGTCTCTCATGTTATCACTTTCATATACTAGTGGGAATTTTTCATTATAGAACTTGGCTTGTATATTCCAACAATGGGCTTCCTCAAATGCCCTAGGTCTTCGTGAGCAAGCAAGTTGGATGCCCACCCACTAGTTTCTTTTGTTGAGCTTTCATACATTTATAGCTCTAGTGCATCCGTTGCATGGAAATCCCTACTCCTTGCATTAACATCAATCGGTGGGCATCTCCATAGCCCATTGATTAGCCTCGTTGATGTGAGACTTTCTCCTTTTTGTCTTCTCCACATAACCCCCCTCATTATATTCTATTCCACCCATAGTGCTATATCCATGGCTCGCGCTCATGTATTGCGTGAAAGTTTATAGGTTTGAGATTACTAAAGTATGAAACAATTTCTTGGCTTGTCATCGGGGTTGTGCATGATGAGATCATTCTTGTGTGACGAAAATGAAACATGACTAAACTATATGATTTTGTAGGGATGAATCTTTGGCCATGTTATTTTGAGAAGGCATAATTGCTTAGTTAGTATGCTTGAAGTATTATCATTTTTATGTCAATATGAACTTTTGTCTTGAATCTTTCGGATCTGAGTATTCATACCACAATTAAGAAGAATCACATTGAAATTATGCCAAGTAGCACTCCGCATCAAAAATTATGTTTTTATCATTTACCTACTCGAGGACGAGCAGGAATTAAGCTTGGGGATGCTGATACGTCTCCAACGTATCTATAATTTTTGATAGCTCCATGCTATATTATTTACTGTTTTGAATGTTTATGGGCTTTATTATACACTTTTATATCATTTTTGGGACTAACCTATTAACCCAGAGCCCAGTGCCAGTTTCTGTTTTTACCCTGTTTTAGGGTTTCGAAGAAAAGGAAAACCAAACGGAGTCCAATTGACCTGAAACTTCACGGAACTCTTTTTGGGAAGGAAATAAGCCCAGAAGACTTGAAGTGCATGTCGGGGGATCTGCAAGGAGGTCACGAGGCAGGGGGCGCGCCCACCCCCTGGGCGCCCTCCACCCTCATGAGCCCCTCGTGGCCCCCCTGACGTACTTCTTCTGCCTATATATCTCCATATACCCTAAAAACACCCGTGGTGACAATAGATCGGGAGTTCCGCCGTCAGAAGCCTCCGTAGCCACCGAAAGCCAATCTAGACACGTGACTTTGGAGTGACTCTTTGTTGCATGTTGAGGGATAGTTATGTGATCCAATTATGTTAGTATTGTTGAGGGAACTTGCACTAGTGAAAGTATGAACCCTATGCCTTATTTCCTATCATTGCAATATAGTTTACGCTCACTTTTATCATTAGTTACCTTGCTGTTTTTATATTTTCAGATTACGAAAACCATTATCTACTATCCATATACCACTTGTATCACCACCTCTTCGCTGAACTAGTGCACCTATACAATTTACCATTGTATTGGGTGTGTTGGGGACACAAGAGACTCTTTGTTATTTGGTTGCAGGGTTGATTGAGAGAGACCATCTTCATCCTACGCCTCCTATAGATTGATAAACCTTAGGTCATCCACTTGAGGGAAATTTGCTACTGTCCTACAAACCTCCGCACTTGGAGGCCCAACAACGTCTACAAGAAGAAGGTTGTGTAGTAGACATCTAGTGGCTACTTTAATACACATATGGGTGGATTGGATGAGGCACCTTGGAGTTCCCAGTGGTTGTCTGGGCACCTGGAGCAATCTAGCGATGTCCTGGGATATCCCGGAGTACCCGTGTGATTATCCTATGGTTTGCCTCTCAGGCTCAAAGGGATCATAAGATTATTCATCCTAGAAACTTCTGTGTGCAGCCACAAGCCAATATGGGCTCTAGCATAATTAAGTAAGATGCGGGAAACCTTTCCATGATGGGCTAGCAGATGTAGGGGATTGTAGGTGTACCGACCTATCTATCAGTTAAGGGGACCTCTTCGGAAAGATTGTGTCTCGATCATCTTTTCAAACACCATGTAGTGCAAGAAATCCAACGGAGGAGATCGAGTCTTGTGGGGAAAAGTGCGCAAACCTCTGCAGAGTGTATAAACTAATCATGGTTAGCTATGTTCCCGGTTATGGACATCTTGAGTATCTGGTACTTGAATTATTGATTTTATATCATCACTTTACTTAATTAAATTGTTGGGTTGATGATTACCTTAATTTGGGATTATGTTGGAGGAGCCTTCTCAATGTTTTCAACAAACTTTGTAGATAATAAAATATATTCCTTTGTTGTAGGGAAAACTAGCTTTCTGCAAAAATAACCATAGAGCCTCCGCCAGCCAAATATGCATATAGTTATAGCTGTTACTTGTTCATTGCTTTATAGTGTTATCTTGCCAGCATATTCCATGTGCTGACCTACACAGGCTGCAATGTATTATGTTGCAGAGTTTTCAGACGAAGAGTAAGGTGCATTAGGTCATTGTCGTGCACTCAGCTATGCTGTTGGAGTTGATGGACTCATTTACCTTCGAAGCTTCCGATGTTATCTTATTTAGATGGCCTTCAGCCATATTATTGTAATAAGCTCTCTTTTTAGATATTCGATGTAATAAGTGTGTGATTGAACTCTATTATAAATCCTTCAAGTATTGTGTGTGTGTCAGCATTACCGATCCAGGGATGATAGTTATGCACAGAGATTTGCCGTCTGAGGTCGGATCGCTACAAATATTCTTCTATAGAATTTTTTTCCTTGTCTCAAACGCTGCAATTTTTGAAGCAATTCACGTTAACAATATGGTGAAACCCAGCGAGTACGCATAGCATTTTTCAAAGCAGCCCAAGTAGCTGGAATATGATATAATCTACAATGTTCAGACCACCAAACACATGCAAAACTAGTGAAATCACAAACGGCAGCAGGAACACGTCTCTCCTCGGGATATTGTAAACATGTAAAACGTTGTTCAGTTTCTAACTCCCAAGTAAGATATATATCAGGAACATATCTACCCTCAAATGGTGGAATATTCAATTTCAGTTTAGGAAGATGGTTATGATCTCGTACCTCAGGTGGTGGTGCGGCCCTACCGTTGCGATGATATGCATGAGGACGACCTGGTGGTGGTGGTGCTAGTGGTTGCATGTAGTTCTGATTTTGATCAACCTCATCCTTGTAATGGTCCTCCACCTCTTCAGTAGCAGCAGGAGCTACAGAAGCATCAACAGCGGCACCAGAATTTTGACCAGGCTCAATGGGAACATGCAGTGCTCGTCCCACTTGATTTGGAAGGTGATGTTGTTGTTGTTGTTGTTGTTGTAGAGGTGCGACAGGTGCAGCCAGCGGTGGTGGTGGAAAACATGAAAGCAATTCAGTAAAATTGTTATCGAGCTTTGTTTCAAACGCCTTATTCATGCCATCTATCTTCTCCATTGCCTCTTCAAATCTGTTTAGCGCATCTTGCACCTGTCCACTCATCATTTGCTGAAACTTATCATGAAGCTCCTTGTTTGTCAAGTTCTCCCAGTCAACCTCATCGGCTTGTGATCCTGCCATGGTTAGCAGCAATAGAAACACACAAGAATATGATCCTACAGACTACTAACAAGTGGTGGTGGTGGGTGTCACAAATCCGCCAAGCAAATCTCAAATTCTTGCCAAATCTTACCCAGCAGCAAGCGGTGATCGGCAACTGTTGTAGTCAAAACTCTTAAAGCTTGGATAGAACGATTACCAGGGAGAGTCAAACGCACGGCATAGATGTATGTGGAGCTAGGAAGGCTTATAATATGGTAGCAAAAAGGGTCAGCAATAATCAATTCAAAGATGCAAAGTTGAATAAACGCTCAACGACGGTACTGTGCTGGTCCTAGGCTAGACCGTACTAGAGACGCAAGCCTAGAACACGAACAAAATCATGGCGTGACATGTAAACAAGTGAGGAGCACTCTTTGAATTTTTTCCCTTTTTCCCTTTGTTGCACTTTTTTCCTCTTTTTTTTTCCTCTGAATTTTTTTCTTCGAAAAAGTCTACAAATGGTGATGAGGACATCACTAACAAAGTTACACCCACAGCCCCTACTGATACATATACAAGACCAATTACTAGAGCTCGTGCACGCCAATTAAATTACCAGGTACTTTCGTTTCTTGGTAATGATTCTAATGTTCGTGAGAATATGATGCTGCATAAATTGGATACATTTGTCTTGCTTACAAATGAAGGGCCTAGCTTGGACAAGAAGGATGATCATTGGAGCAACATCAAGCATGGAGATGATGGCATGCGCAAGGGGAACCAGAACGGAGTTACAAGTGATGATTTCAGGACTTTGAAGCCACCATAATGAGTGTGTGAAGCCTTGGACAAAATATACAAGATGACACTTCATAAATTTCGTCCAGAGGCTATTATAGGTGATGCGTCACCTTATTATTGGGCCAGGCCCATGTAATTTCGAAATACTTGAGTATAGGTTGTTTTTAGAGTCCGTATGTGTGGGGAAACAAGAGTTAGGGTTGGTTTCGGACCCCTCCTCCAAGGGCCACGAAATCCCCCCCCCCCCTCTCTCTCTCTTCCTCCATATATACAGCCCTTAGGGCGTCGTTTAGACTTTGGGTTTTGTTTAGATTAAAGTTCGCCATAGCTGCAACTTCGCGTACTTCGTTTGTGTTCAACGACCAGACAAAGGCGTCACAGAACCCCACCTTGATCAATAAAGCTTTCCTCTTATACTCGCAATATCCAGATTGCAATCTTAGTTTCTTGCTTGTTCTTTGTTTGCCTATAGGAAACAGACCTTCGTGGTCAGGTTGATCGTGCTCCGGTGTGGTCAATAACCTCTCAGAGTTGGTTTAGCGATTGCTAAGGCGCGACGTCCTCGCACGTTCATAGTCGGATCATCAAAGTAGACTTCCTCCAAAATGACAGTCACCATCTCATCGAAAGACGGGACACCTTTGCCTCTATCAATTGGTCTAAAACCGCCTAGCCAGAATTTTTCAGACTTTGTTTTTTTAAACTGGAACTATTTTTGTACTGCGGGTAACACAGAAGTTCGGGAATCCTACTTTGTCATGACTCGGAGTATGGCATGATCTAGAAATCTAAAACAAAGCAACAAATACTGGACTCGAACTAGGACTGGTGGCGGAGATGAAACCGGTGGAAACTCGGACTGCTGGCCGATATATGTAGGGCGGTGGAACACGGAATGGTGGCGAATCTGTGATGGAGGTGAACTCAGATTATCGTGATGGCGGTGGATATGTGGTATATGGCAGTGGTGATCACGATGGTGGTATATGGCAGCAGTAATGACGATGGTGGTATATGGCAGCGGTGATGACGATGGTAGTATATGGCAGCGGTGACGATGATGGTTGTATATGGCAGCGTTGATGATGATGATGATGATGATGATGATGATGATGATGATGATGATGATGATGATGATGATGATGATGATGATGATGATGATGATGATGATGATGATGCGGCGGCGGCGGCGTGACAACTTGTGAACGGAACTCGAAACTCTAAAGGACTAGACACTAAGACCAGCAACTAGACACGATGATGCAACCGCAAATTCAACAATGCAAAACCCTAAAAAGATTATGTAAAGGCTCAGATTGGTTCGGATATGATGAACTAACCCTAATTTTTTTGGCTTTTTTCATGGACTAAAGGTATGAAGAACAAACTCGATCTAAACTACGAAAAACTGTAAAATCTCACCGAGCAACCTGGAAATCTGATACCACTTGATAGAGGCAAAGGTGTCCCGATGTTTCGATGAGATGGTGGCTATCGTTTTCTGTGGGAGTCGACCTTGAGGATCCGACTACGACCGGCGGAGCTCCAGAACAGGCCCCAAGATGGGATCTCGTGGATACAGAAAGTTGCGGTAGTGGAATTAGGTTTTTGGCTCCGTCTCTGTTCGTTTAAGGGTACGTAGGTATATATAGGGGGAAGAAGTACGTCGGTGGAGCTTCGGTGGGCCCACGAGGGAGGGGGGCGCGCCTGGGTGTATAGGGCGCACCCCCCTACCTTGTGCCCACCTCGAAGCTTCCTTGGCATAGGGTCCAAGTCTTCTGGGTCATATTCGGGAAGAAAATCATGTTCCAAAAAGGTTTATTCCGTTTGGACTCCGTTTGATATTCCGTTTCTTCAAAACACTGGAATAGGCAAAAAACAGCAATTATGGGCTGGGCCTCCGGTTAATAGGTTAGTCCCAAAAATAATATAAAAGTGGAAACTAAAGCCCAATATAGTCCAAAACAGTAGATAATATAGCATGGAGCAATCAAAAATTATAGATACGTTGGAGACGTATCAGTCCACAGCCCCCAGAGTACGGAGTCGAGCTCCTCAACCCAGTGCTTGTCTGATTCTTTCAAAGACCTCACTAGTCTGGGCTTAATGCCGCTCATAATAAGACCGTTGGCTCGTTCGACTTGACCATTGGTTTGTGGGTGGTAGGCGGAGGCGTAATCGAGTTTAATACCCAGATTAGTACACCGGGTTTTTACCTCGTCGGCTATGAAATTAGAACTGTTGTCGGTGATGATGCTGTGTGGGACACCAAAACGGTGCACAACACCGGATATGAAGTCTATCACCAGGCCGGACTCAGCCGTTTTGACCGGTTTAGCCTCTATCCACTTAGTGAATTTGTCTACCATAACCAGCAGATATTTTTTATTATGTCTTCCCCCTTTAAGGGGTCCAACCATATCTAGTCCCCAGACTGCGCAAGGCCAAGTGATGGGGATAGTCTGTAAGGAAGTTGGGGGCATGTGGCTTTGGTTGGCGAAGAGTTGGCATCCGACGCAGCGTTGGACGAGGTCCTGTGTGTCTGCTCGGGCTGTCGGCCAATAAAACCCAGTACGGAAGGCCTTGCTAATAAGAGCTCGAGTTGCGGCGTGGTGTCCACCGAGACCGGCGTGAATTTCCGCTAGAAGCTACCGCCCCTATTCTTCGGAGGTACATCTTTGAAGTACTCCGGTGGTACTTTTCTTGTAAAGCTCTCCGTCGTGAACCTTGTAGGCCTTCGAGCGCCGTACAATGCAGCGAGCCTCATTCTGGTCTTCGGGGAGCTCCTTCCTATTAATGTAGGCCAAGAAAGGTTCGGTCCATGGAGCAATTACTGCCATAATGAGATGGGCCGACGGTGTTACTTCGGTGGTTGAGCCCCCGATACTGTCGGTCTATTCGGGATTTGGAGTTGTATTCAGATTTGGACTATTGTTGCTGCCCTCCCCTTGCCACACCACAGATGGCTTGAAAAGCCTTTCCAGGAAGATGTTGGGTGGGACGGGGTCGCTCTTAGCGCCGATGCGAGCAAGGACGTCTGCCGCTTGGTTACTTTCTCAGGCGACGTGATGAAATTCAAGCCCCTCGAAGCGAGCCGACATTTCTAATACAGCATTACGATAAGCTGCCATCTTTGGATCTTTGGCGTCAAAGTCGCAATTTATTTGAGATATGGCAAGGTTCGAGTCCCCGCGCACCTCCAGGCGTTGTATGGCCATGGATACGGCCATCTGAAGACCATGCAGTAGGGCCTCGTATTCGGCTGCGTTGTTAGAGTGTGTGTATAATATCTGGAGTACATATTGGACGACGTCTCCAGTGGGGATGTTAACACGGCTCCCGCTCCCAGCCCTGCCAACATTTTGGAGCCGTCAAAATACGTAACCCAATTGGAATATGTGTCATACTCTTTAGGGAGTTCGGCCTCTGTCCATTCGGCGATGAAGTTGGCCAGTACTTGGGATTTGATGGCTCGTCCTAGCTTGTATGTTATATCGAATGGAAGTAGCTCTATGGCCCATTTGGCGATCCGTCCGGTGGCATCGCTGTTGTTTATTATGTCATTGAGTGCGACCTCAGAAGCCACCATGATTGAACACTCCTGGAAGTAGTGTCGTAGCTTGCAGGATGCCATGAAGACCGTGTATGCTATCTTTTGGTAGTGGGGGTACCGGGATTTGCATGGTGTGAGGACACTTGATATGTAGTATACTGGTTTTTGGAGCGGAAATTTGTGTCCGTCCTGTTCTCGTTCGACGATGAGCACGGCGCTCACCACCTGATGTGTTGCTGATATGTATAACAACATGGGCTCGCTAGTGTTTGGTGAGGCCAGGATTGGGTTGCTTGCTAGGAGGGCCTTTATTTCCTCCAGTCTGGTAGTCACCGCGTCTGTCCATTCGAAGTTATCAGTGTGCCGTAAGAGGCGATAGAGTGGTAGTGCCTTTTCTCCTAATTTGGAGATAAAGTGGCTTAGTGCTGCTACGCATCCAGCTAGCTTTTGGACCTGTTTGAGGTCTGTTGGTGTAGCCAACTGTGACAGAGCTCGGATTTTAGCTGGATTTTCTTTGATTCCTCTATTGGAAACGATGAAGCCCAGCAGTTTTCCAGCGGGGACGCTGAAGACAAACTTTTCCGGGTTGAGCTTAATGTCATACGCCCGGAGGTTGTCGAATGTAAGACGTAAGTCGTCTATTAGTGTTTCGACGTGCCTAGGTTTGATGACGACATCATCAACGTAAGATTCTACCTTTTTGCCGATCTATTTCTCTAGGCATGTTTGGATCATGCGTTGGTATGTGGCACCGGTGTTCTTGAGCCCAAAGGGCATGGTGTTAAAGCAGAATGTCCCATATGGGGTGATAAATGATGTTGCGTCTTGATCGGACTCCTTCATTTTGATTTGATGGTATCCGGAATATGCATCAAGGAAACACAGTGAGTCGTGTCCTGTGGTGGCGTCGATGATTTGATCAATGCGGGGGAGGGGAAGGGATCCTTAGGGCAAGCCTTGTTGAGGTCTTTGAAATCGACACACAGGCGCTAGGATTTGTCCTTCTTTGGTACCATCACCAGGTTTGCCAACCAGTCCGGATGTTTGATTTCTCTAATGAATCCGGCCTCGATGAGTTTGGCCAACTCCTCCCCCATGGCTGGTCGCATGGGTTCACATCGACTTTGGAACCATTTCCCACGCGCATCCTCACCTCGTCCTTAGCCAGTCTTCGCTTAATCCGTAGTCCCTGTTTCGAGTTGCAAATATTAGTAACAAAACCAGTATCAAATACCCAGGTGCTACTGCAAGCTCTGGTAAGGTACACATAAATAACATGTATATCACATATACCTTTGTTCAGCTTGCCATCCTTCTTATCCGCCGAATACTTGGGGCAGTTCCACTTCCAGTGACTAGTCTGTTTGCAGTAGAAGCACTCAGTCTCAGGCTTAGGTCCAGACTTGGGTTTCTTATCCTGAGCAGCAACTTGTTTGCCGTTCTTCTTGAAGTTTCCCTTCTTCTTCCCTTTACCCTTTTTCTTAAAATTGGTGGTTTTGTTAACCATCAACACTTCATGATCCTTTTTGATTTCTACCTCCGCAGCCTTTAGCATCACGAAGAGCTCGGGAATTGTCTTATTCATCCCTTGCATATTATAGTTCATCATGAAGCTTTTGTAGCTTGGTGGCAATGATTGAAGAACTCTGTCAATGATACTACCAACGGGAAGATTAACTCCCAGTTGAGTCAAGTGATTATGATACCCAGACATTTTGAGTATATGCTCACTGACAGAACTATTCTCCTCCATCTTGCAGCTATAGAACTTATTGGAGACTTCATATCTCTCAATCTGGGCATTTGCTTGAAATATTAACTTCAACTCCTGGAACATCTCATATGCTCCATGACGTTCAAAACACCGTTGAAGTCCCGGTTCTAAGCCGTAAAGCATGGCACACTGAACTATCAAGTAGTCATTAGCTTTGCCCTGCGAGACGTTCATAACATCTGGTGTTGCTCCTGCAGCAGGTTTGGCACTTAGCGGTGCTTCCAGGACGTAATTCTTCTGTGCAGCAATGAGGATAATCCTCAAGTTACGGACCCAGTCCATGTAATTGCTACCATCATCTTTCAACTTTGCATTCTCAAGGAACACATTAAAATTCAATGGAACAACAGCACGGGCCATCTATCTACAACAACATAGATAAGCAAAATACTATCAGGTACTAAGTTCATGATAAATTTAAGTTCAATTAATCATATTACTTAAGAACTCCCACTTAGATAGACATCCCTCTAATCATCTAAGTGATCACGTGATCCATATCAACTAAACCATAATCGATCATCACGTGAAATGGAGTAGTTTTCAACGGTGAACATCACTATGTTGATCATATCTACTATATGATTCACGTTCGACCTTTCGGTCTCAGTGTTTCGAGGCCATATATGCATATGCTAGGATCATCAAGTTTAACCCGAGTATTCTGCGTGTGAAAAACTGGCTTGCACCCGTTGTAGATGGACGCAGAGCTTATCACACCCGATCATCACGTGGTGTCTCGGCACGACGAACTTTGGCAACGATGCATACTCAGGGAGGACACTTTTATCTTGAAATTTAGTGAGAGATCATCTTATAATGCTACCGTCAAACAAAGCAGAATAATATGCATAAAGGATAAACATCACATGCAATCAATATAAGTGATATGATATGGCCATCATCATCTTGTGCTTGTGATCTCCATCTCCGAAGCACCGTCATGATCACCATCGTCACCGGCGTGACACCTTGATCTCCATCGTAGCATCGTTGTCATCTCACCAACTATTGCTTCTATGACTATCGCTACCGCTTAGTGATAAAGTAAAGCAATTACAGGGCGATTGCATTGCATACAATAAAGCGACAACCGTATGGCTCCTGCCAGTTGCCGATAACTCCATTACAAAACATGATCGTCTCATACAATAAATATAGCATCATGTCTTGACCATATCACATCACAACATGCCCTGCAAAAACAAGTTAGACGTCCTCTACTTTGTTGTTGCAAGTTTTACGTGGCTGCTACGGGCTGAGCAAGAACCGTTCTTACCAATTCATCAAAACCACAACGATAGTTCGTCAAGTTAGTGTTGTTTTAACCTTCTCAAGGACCGGGCGTAGCCACACTCGGTTCAACTAAAGTTGGAGAAACTGACACCCGCCAGCCACCTATGTGCAAAGCACATTGGTAGAACCAGTCTCACGTAAGCGTACGCGTAATGTCGGTTTGGGGCACTTCAGCCAACAATACCGCCGAACCAAAGTATGACATGCTGGTAAGCAGTATACCTTGTATCGCCCACAACTCACTTGTGTTCTACTCGTGCATATAACATCTACGCATAAAACCAGGCTCTAATACCACTGTTGGGGAACGTAGTAATTTCAAAAAAAATCCTACGCACACGCAGGATCATGGTGATCCATAGCAACGAGAGGGCAGAGTGTTGTCTATGTACCCTCGTAGACCGTAAAGCGGAAGCGTTATGACAATGCGGTTGATGTAGTCGTACGTCTTCACAATTGACCGATCCTCAGTACCGAACATACGGCACCTCCGCGTTCAGCACACGTTCAGCTCGGTGATGTCTCACGAACTCACAATCCAGTAGAGCTCGGGGAAGAGTTTCGTCAGCACGACGGTGTGGTGATGATGTTGATGAAGCTACCGTAGCAGGGCTTCGCCTAAACACCACTACAATATGACCGAGGTGGATTATGGTGGAGGGGGGCACCGCACACGGCTGGGAGAGATCTTTGTGATCAACTTGTGTGTCTAGAGGTGCCCCCCTGCCCCTGTATATAAAGGAGCAAGGGGGAGGCCGGCCGGCCCTTGTTGGTGCGCCAGGAGGAGGAATCCTCCTCCTAGTAGGAGTAGGATTCCTCCCTTTCCTACTCCTACTAGGAGGGGGAAAGGAAGGGGAAGAAAGAGAAGGAAAGGGGGGCGCCGCCCCCCCCCCCTCTCCTAGTCCAATTCGGACCAGAGGGAGGGGCGCGCTGCCTGCCCTAGGACGGCCCCTCTCTCTTTCCCTTATGGCCCAACAAGGCCCATTAGTCCCCGGGGGGTTCCGGTAACCCCTCCGGTACTCCGGTAAAATCCCGATTTTACCCGGAACTCTTCTGATGTCCAGATGTAGGCTTCCAATATATCAATCTTTATGTCTCGACCATTTCGAGACTCCTCGTCATGTCCATGATCATATTCGGGACTCCGAACTACCTTCGGTACATCGAACCATATAAACTCATAAAATTGATCGTCACAGAACTTTAAGCGTGCGGACCCTACGGGTTCGAGAACTATGTAGACATGACCGAGACATGTCTCTGGTCAATAACCAATAGCGGAACCTGGATGCTCATATTGGTTCCTACATATTCTATGAAGATCTTTTTCGGTCAAACCGCATAACACTATATGTTGTTCTCTTTGTCATCGGTATGTTAGTTGCCCAAGATTCGATCGTTGGTATCCCAATACATAGTTCAATCTCGTTACCGGCAAGTCTCTTTACTCGTTCCGTAATGCACTATCCTGCAACTAACTCATTAGTTGTATTGCTTGCAAGGCTTATAGTGATGTCTGTTGTTTGAAGCGAATGTCTCAAAGACCGTCAATGCTCTTGGGTTATCGTCCTCTGGGGGATGTCATTCTGGATCATCTTTGATAAGGATGTCCTCGCCGCTCTTGGCTACCTGTCATAGTATTCAACATGCTCTAAGGCTGTGGGTTGCCACGGTATCTAGTGTTGTATGTATTTTGCATGGGCCATCGAGCCACCCCATCAGAACGGTGTCGTGTCGCATAGCGGTTTTGTGTTTCTTGACTGTTGGACTAGGCATGCCATGAGGGTGCGCCCTTTTCCCTGTAGGGAGAGTTGAGTTGGGACTGACGGTTCCCAGCAAGCTGCCTGAGTTTTCCAGGCGCTCCCCATCATGTTGTACTTTTGCACGATGGTTGCTAAGTCAGCGAATTTCAGTATGCGGCAGCGATTGATGGTGTTGAGGATTCCTTCGTCCGCATAATTGTTGCAGAACGCTGATATTGCGTCCTCATCACGACAATCTTTTACCTTGTCTTTGACAAGGAGGAATATGGCCCATAAGTGGTGGACCATTTCCTGAGGCTGTTGTGTTATGCTCATGAGAGCGTCTGTGTCCGGGTGGGTGGGTGGGTGGAATTAAATCTGAACCCCTACTTGACCGATTATCCAGAGTCTGACGACCTTCCGGGCTTAACAGTCCGGGTTCCGGAATATCTTCTTATTGTTTAGAATCGCCGTCCGATGCTATGTTCGGAGGGCTGGTCGCATCATTTCGCGGGTGAGTATCCGGCTCTTCCTGATCGGCGATCCGAACATAGTCCATCTTCGGTATAGAAGAAGACTCGCTGTACTGCTCCACGATTACCGCAATCTGGTGGGTGACCGGTAGGGTCTTGATTTCTCCTTGATCGGTTTTAGGCCCGATCCGATCATACTCTGTGGCTATTCCCAAAGCGGCGATGCGATCTAGGAGTTCGTTCAAAGACGAAAACTCCATCAGATCCATCTGCTTGGAGTGCTCGGAGTTGATGCGAAGGGGGTTTTCGATGTCCTGAGAGGTCATCGTCAGCTCAACGGCCGAACGGGCGATCATAGTAAAGCCGCCCAGCCGGAGGGTTTGGCCTGGGGCCAGAGCTCCCCCAGAGGTGATATTGTCTTTAAGGACAAGGCGAGCCATCGAGCCTTTCGTCCACGGCACAGTGGAACTCTCAATGAAAGCACCAATGTTGGTGTCAAAACCAGTGGATCTCGGGTAGGGGGTCTCAAACAGTGCGTCTAGGATCGATGGTAACAGGAGACGGGGGACACCGTGTTTACCTAGGTTCATGCCCTCTCTATGGAGGTAATACCCTACGCCCTGCTTGATTGATCTTGATGAATATGAGTGTTACAAGAGTTGATCTACCACGAGATCGTAATGGCTAAACCCTAGAAGCCTAGCATGTATGACTATGGTAATGAATATATCTTTTCCGGACTAACCCCTCCGGTTTATATAGACACCGGGGAGGGAATCTAGGGTTACATAGAGTCAGGTATCTTTATAGTTGATTCGCCAAACTTGCCTTCCACACCAAGGAGAGTCCAATCCGGACATAGGTACAGTCTTCGGTTTTCATGTCTTCACAGCCCATTAGTCCGGCCCATGGATAACAGGCCGGCCGCCCGAGGACCCCTTAGTCCAGGACTCCCTCAGCCGCGCCCCCTGTCATGGTTCTAAGTCTGACAGTAATGTAGGGGGTAGGTATGGAGAGGCAAGATCTTAGCTATGGAGTAGTTGTAAGCACACGAGGTTTACGAGTTCAGGCCCTTCTCGGAGGAAGTAATAGCTCTATGTCTCGGAGCCCAGAGGCGGTCGACTGGATTATGTGTGTATGAATTACAAGCGTGCGAACCCTTTACACTGAGGAGGGGGTGGCTTATATAGAGTTCGCCAGACCCCTCCGGCCCTCAGTTATGCAGGGTTTTAAGTACATTAAGGTCAGGCGTTACTGGTAACACCCCTAATAAAGTGCTATGATGACCATAAAAGCTACTTAATGACCGACCGTTAGCGTGCGGAGTGACTTTAGGTCTCCTGGCCGTCGAGTGGTTGGATCTTGGTCGAGTGATTGCTTCTTGGTCGAGTGTCTTCGAGTCTGTCGAGTGGAACACCTCCAAGTCGATTGAAAGGTCATTTCTTCTAGAGATGTCCTTGGGTAGGGCAGTTAGGACAGGTCCATGACCCTACCCTAGGTACATAGCTTCATCATTAGCCCCTGAATGGATCGAGGTTTGAGTGGGGAAGGAGTTCAGAACTTCTTCGACTCATTTTTCATGCCATGAGCATATCTTGTTTCGGATCAATGAACCTGAGTGACGACAGCAACTTCCTTTTCAGTCGCCTTTATCCATTCTTAGTTTTTTTGTCGAGTGAGTTTCTTTACTTGAAAAGCTCCGAGTGATGGTGTGGAGGAGATCTTCCGTCTGACAAGTTGTTCTACTGCCCGCGGATTTTGTGGGATTCGAATTTTGGGAAGCGTGTGGGATGGGGGAGGCCGCAGTAATCGGATGGGATAGGGCGGAGCCGCCTCGATCTCCGCGCCACCTTTTTCTCCACGTATCGCGCGCGGGACTGTTGTGGGATTTGACAAGATCGTCCGGGCCTACCAGTCAGCCACTCGGAAGTGACCTCATATAAGGCATCGGACCGGGGTTTCTTGAACAGTGCGTTCTCATTTCCTCTCCTCCTCTTCAGGCTTCTTCGTCGCGCTCGTTCTCGCCCCAGCGCTGCCGCTCCGTACGTGTCTCGCCGGCGACGATGGGGAAGGAGAAGACGGCGGCTCTGGAGCGGCCGAAGAAGGTGACGGCAAAGGCGAAGGGGAAGGCAACCAGTCGGGGTGGATCTTCCTCACGAGCCGGCCTGCCGAAGGGCTGGATCCAGGGCGACTAGATCTGCTCGACGATCCGCCAAGAAGACCTCGACGACCTAGCCGACGGAGGACTGATCCCCCATGGATCGGCGCGGCTTCCGGGGAAGGAATCCGAGCCGCAACCTCGGGAGGGTGAGCGTGTTCTCCTTGCCACCCACGTCGACCGTGGGTTTTCCTTGCCTCCTCACCCTTTCTTTCGGGGATTTCTGAATTTCTTTGGGGCACAACTCCACCACTTCACTCCCAACACAATCGTGTATCTCGCTACTTTCGTGTCTTTGTGCGAGAATTTCTTGGGTTGTCGGCCTCACTGGGGTCTTTTCAAGCACATTTTCACCTGTCGTTCTCAGACGGTGAAAAAGGCCAATCCGAGTGATGAGAGAACACAAGTGATTCAGATGTGTGGGGGTCTTGGTGTTCAGATGAGAGGGAAAAGTTCCTTTCCGGCCATGATTCTTCCCGACTCGGTCCGCGGATGGCAGTCGACCTGGTTTTACTGCAAAGACCAGCCGACGCCAGGGCAGTCGACTGGCCTCCCTCCTTTTACCATGGACCGAGTGAGGAAACCCTCCTCTTTGAAGGTGATCCCGGAGGAGAAGGCGCAAGTTAGGGTGCTGGTCGAACGAGTGGTCCAGCTTATCCGTGACGGGGTCACTGGTATGGATCTCTTGGAGGTTTTCCTTCGGCGGCGCATCCAGCCTCTTCAAGCTCGAGACCATCCGATGTGGATGTATTCGGGTCTTGACGACACCACTCGGATTCACCCGGAGGAGGTCGATGACGACACACTGGAGGGGTGGCTGTCGGGCATCACCGGAAACAAGGACAACCCCAGGGGAGCCAGGAGAGTTCCTCCATTCGACCAGTCCCACGAACCAGAAAAGGTCCGATTCTGAGCTTTTGATTATAATCTGAATTCACTCGCGCAGCTGTCTATACTGCGTCGACTGACTTTATTCTTCCTGCTTTCTTTCAGGCCCTTATCGAAATGTACTCAGTGCCCAACGGAGAGCAAGAGCAAGATCTGGAAGGAGAGGCGAGCGGCGGCGACAGTGGCGAATGGCATTCTGACGGAGAAGAGGACGAAGAAAGCGACGACTCAAGTGACGAAGAAGAAGTCGAGTCGCCTCCTCGCAGGGAGAGGCGATCCAAGCTTGACCAAGAACGACCGAGCGCCCGTGAAAAGGCGATTGCTCAGACTGGTCAGTCTTCAAAGCGTCCTCGGACATCTTCACCAACCCCAACTGAAAAAGTGTCAAAGCATCTCAAAGTTGCAGAGCAGAAGCCTCGGAAGGTGTTGCCGAAGATTAAGATTGACATCCCCGTCGCTTCTACGTGAGTGTCTCCCTTTGTATTCACTCGACGCTCCGTGCTGTTTATTTTTCTTGATTTAACCAGACGAACTTTGGAACTGGCAGCGCTGCTACTTCCGGGACCTCAGCTTACAGAGATGAGGATGAGGTAATGGAGGATGCAGTCACTTCCAATCTGGGTATGATTTCTGTCATTCTGTCTTTATTTGGTCGACTCAACTGCAATGTGTACCATTGGGTGATGTGATTTTGGCGATTGATCTTTGAACAGCTCCTAACATTATTGACCTCCCCGATGATGATGATGAAGAGCCTGAGAGGCCTTTGACGAGGAAAAATAGGAAAGCTCCTGCAAGCAAGGTGCCACAGTCGACGCCGATGGCGGAACCAGTCGTTCAGGACGCTGGTGATGCCAATCGGGGTTCTGTTACCTTCGCCGTACCATTGTCGAGTGCCCTGCCTTCTTCGTCGACTGCTCAAGCTCCTGCCGACCCACCTTCAGTTTTTGCGATCCATCATGTCCCAGAGGACGAAGTGAATGCTGCCAAGGAAGCCATACGCCAGGCGGGCATTATGATGGAGAAGGTGAAGATGGTGCTGGACGCCAGTCAGACCGCCTATGACGCCAGCTCGGCTCTCCAAAGCAATGTTAAGGTTAGCTGGTCACCGCTTGTTCTGTTAGGATATGCTATCTGGAGACTCTCTTTCCGAAAATCTTTGCATCTATACACCCACTGGGTGCGTCGATTGAATTTTTGGACTAGTGGGGGCACGCTGAGTGCACCCACTGGGTGTAGTCCCCGAGACTACGGTGGACTGCTGGCAGTCGACTGTAGTCTTTGTATTTTGATTCTTTCGCTCGATCTGGTCTGGCTGTGTCGAGTGTAAATCGAACCGGTGGGGGCATGCAAAGTGCACCCACTGGGTGTAGTCCCCGAGACTATGGTGGACTACGGGCAGTCGACCGTAGTCTTAGTATTGATTGTCTTTGTCGTTTTTCGCTGTAAAATAACTTCCCCTCCCTGATTGCAGAAATCTTGTGATCTTGGAGCTCGCTTTGCTGACTTGGAGAAACAGCAGATCCAGCTAAACCTTGACTTGGAATTGGCCAAGACAGAGCTGCAAAAGGCCAAGGACGACGCCAATGGTAAGACGAGCTTGTCGACTGGTTAGTCTTAGGCTTGAGTACCCTTCTGCTCTTTCCAAATTAAGCACCATTTCTTTGCAGAAAAACTGAACGAAGCTCTGGCGAAGAAGGATCAGGATTTGGCTGCTGCTCAAAAGAAAGCTGACGACAGAACCGCTCTGGCTGAACAGAAACTGGCTTCAGTCGGCCAATTGGAAGAAGAGAACGCCAAGATGAAATCTGCCCTGAACGAAGCCAACAAGGAGTGCACGCGCTTGAAGAAAACAATGTCAACCTGTACGAGAAGATGGAAGGCATCGCTCGCAGGAGGGACGATCTGGAGAGTTATCTGAGGAGCCTTGCCAAGAAGTTGTTCATCAAGCTTGAAGGTATACATTTTGTTCCGACTGATGTTTTTTTTGTCGACTCAGCATACGAAAATTGACTTATCCTTGGATCGTGAATGCAGAGTTTTGCCAGAACTTCGAGGAGGAGACTGGGCGGATTGAGCCAGGTTTGGACCCCATCAACTCTCCCGTGAAAGATGAAACTGCCATGAATCTGCTCCGACTGGAATCCCGCATCGACGGTGTTGTGGACTACTTGGCTCGACTGAAGGTCGCCACGTCACGGATCGACACGGCACTTTGGCCAGGGGCCACGCTCCAGAATGATCTCGAGTCTCTGATGACTCGACTTAACGAGATCCCTGGTCGAGTGCAGGAGTGGAAGAAATCTTCTGCCCGGTGTGGTGCTGATGTGGCTCTGTCTTTGGTTCGTGTCCACTGCAAGGAGGTGCGACAAGATAAGCTGGCAGCAATCAAGGTCGCCAACACCCAGAGGCATGACTTCCGATCTTTTATGGAGACTTTTATTGCTGCAGCCACTCGGATCGCCGACGGCGTCGACCTGGACGAGTTCGTCGAGCCTGCCAGTCCTCCTCCTGCGGAGTGAACAAACTTTTATGCCCCACCTTAAATTTGCCTCGGAATGCCGAGTGGTTTTTGTAACCGTTAAACTCTTTCGGGCTGAATGCCCGAGCACTTCGATCTGCGGTCTGGAACCTTTAGGATTTATCTGAACTTGGTTTATCGTTGAATATCTTCATGAATTCTCCGTCGAGTGGAACTCGTTCTTCACTCGAGACAACTTTTGTATTTGTGGCGCAGCTCCGAAGGAGAAGGTAGCAGTCGACCTGCACCTCGTCGTCCTTGCGGGTCGGGATGGAGCGCACGTTGTATTTGTGGCGAAGCTCCGAAGGAGAAGGTGGCAGTCGACCTGCACCTCGTCGTCCTTGCGGATTGGGATGGAGCGCACGTTGTATTTGTGGCGAAGCTCCCAAGGAGAAGGTGGCAGTCGACCTGCACCTCGTCGTCCTTGCGGATTGGGATGGAGCGCATGTTGTATTTGTGGCGAAGCTCCGAAGGAGAAGGTGGCAGTCGACCTGCACCTCGTCGTCCTTGCGGATTGGGATGTGTTTCGTACTTAGGCGAGTACTGGACTGCAGCTAAGCCTCCGAGTGGGAGGGTCGCTCTCCACTCGGTAGGATTTTTCAAACTTAGGCGAGTACTGGACTGCAGCTAAGCCCCCGAGTGGGAGGGTCGCTCTCCACTCGGTAGGATTTTTCAAACTTAGGCGAGTACTGGACTGCAGCTAAGCCCCCGAGTGGGAGGGTCGCTCTCCACTCGGTAGGATTTTTCAAACTTAGGCGAGTACTGGACTGCAGCTAAGCCCTCGAGTGGGAGGGTCGCTCTCCACTCGGTAGGATTTTTCAAACTTAGGCGAGTACTGGACTGCAGCTAAGCCCCCGAGTGGGAGGGTCGCTCTCCACTCGGTAGGATTTTCAAATACTTAGGCGAGTACTGGACTGCAGCTAAGCCCCCGAGTGGGAGGCTGGCTCACCACTCGGTAGGATTTTCAAATACTTAGGCGAGTACTGGACTGCAGCTAAGCCCCCGAGTGGGAGGCTGGCTCACCACTCGGTAGGATTTTCAAATACTTAGGCGAGTACTGGACTGCAGCTAAGCCCCCGAGTGGGAGGCTGGCTCTCCACTCGGTAGGATTTTCAAATACTTAGGCGAGTACTGGACTGCAGCTAAGCCCCCGAGTGGGAGGCTGGCTCACCACTCGGTAGGATTTTCAAATACTTAGGCGAGTACTGGACTGCAGCTAAGCCCCCGAGTGGGAGGCTGGCCTCCCACTCGGTAGGATTTTCAAATACTTAGGCGAGTACTGGACTGCAGCTAAGCCCCCGAGTGGGAGGCTGGCTCACCACTCGGTAGGATTTTCAAATACTTAGGCGAGTACTGGACTGCAGCTAAGCCCCCGAGTGGGAGGCTGGCTCACCACTCGGTAGGATTTTCAAATACTTAGGCGAGTACTGGACTGCAGCTAAGCCCCCGAGTGGGAGGCTGGCTCACCACTCGGTAGGATTTTCAAACACTTAGGCGAAACGGGTTCGCAGCTAAGCCCCGAGTGAGAAGGCTGGCTCACCACTCGGTAGGAAATTATTTTTACAAACTTAGGCGAAACGGATTCGCAGCTAAGCCACCCACTGGGGGATTTCTCACGCAAACAAAACAATAACAATCACTGGGAAAATTATAACGCTCTTGTCTTTGATAAATAAACTACAGAAGTTTTTCTTATTACATCTCATCCGAGTGAGAATTCAAGTATAAAAGGGGCGGAGCAGCTCCGCATTCCAGGCTCGTGGCTCATCAATCTGGCGATCGACATTATAAAGGTGGTACGCTCCATTGTGGAGGACTCTGGTGACTATGAAGGGACCTTCCCAAGTAGGAGCGAGTTTGTGTGGTTTCTGTTGATCCACTCGGAGGACCAAGTCTCCTTCTTGGAAGGCTCGACTCTTCACATTTCTGGCATGGAATCGACGCAAGTCCTTGCTGATAGATGGTCGATCGGATCATGGCCATTTCTCTTTCTTCTTCCAGGAGGTCGACTGCGTCCTGCCGGGCTTGTTCTGCTTCATCTTCAGAGTAGAGCTCGACTCGGGGTGCGTTGTGAAGCAGGTCACTCGGCAAAACTGCTTCGGCTCCGTAGACCAGAAAGAATGGGGTTCTTCCAGTCGATCGGTTCGGGGTTGTCCTCAATCCCCAAAGAACTGATGGAAGCTCGTCGACCCATGCACCTGCTGCGTGCTTGAGATCGCGCATCAGTCGGGGTTTCAGTCCTTTGAGAATTAAGCCGTTTGCTCTTTCCGCTTGTCCATTCGACTGGGGGTGAGCGACTGAAGCGTAGTCGACTCGTGTGCCTTGAGAGGCGCAAAAGGCTCTGAATTTGTCAGAATCGAAGTTTGACCCATTGTCAGTGATGATGCTGTGCGGAACTCCATATCTGAATATCAACTCTCTGATGAAACTGATAGCAGTGCAAGCATCAAGATTCTTGATAGGCTTAGCTTCAATCCATTTGGTGAACTTGTCGACTGCTACTAGCACATGAGTGAAGCCGCTCCTGCCCGTTCTCAGTGGTCCAACCATGTCCAGTCCCCAAACAGCGAAGGGCCAGACGAGTGGAATGGTTTTCAGGGCTGACGCGGGTTTGTGCGACATATTGGAGTAAAACTGACATCCTTCACATTTGTCGACTATCTCTTTCGCCATTTCATTCGCCCTTGGCCAGTAGAATCCCGCTCGGTATGCTTTAGCCACAATGGTCCGAGAGGACGCATGATGACCACAGGTCCCCGAGTGGATATCATCAAGGATTATCTGACCTTCTTCTGGTGTTATACACTTCTGACTGACTCCAGTCGCGCTTTCTCTATACAACTGTCCCTTTATGACTGTAAAGGCCTTGGATCGACGGACGATCTGTCGAGCCTCTTCTTCGTCCTCTGGGAGTTCTTTCCTTAGGATGTACGCGATGTACGGTACCGTCCAGTCGGGAGTGATGACCAAAACTTCCATGATCAGGTCGACCACAGCTGGAACTTCAACTTCAATCGGATCCGTGGCACTTTTTGGCTGCGGGGCTTCTTCAGTGAAGGGATCCTCCTGAACTGATGGTGTGTGGATGTGTTCCAAAAACACATTGCTGGGAATGGCTTCTCTTTTGGAACCTATTTTCGCCAAATCATCAGCTGCTTGATTTTTCAGTCGGGGTATGTGATGAAGTTCTAACCCCTCGAATTTCTTCTCCAGCTTTCTCACTGCATTGCAATAACCAGTCATGGCCGGACTTCTGACGTCCCACTCCTTCATCACTTGATTAACCACCAAATCTGAGTCGCCATAGACCATGAGGCGACGGACGCCGAGTGAAATGGCCATGCGCAACCCATATAAAAGTGCTTCGTATTCTGCTTCGTTATTGGAGGAATCAAAGTGGATTTGAAGAACATATCTGAGCTTATCTCCTCGGGGGGAGACCAATACTACTCCGGCACCGGAACCATTCAGCATTTTGGAACCGTCGAAGAACATGGTCCAATGCTCCGAGTGAACCTGAGTCGGCAGTTGTTGTTCAATCCACTCGGCGACGAAATCTGCTATTGCTTGGGACTTGATAGCTTTCTTTGCCTCAAACTTGATATCTAGAGGAAGGAGTTCAATCGCCCATTTTGCCACTCGACCAGTTGCATCTCTGTTGTGCAGGATCTCTGACAATGGAGCGTCGCTGACGACTGTAATGGAATGATCAGAGAAGTAGTGAGCAACCTTCTTTGTGGTCATATAAATCCCATATACAAGCTTCTGATAATGAGGATATCTTTGCTTCGACGGGGTCAAAACTTCAGAAACATAATATACTGGGCGCTGAACTTTGAAGGCTTTTCCTTCTTCTTCCCGCTCGACCGTAAGTACCGTACTGACGACTTGTCCCGTGGCTGCGATGTAAAGCAGCAAAGGCTCTTTGCTGATTGGAGCAGCAAGCACCGGCTGGGTGGAGAGCAGAGCTTTGAGCTCTGCAAACGCTGCATCAGCTTCAGGAGTCCACTCGAACTTGTCTGACTTCTTCATCAATCGGTAAAGAGGCAATGCCTTTTCACCGAGACGAGAGATGAATCGACTTAAAGCGGCCAAGCAACCAGTAAGCTTCTGGACGTCGTGCACTCGCACAGGACGTTTCATCCGGAGTATAGTACCGACTTTTTCTGGATTGGCGTCGATTCCCCGTTCGGAAACGAGAAAACCGAGTAACTTTCCGCCAGGAACTCCGAATGTGCACTTTGATGGATTAAGCTTGATATCATACCTCCTGAGGTTGGCAAAGGTTTCAGCAAGGTCAGTCAGCAGGTCGGAACCCTTCCGTGACTTGACCACAATATCATCCATGTATGCTTCCACATTCCGACTGATTTGAGTGAGCAAACACTTCTGAATCATCCTCATGAATGTGGCTCCGGCATTCTTGAGGCCGAATGGCATGGTAACATAACAGAAGCACCCGAATGGAGTGATGAAAGCTGTTTTGATCTCGTCAGGTCCATACAGACGGATCTGATGGTACCCGGAATAGGCGTCTAAAAAAGACAGTCGCTCACATCCCGCAGTCGAGTCGACTATCTGGTCGATGCGGGGGAGAGGAAAATGATCTTTCGGGCAGGCCCGATTGATATGTTTAAAGTCAATGCACATGCGAAGTGACTTGTCCTTCTTGGGGACCATGACAACGTTGGCGAGCCACTCGGAGTGGTAAATCTCTCGGATGAACTCCGCTGCTAAGAGCCGAGCCACCTCCTCACCAATAGCCTTTCTCTTCTGGACGGCGGACCGTCGGAGATGTTCTTTGACGGGTTTCACTTTTGAGTCGACTCGTAGGCGGTGCTCAGCCAGCCCCCTGGGAACACCCGGCATGTCAGAAGGCTTCCATGCGAAGATGTCCCAGTTCTCACGGAGGAACTGGATGAGCGCTTCTTCCTATTTGGAGTCGAGTGTTGTTGAGATATGAGTCGGAGCAGCACTGGGATCGGTCGGGTGAATGTGAACCGGCTTCGTTTCACCAGACGACTGAAAAGCTGATTCTGTAGCGGGCTTCTTGGCTCGCAACAAATCACTCGGGTCTGCAGTCTTCTGGTACTCCTGCAGCTCCACCACTGCCATCTGAGCATCAGCGATCTTTGAGCCTTTCTGAAAACACTCTTCTGCTTTCTTCCGATTGCCCGTAACAGTGATCACACCTTTGGGACCAGGCATCTTCAATTTGAGATACACATAACATGGTCGAGCCATGAAGCGTGCGTAAGCTGGCCTGCCCAAAATAGCGTGATAAGCACTCTGGAAATCCACAACTTCGAACGTCAACTTTTCTTTGCGGTAATTCTTGGAATCACCGAAAACCACATCAAGAGCAATTTGGCCGAGTGACTCAGCCTTCTTCCCAGGAATGACTCCATGGAAACTCATGTTGCTGGTACTGAGTCTGGACATCGGAATGCCCATCCCTTTCAACGTCTCAGCATACAGTATGTTCAAACCACTGCCACCATCCATCAAGACTTTGGTCAGTCGAGTGCCTTCAACAACTGGGTCGACCACCAAAGCTTGCCTCCCAGGGGTGGCAATGTGCGTTGGGTGATCGGACTGGTCGAATGTGATGGCAGTCTGAGACCACTTCAGATAACTGGGTGTCGCCGGAGCAACCATATTCACCTCACGGTTGATAACTTTCAGTCGACTTTTGCTTTCAACATCAGCAAAAATCATCAAGGTGGAATTGACCTGGGGGTATCCATCATCACTGTCTTCCTTGTCCTCAACTTTGTCCGACTCCTTTTCCTTATCTTTGGGTTGTTTGCCCTGGAACTGCTGGATCAAGAGCCGACACTGTCGAGTGGTATGTTTCGGGTAAATGAGCTTACCCTCTTCATCTTTCTTGGTGTGGATGTGACATGGCAAATCCAACACATCATTTCCGTCTTGGTCTTTAACTTTCTTGGGGTTCCAAGGCCCTTTGGGTTTCCCCTTAAACTTTCCTTGAGTTACAGCCAAGGCTTCCCCAGGAGCAGCTGGCTCGGCTTTCCGCTTCTGTTTCCGATTGGAATTTCCTCCTCCGGTTTCTTGGGCGACTGACTTGTGCTTGCCACTCCGGAGTCGATCCTCATCTTCACCATTAGCGTACTTGGTGGCAATCTCCATCATCCGATTCAGAGACATGTCTCCGGTTCGACCGAATTTCAGATTCAGTTCTCTGTACTTGACGCCTTCTTTGAAGGCACAGACTGCTTGGTGATCAGGCACATTCTCTACCGTGTGATGTAACGTGATCCATCTCTGGATGTAATCCCTCAAAGTTTCATTCGGCTTCTGCACGCAAGACCGCAGTTCCGTCAGCCCTGCCGGTCGCTTGCATGTTCCTTCAAATGTGGTGACAAACACTCGGGCGAGATCTTCCCAAGTGTAAATGCTGCTGGGTGCTAACTGATTCAGCCACGCTCTGGCCGAGCCCTCCAACATGAGAGGCAGGTGCTTCATGGCCACTTCATCATTGCCACCGCCAATCTGGACAGCCACTCGGTAGTCTTCAAGCCAAGTATCGGGCTTGGACTCACCAGTGAACTTACTGACTCCAGTCGCCAACCTGAAGTTGGGAGGAATCACAGCGGCCCTGATGGCTCTACTAAAGCACTCTGGCCCTGAAACATGTACTCTGCTGCTGGTACGTGCATCTCTGTCGTGACCTTCTCGGTGAGCTCTGTTCCTGTCGACCAAACCTTGAACGAGAATGGATCTTGCATCAAAGCCAGGTTCCCTGGGGTCGACTGGAATCCTTCGCCCAACACTATGAGGGCGCCTGTCATCCTGCTGTCGAGGCACATACGATCCACTCCTCGGGGGAGGGGTGGGCACTCGACGTCGATCTTCACGATCGAATCGGTGATCATACTGCTCACGGTTCCCGTACTGATCATGCCGGTCCCCACGTCCCTCACGCCTCGGGGGCGATCTTGGGCTATGAGCCGACTGGACTGTGTCTGCAGCAATGGATCTGCTATGAATCCTGTTCCACGACTGAGAAATAGCGGAATTCTGGTCTCCTGCTGCCCGGAGTAACGCTCTGATCTGCATCAAGCCTCTTCCAACCTCTGACTGGGAAGGCTGAATCGACTCTGCTATACGGGCTGCAACTGCTAAATTCGGAATTGGAGTTCGATATACCTGCGGGGGCGGAAAGAGCTGACGTCGACTGGATTCTGGAACCCGTTGTCGCGCATGCTCGTCGAGTGCTCGCTGGAGGTTCTCCAGTCGAGTGCGCTCAGCCAAGTTTGCCAGGCGTGCGTCCTCCAAGGCACAAGCCTCAGGGGTTTCTCCAATGATAGGAGTGTGCAGTGCATCCATGTTCCGGCGACGAAGTTCTTCTCTCTGCAGCGATGTGAGAGGCTCGGGGAGATACTCCTCATGGGGATGCAATGGGTCGCCTCCACCTGCGCCTTCGTCGGTGTGGGGAAAACCGGGAGGACTGCGCGGTCCATCGACCATCAGAACCTCCGCCGCTGGATCACTGCTGTCGCACTCGGATGCGGTCTCTGCGGAGCCAGTCGAACAGGCCGTAGAGGGATTCGTCGGGCTCGATCGCCACGACTTGAGGGGTGGCCGATTGGCGTGCCACCGCGTGTCTCACCCACCGCTGAAGTCTCGACTGACCGGAGCGCTTGCGCTGGCGGGAAACAGGGAGGGAGGACAACACAGGGGCCAATCGATAATGGGTCGACGGTTGTCGCAAGAGGATGCTGCGGACGCACGCGCGAAAGTGCGTTGCCCCGCGGCCAGGGAGTGCGTCGACGTCGAGCGGAGCCTCCTGAAGCCAGGCAGAGTCGTCGGCGATGAACGTGAGCGCGCCGAGACGGATCTCGCGGCCCTCCACCAAAACTCCGCCAGAAACCATGATGATTTGGATCGGAAAAGATCGCAACTCCTCCAACAAATCGCTAAGACACCTGCCCCACGGTGGGCGCCAACTGTCGTGGTTCTAAGTCTGACAGTAATGTAGGGGGTAGGTATGGAGAGGCAAGATCTTAGCTATGGAGTAGTTGTAAGCACACGAGGTTTACGAGTTCAGGCCCTTCTCGGAGGAAGTAATAGCCCTACGTCTCGGAGCCCGGAGGCGGTCGACTGGATTATGTGTGTATGAATTACAGGGGTGCGAACCCTTTACACTGAGGAGGGGGTGGCTTATATAGAGTTTGCCAAACCCCTCCGGCCCTCAGTTATGCAGGGTTTTAAGTACATTAAGGTCGGGTGTTACTGGTAACGCCCCTAATAAAGTGCTATGATGACCATAAAAGCTACTTAATGACCGACCGTTAGCGTGCGGAGTGACTTTAGGTCTCCTGGCCGTCGAGTGGTTGGATCTTGGTCGAGTGATTGCTTCTTGGTCGAGTGTCTTCGAGTATGTCGAGTGGAACACCTCCAAGTCGATTGAAAGGTGATTTCTTCTAGAGATGTCCTTGGGTAGGGCAGTTAGGACAGGTCCATGACCCTACCCTAGGTACATAGCTTCATCATCCCCCCCCCTCCCACGGGGAGTCTGAATTGGACTAGGGGAGGGGGCGGGCCCCCCTTTCCTTCTCCTCTTCCCTCTCCCTTCCCCTTTCCCCCTCCGTAAGAAAGGAAGGGGGCGAATAGGACTTAGAGTCCTATTCGGTTTCCCCCATGGCGTGCCCCCTAGGACCGGCCACCTCCTTCTTTATATACGGGGGCAAGGGGGCACCCCAAGGCACAACAATTGTTCTCTTAGCCATGTGCGGTGCCCCCCTCCACAATTTACTCCTCCGGTCATAGTGTCGTAGTGCTTAGGCAAAGCTCTGCTCGGATCACATCACCATCACCGTCACCATGTCGTTGTGCCGACGAAACTCTCCCTCGACCCTCTACTGGATCAAGAGTTCGAGGGACGTCATCGAGCTGAACGTGTGATGAACTCAGAGGTGTCATACGTTTGGTACTAGATCAGTTGGATCGTGAAGACGTTCGACTACATCAACCGCCTTAACCTAACGCTTCCGCTTTCGGTCTACGAGGGTATGTGGACACACTCTTCCCCTCTCGTTGCTATGCATCTCCTAGATAGATCTTGCATGATCATAGGAAAGTTTTTGAAATTGCACGCTATGTTCCCCAACATTCCAAAGGATGGAAGTTATGTCAACTGAGGTCCGAGGAGTGGCATGGACGGAATGCCACTGCACCATGGATGCACCATTAGTTGAGATTCCAATTGACGATGAACTAGTTGAGGAGATGAATTACCAAGATCCGTTGATGACGACCCAAGGCAGCGATGGTTGCATGCGACCTCCACATCGTTGTCGTGGTGTGCGAGCCCCATCCTTTACACACCGGATTACGTCGCCACGCTCACTAATGCACCATGCGGTCTGCTGGACGGCTTCCAGCACAATGGAGACAGTGATGATATGTAGGGTTGGTGCCCTGGAGCAGATGTCGTGGTGATGAGATATGGAAACAAGAAACGAGGAAGATCACCGACATGCTGCCTCGTCTCATCGGCGGCGGACACAATGGCGAGGATGCGCTTCTCGTTGTGGATCAGATTGGATCCATATGCCGGATAAAACTGCAGTTGTGTTTATGGAGAGGACAGGGTGGTTGTAGTGGGCGACGAGCTATTTGGGCAAAGGATTAGGTCCGGGTTATGCGCAGAGGATATGGGTGGTTTCCAATGGGCTGACGGGACGTGTTTCCTTTTCCTTTTTGCCATTATACGCAGCGTCGGAAGACCGTCTGATTGGACTAGTGATGTAGGGTGGAACCCTAGATGGCCGATCTTTCACGAAAGGAGCGGATCCCGCGAAGAACACGAAGAACACAAGGGGGAAAATGAGGGGAATCACGAGGGGAAACACAAGAGAAACACTAAAACCAACAAGATATGGTCACACATATGCTAGATCCTCGAAACACAAAGAGATACACGATCCAAATCCAACAAGGGACAATACAAAGAGTAGCTGGTTCTTCTCCGTGAGGAGATCTTGAATCCACAAGGGGATCTTCCCGTAAAGGGGTCTTGAATCCAAGGTGGATCTTCTCTGAAGAGGGGCCGCGGTCTCTCTCAAGGAGTAGATCCGATATGGATGAGCGAAGCTCTATCTCACAAATGAGCTAACACAATGCTAACCCTAACTAGAAGGAGGTGGGGAGTATATATAGGTTAAGCCATGTAGGGGTAAGTGGGAAAGAGGGATACATAGGCCCTTGGCCCGTCCATTGTGCACAGACAGGCGCCGGATGCCCGGGCTAGGGGCCGGATGTCCGGGGCTTCGCGACGGGCCGGATGTCTGGGCTGGAGGGGCCGGATGTTCGGGCTGGCGGGATCGGTTCCAAACGCATTTGGTGATGGAGGGGCCAGATTTCCGGGCTGGAGGGGCCAGATGTCCGGGGCTTCAGGAGGAGCCGGATGTCCAGGGTGATGGCCGGATGTCCGGGCTATCGGGGTCACTTCCGGAGCTCTCTGGATAGGAAGGGTGAGGGAGTCCTGGATTAGGGGGTCCTCGGGCAGCCGGACTATGTACTTTGGCCGGAGTCTTGGACTATGAAGATACAAGATTGAAGACTTCGTCCCATGTCCGGGTGGGACTCTCCTTTGCGTGGAAGGCAAGCTTGGCAGTTCGGATATGTAGATCTCCTCCCTTGTAACTGACTCTGTGTAACCGTAGCCCCCTCTGGTGTCTATATAAACTGGAGGGTTTAGTCCGTAGGACAACAACAATCATAATCATAGGCTAGCTTCTAGGGTTTAGCCTCTACGATCTCGTGGTAGATCAACTCTTGTAATACTCATATCATCAAGATCAATCAAGCAGGACGTAGGGTATTACCTCCATCGAGAGGGACCAAACCTGGGTAAACATTGTGTCCCCTGCCTCCTGTTACCATCCGCCTTAGACGCACAGTTCGGGACCCCCTACCCGAGATCCGCCGGTTTTGACACCGACATTGGTGCTTTCATTGAGAGTTCCACTGTGTCGTCACCATAAGGCTTGATGGCTTCTTCGATCGTCGACAACGATGCGATCCAGGGTGAGGTTTTTCTCCCCAGACAGATCTTCGTATTTGGCGGCTTCATACTACGGGCCAACTCGCTTGGCCATCTAGAGTAGATCGAGAGCTACGCCCCTGGCCATCAGGTCGGGTTAGGAAGCTTGAACTATACTGCCGACATCCGCGGAGACTTGATCTTTGACGGATTCGAGCCCATGTCAGGTGCGTCGCACAGTCATGACGAGCATGACTTAGCTCTGCCGCCGGACGGTGTTCGGGAGATCACCCATGTGGCAACTCTGGCCCTCAATTCGGAGCAGATAGTGCCGTCCGAAGATGGGTGGATGGACCACGCCACGGAGGCCGCACACTCAGCGGCGATAGAGCCGAATACTGACTCCACCTCCTATGAGACCTATGTTGCCGGACCCTTGGATTCATCCCCGGCCACATGCTCCAAACCACCTGCGTCCGTGCCTATCAAATCTGTTTGGGCACCGATCATGGAGTTTACCTCCGCGGATATCTTTTAGCACTCGCCCTTAGGCAACGTGCTAAATTCATTGAGGTATCTCTCCTTGTCAGGAGACCCTTGGCCGAACTATGTCCGGCTCGAGTGGCAAGCAGAGGACGAAGAAATTCGTTCCCCACCCACCACCCACTTAATAGCCACTATCGATGACTTAACCGAAATGCTTGATTTCGGCTCCGAAGACATCGACGGTATGGACGACGATGCAGGAGAAGAACAGGAACCACCGCCCACAGCGCGCTGGACAGCCACCTCATCATATGATATATACATGGTGGACACCCCCAAAGAAAGCGATGGCAATAAGGTAACGGAGGATAATCCCCTCAATACGCAATCTAAGCACCGGTGTCATCGGCGCCACTCTAAGCCTCGCCATAGCAAAAGCAGAGATATCGACAAAAGAGACAATAACGCCACGAACAGTGCCGAAGACAATCCCCTCCAGCCAGGCTTCGAGCGGGAGGATGGGCAAGCTAGCCCTAAGGAACATGCGGCAGACGGAGAATCAGAGGATGACAATTACATGCCTCTCTCCGATGACGAGGTGAGCCTCGGCGACAAAGAATTTATCGTGCCTGAGGATCCCGTCGAGCAGGAGCGCTTCAAGCGCCGGCTTATAGCCACAGCAAAAAGCCTGAAGAAAAAGCAACAGCAGCTCCAAGCTGATCAAGATCTGCTACCGGATAGATGGAGCGAAATACTGGCAGGCGAGGAATACGAACTCGAGCGCCCAACCAAAAGTTACCCAAAGTGCAGGTTGCTACCCCAACTAGAGGAGGAAACATTAAAGCCTACACTACCAGCGTATGATGCGGCTGACGGGCCACCTCGTGACCGAGACAAAGCGGCATATCAGCCCGAAGTCCAGCCCCCACCCCCTCACCAGTCAAACAAAAACACCAAGGCCCCGGGGAACACGCAAGACCTGTGAGACATATTGGAAAACAAAGCAGGACATACAAGATCAATATACGGATCACGGGGGCGCGCCCCAACGGGTGACGACGACCGTCACGCCGGATACACTAAAAGCAAATCCGACCGGGCCGAATACAGCAGACAAGACTCGTACGAACTGCGTCGTAATATAGCCCGGCACAGAGGCGCCGCACACCCCCTATACTTCACGAATGAAGTAATGGATCACGAATTCCCAGAAGGTTTTAAACCCGTGAATATTGAATCATATGATGGCACAACAGACCCCGCGGTATGGATCGAAGATTTCCTCCTCCACATCCACATGGCCCGCGGTGACGATCTACATGCCATCAAGTACCTCCCATTCAAACTCAAAGGACATGCTCGACATTGGCTCAATAGCCTGCCGGCAAACTCCATTGGCAGTTGGGAGAACTTGGAAGACACATTCCTTGATAACTTCCAGGGCACTTATGTGCGACCACTGGATGCCGATGATTTAAGTCACATAACCCAACAGCCAGGGGAATCAGCCAGGAAATTTTGGACTCGGTTTCTAACTAAAAAGAACCAAATCGTCGACTATCCGGATGCCGAGGCCTTAGCGGCATTTAACCATAACATCCGCGATGAGTGGCTCGCCCGACACCTCGGCCAAGAAAAGCCGAAGTCCATGGCAGCCCTCACAACACTCATGACCCGCTTTTGTGCGAGCGAGGATAGCTGGCTGGCTCGCAGCAACAACACTTCAAGAAACCCTGGCAATTCAGATGCCAAAGATAGCAACGGCAGGCCACGTCACAACAGACACAAGCGCCGCAACAACGGCGACAACGCCGAAGACACGGCAGTCAATGCCGGATTCAGTGGCTCTAAATTCGGTCAGCGAAAAAAGCCGTTCAAAAGAAGCAATCTGGGCCCATCCAGCTTGGACCGCATACTCGGTCGTTCATGTCAAATTCACAGCACCCCCGATAAACCAGCCAACCACACCAACAGAGAATGCTGGGTGTTCAAACAGGTCGGCAAGTTAAATGCCGAAAACAAGGAAAAGGGGCTACATAGCAACGACGAGGAGGAGCCCCGGCCGCCGAACATAGGAGGACAGAAGAAATTCCCTCCCCAAGTGAAAACGGTAAACATGATATACGCAACCCATATTCCCAAGCGGGAACGGAAGCGTGCACTGAGGGACGTCTATGCGATGGAGCCAGTCGCCCCAAAGTTCAACCCATGGTCTTCTTGTCCGATCACCTTCGATCGCAGGGACCACCCCACCAGTATCTGTCATGGCAGTTCTGCCGCATTTTTCCTTGACCCCATCATTGACGGATTTCATCTCACTCGAGTCCTTATGGACGGTAGCAGCAGCCTGAACCTGCTCTATCAGGATACAGTGCGTAAAATGGGCATAGACCCCTCGAGGATCAAACCCACCAAAACCACCTTTAAAGGTGTCATCCCAGGTGTAGAGGCCTGTTGCGTGAGCTCAATAAAACTGGAAGTAGTCTTTGGATCTCTGGACAACTTCCGAAGCGAGGAGTTAATCTTTGATGTCGTCCCCTTCCATAGTGGCTATTATGCATACCTCAAGCTCAAAATGTTAGGACCTCGCGGGGTTATAACAGTTAATGGAAACACAGAACGCTCGCTCCGCACGGCGGAGCACACTGCGGCCCTCACGGTAGAAGCGCAAAGCAGCCTTATAGGCAAACCGCCAATTCGGCGAAAAAGACCCCGGGCACCTTCAAGCGAGTCCGGAGTACCCTGCAAGAGGATTGCCAGGCACGTTTAGAGCTCGCCTAGCAATTCGGCCTCCGTCCTAGTCCCAGTGAAGAGGACATCAATACCATTGTTACACCCACAACCCCTGCTGCTATACATACTAGACCAATTACTAGAGCTTGTGCACGCCAATCGAATTATTAGGTACTTTTGTTTCTTGGTAATGATTCTAATGTTCATGAGAATATGATGTTGCCTAAATTGGATACATTTGTTTTGCTTACAAATGAAGGGCCTAGCTTGGACAAGAAACATGAACCTTGGAACAAGTTCAAGCATGGAGATCATGGCATGCGCAAGGGGATCCAGAACGGAGTTACAAGTGATGATTTCAGGACTTTTAAGCCACCATAAGGAGTGCATGAAGCCTTGGACAAAATATACAAGATGCCACTTCATAAATTATTTCCAGAGGCTATTTTACGTGCTGCGTCAGTATTTTCGAAATACTTAAGTATAGGCTGTTTTTAGAGTCTGTATGTGTGGGGAAACAAGAGTTAGGGTTGGTTTCGGACCCCTCCTCCAAGGGCCACGAAATCCTCCCCTCTTCCTTCGTATATACAGCCCTTAGGGCGTCGTTTAGACTTTGCGTTTTGTTTAGATTAAAAGTTTGCCATAGCTGCAACTTCGCGTGCTTCGTTTGTGTCCAACGACCAGACCAAGACGTCACAGAACCTCACCTTGATCAATAAAGCTTTCATCTTATATTTGCAATATCCAGATTGCAATCTCAGTTTCTTGCTTGTTCTTCGTTTGCTCGCAGGAAACAAACCCTCGTGGTCAGGTTGATCGTGCTCCTGCGTGATCAATAACCCCTCGGAAGTTGGTTTAGCGATTGCTAAGGCACGATGTCTCACACGTTCATAGTCGGATCGTCAAGGTAGACTCCCACAAAAACGATAGCCACCATCTCATCGAAACATCGGGACACCTTTGCCTCTATCAAGTGGTATCAGATTTCCAGGTTGCTCGGTGAGATTTTACAGTTTTTCTTAGTTTAGATCGAGTCTGTTCTTCATACCTACAGTCCACGAAAAAAAAGCCAAAAAAAATTACGGTTAGTTCATCATATCTGAACCAATCTGAGCCTTTGCATAGTCTTTTCAGTATTTTGCTTTGTTGAATTTGCGGTTGCATCATCGTATCTAGTTGCTGGTCTTAGAGTCTAGTTTTTTAGAGTTTCGAGTTCTGGTCATAAGTTGTCACGCCGCCGCCGCATCATCATCATCGCTCCTGCCATCTACCACCACCGCTTATCCGCCATCGATCCGTATCCATATACCACCACCAATCCGTCTCCATATACCATCACCAATCCGTATCCATATACCACCACCAATCCGTATCCATATACCACCACCGCTGCCATATCCTACCATCATATATCCACCACCAATTCGAGTTCCTGTCATATTAGGTTTGTTTTCAAGGTCCGTCTAATTTCCGATTTGTCTTTCCTTGCCTGAGTAAAAAAAAGAGTCTGGAGACCCCCAGGCAGTTTTTAGGCCAAAATTTTCACAGGCAAATTTTTTCCCTATCCTATTTTTAGGTTTTTCTGAGTTTTTTGAGCCACGTGCCATCATAGTGATTTTTTGTCGCACTTTTTCATCGTCGCTGCCCTGATTTCCGAAAAAAAAGTCAAAAAAATACGTGCCCATCCTGTCAGTTTGACGAGGTAAGAGTTTTGAGACACTCGCCATTACAGTGATTTTTCGCAAAAAAAAGAGGAGCGCCAAAAAAAGGAGCGAAAAAAAAGTTCCAGAGTGTGCTTTTCCCTTGTTTACATGCAGCGCTGTGATTTTGTTAGTGTTCTAGGCTCGCGTCTCTAGCACGGTCTAGCCTAGGACCAGCACAGTACCGTCGTTGAGCATTTATTCAACTTTGCATCTCTGAATTGATTATTGCTGACCCTTTTTGCTACCATATTATAAGCCTTCCCAACTCCACATACATCTACGTCGTGCGTTTGACTCTCCCTGGTAATCGCTCTATCCAAGCTTTGAGAGTTTTGACTACGACGGTTGCCGATCACCGCCTGCTGCTGGGTAAGAACTGGTAAGCATTTGAGATTTGCTTGACAGATTTGAGACATCCACCACCACCTCTTGTTAGTAGTCTGTAGGATCATATTCTTGTGTGTTTCTATTGCTGCTAACCATGGCAGGATCACAAGCTGACGAGACTGACTGGGAGAACATGATGAATAAGGAGTTGCATGATAAATTTCAGCACATGATGAGTGGACAGGTGCAAGATGTGCTAAACAGATTTCAACAACAACAACGTCGCTTTCCAAATCAAGTGGGACGAGCACAGCGCGTTCCCGTTGACCCTGGGCAAAATTCTGGTGCCGCTGTTGATGCTTCTGCCGCTCCTACTGCTACTGCAAAGCTGGAGGACCATTACGAGGATGAGGTTGACCAAAATCAGAACTACGTGCAACCACCAGCACCACAACCACCAGGTCGTCCTCATGCATATCATCGCAACGATAGGGCTGCACCACCACCTGAGGTACATGACCATCTTCCTAAACTAAAATTGAATATTTCACCATTTGAGGGTAGATATGTTCCTGATACATATCTTACTTCGGAATTAGAAATTGAACAACGACTTACATGTTTACAATATCCTGAGGAGAGACGTGTTCCTGCTGATGTTTGTGCTTTCACTAGCTTTGCATGTGTTTGCTGGTCTGAACATTATAGATTATATCCTATTCCAACTACTTGGGCTGCTTTGAAAACTGCTATGCGTACTCGTTGGGTTCACCATATTATCGCCGTGAATTACTTCAAAAATTGCAACGTTTAAGACAAGGAAAAAATTATGTAGAAGAATATTATCAAGAATTACAAACTGGCATGATTAGATGTGGTATTGTTGAGGAGAATGAAGCTATGCTTGCACGTTTTATGGGTGGATTGAATAGAGAGATTCAGACCATTCTAGAGTATAAGGAGTATACTAATATCACTCGTTTATTCCATCTTGCTTGTAAAGCTGAACGTGAAGTGCAGGATCGACAGGCATTGGCGCGAACTAACTTTTCTGCAAGTCGATCTTCATCATGGACACCACGTGCATCCTCTACTTCCACTCCACCAGCACCTCCATCAGGTGCCACCTCCAGCCGTGATACAAGAAAGCAGGCACAACCACCACTATCTGCCAAGAGCACACCTGTCGGACCTGCGCAGAGCTCTTCTTCTTCCATGGCATCAACAGGGCACACAAGTGATATTATTTGTCGTCGTTGTAAGGGAAGAGGACATTTTGCGAGAGAATGCCAATCTCAGCGTGTGATGATTGCTATTGAGGATGGTGGGTATGAGTCCGCTAGTGACTATGATGAGGAGACTTTGGCTCTTATTACACATGAAGAACACGGTGGAGAGGATTCTGATCATGCGACGCAATACATGGCTACTGAAGATGCTGACATGTATGAATGTTTAGTTGCTCAACGTGTTCTGAGTGTGCAGGTTACACAAGCTGAGAAAAATCAGAGGCATAATTTGTTCCATACAAAGGGAGTTGTGAAGGAACGTTCTGTTCGCGTCATCATAGATGGAGGGAGCTACAATAACTTGGCTAGCATGGAGATGGTTGAGAAGCTATCTCTCACCACGAGACCACATCCACATCCTTACTACATCCAATGGTTCAACAACAGCGGCAAGGTTAAGGTAACACGTAATGTTCATGTGCATTTTAGTATCTCTACATATGTTGATTATGTTGATTGTGATGTGGTACCTATGCAAGCATGTTCCTTATTACTTGGTAGACCATGGCAATTTGATAAAAATTATGTACACCATGGTACAAACAATCAGTATACTCTTGTTCATAAGGATAAAAATATTACTTTGCTTCCTATGACTCCTGATTCCATTTTGAAAGATGATATTAATAGAGCTAATAAAGCAAAACAGGAGAAAAATAAAAGTGAAAATCAGATTGTGGCAAAAGAATTTGAGCAACAAATGCAGCCTAATAATAAACCATCTAGTGTTGCTTCTGAAATTAAATTGAAAAGTGCATGTTTACTTGCCACCAAATCTGATATTGATGATTTAGATTTTAGCAACTCTGTTTTCTATGCTTTTGTGTGCAAAGAGGCATTATTTTCACTCGGGGACGTACCTTCCTCTTTGCCTCTTGCTGTCACTGACATTTTGCAGGAGTTCGCCGACATCTTTCCACAAGACATGCCACCAGGATTACCACTTATTCGAGGGATTGAGCATCAAATTGACTTAATTCCCGGTGCATCATCACCCAACCATGCACCATACCGTACCAATCCAGTGGAGACGAAGGAGATTATGAGTCAAGTACAAGAGCTGCTCGACAAAGGTTATATACGCGAATCCCTTAGTCCTTGTGTTTTTCCTATCATTTTAGTGCCGAAAAAGGATGGTACGTCGCGTATGTGCATTGATTGTAGAGGCATTAATAATATTACTATTTGTTATTGTCATCCTATTCCTAGGCTAGATGATATGCTTGATGAATTGAGTGGCTCTACAATATTCTCCAAAGTTGATTTGCGTAGTGGATACCATCAAATTCGTATGAAATTGGGAGATGAATGGAAAGCAACATTTAAAACTAAGTTTGGATTATATGAGTGGTTAGTCATGCCTTTTGGGTTAACTAATGCACCTAGTACTTTCATGAGATTAATGAACGAAGTTTTACGTGCTTTCATTGGACAATTTGTGGTAGTTTACTTCGATGACATGTTGATTTATAGCAAATCTTTGAAGGAACATTTGGAACATTTACGTGCTATTTTTATTTCTCTACGTGATGCACGTTTGTTTGGTAACCTTGGAAAGTGCACTTTTTGCACCGACTGAGTATCTTTTCTTGGCTATGTTGTTACTCCACAGAGAATTGAAGTTGATAAAGCCAAGATTGAAGCTATTGAGAGTTGGCCGCAGCCCAAAACGGTCACACAAGTGAGGAGTTTCCTTGGCCTCGCTGGTTTCTATAGGCATTTTGTGAGAGATTTCAGCACCATTGCGGCACCTCTCAACGAGCTTACAAAGAAGGATGTGCCTTTTGTTTGGGGTACCACACAGGAAGAAGCCTTCACGGTATTGAAAGATAAGTTGACACATGCTCCTTTACTCCAACTTCCTGATTTCAATAAGACTTTTGAGCTTGAATGTGATGCTAGTGGAATTGGATTAGGAGGTGTGTTATTACAAGATGGCAATCCTGTTGCGTACTTTTCTAAAAAATTGAGTGGGCTTAGTCTGGACTATTCTACTTATTTATAAAGAATTATATGATCTTGTTCGGACCTTAGAAACATGGTAACATTATTAATGGCCAAAGGAATTTGTTATACATTCTGATCATGAATCTTTGAAACACATTAAAAGTCAAGAAAAACTGAACCGTAGACATGCTAAATGGGTTGAATTCATTGAGACTTTCCCTTATGTCATTAAACACAAGAAGGGTAAAGAAAATGTTATTGCTGATGCATTGTCTCGTCGTTATACTATGCTTTCACAACTTGACTTTAAAATATTTGGTTTGGAGACCATCAAAGATCAATATGTGCATGATGCTGAATTTAAAGATGTATTGCAGAATTGTAAGGAAGGGAGAACTTGGAACAAGTTTGTTCTTAACGATGGATTTGTGTTTCGTGCTAACAAGCTATGCATTCCAGCTAGCTCCGTTCGTCTTTTGTTGTTGCAGGAGGCGCATGGAGGAGGATTAATGGGACACTTTGGCGTCAAGAAGATGGAGGATATACTTGCTAGACATTTCTTTTGGCCAAAGATGAGATGGGATGTTGAGCGTTTTGTTGCTCGCTGCACGACATGTCAAAGAGCTAAGTCACGACTCAATCCTCATGGTTTATATATGCCTTTGCATGTACCTAGTGTTCCTCGGGAGGATATATCTATGGACTTTGTTTTAGGTTTACCTCGAACAAAGAAGGGGAGGGATAGCATATTTGTTGTCGTGGATAGGTTCTCGAAAATGGCACACGTTATACCATGTCATAAATGCGATGATGTTGTTAATGTTGCTGATTTGTTCTTTCGTGAAATTATTCGCTTGCATGGTGTGCCAAATACTATTGTTTCAAATCGTGATACTAAATTTCTTAGCCACTTTTGGAGATGTTTAAGGGCTAAGTTGAGGACTAAACTGCTTTTTAGTACTGCTTGTCACCCCCAAACTGATGGACAAACTAAAGTAGTCAATAGAACATTGTCTACTATGCTTAGGGTTGTTTTGAAGAATAACAAGAAAATGTGGGAAGAATGCTTGCCTCATATTGAATTTGCTTATAATCGTTCATTGCATTCTACTACTAATATGTGCCCTTTTGAAATTGTGTATGGTTTCCTACCTCGTGTACCTATTGATTTGTTGCCTCTTCCATCTTCGGAGAAGGTTAATTTTGATGCTAAAGAACGTGCTGAATTGATTTTAAAAATGCATGAGTTAACTAAGGAAAACATTGAGCGTATGAATGCTAAATATAAACTTGCTAGAGATAAGGGTAGAAAACATGTTGTGTTTGCACCTGGAGATCTTGTTTGGTTACATTTGTGTAAGGATAGATTTCCTAATTTGCGCAAATCAAAGCTAATGTCACGTGTTGATGGTCCTTTTAAGGTGTTAGAGAAAATAAATGATAATGCATATAAACTTGAGCTGCCTGCAGATTTCGGGGTTAGTCCCACTTTTAACATTGCAGATTTGAAGCCTTATTTGGGTGAGGACGATGAACTTTAGTCGAGGATGACTTCAATTCAAGAAGGGGAGGATGATGAGGACATCAATACCATTGTTACACCCACAGCCCCTGCTGCTATACATACTGGACCAATTACTAGAGCTTGCGCATGCCAATTGAATTATCGGGTAGTTTCATTTCTTGGTAACGATTCTAATGTTCATGAGAATATGATGCTGCCTAAATTGGATACATTTGTTTTGCTTACAAATGAAAGGCCTAGCTTGGACAAGAAAGATGAACCTTGGAACAAGTTCAAGCATGGAGATGATGGCATGCGCAAGGGGATCCAAAACAGAGTTACAAGTGATGATTTCAGGACTTTGAAGCCACCATAAGGAGTGCATGAAGCCTTGGACGAATACAAGATGCCACTTCATAAATTTCGTCCAGAGGCTATTTTAGGTGCTGTGTCACCTTATTATTGGGCCAGGCCCATGTTTTTTCGAAATACTTAAGTATAGGCTATTTTTAGAGTTCGTATGTGTGGGGAAACAAGAGTTAGGGTTGGTATCGGACCCCTCCTCCAAGGGCCATGAAATCCTCCCCTCTTCCTCCATATATACAACCCTTAGGGCATCGTTTAGACTTTGGGTTTTGTTTAGATTAAAAGTTCGCCATAGGTGCAACTTCACGTACTTTGTTTGTGTCCAATGACCACACCAAGACATCACAGAACCCCACCTTGATCAATAATGCTTTCATCTTATATTTGCAATATCCAGATTGCAATCTCAGTTTCTTGCTTGTTCTTCGTTTGCTCGCAGGAAATAGACCCTCGTGGTCAGGTTGATCGTGCTCCTGCATGGTCAATAACCCCTCGGAAGTTGGTTTAGCGATTGCTAAGGCGCGACATCTCGCACGTTCATAGTCAGATCATCAAGGTCGACTCCCACAGAAACGATAGCCACCATCTCATCGAAACATGGGGACACCTTTGCCTCTATCACCCAGTCAAGCGGCGAAATTTGCACCGCGCGTACATAATTACGCACTCAAGATACCATGGGCATAGGCGGAGTCACGGCTATGGCACGGCCCACAATGCGGCTCAACCGCTTCAGGACCCGTAAAGCTTTAACATTTTCTTCCTTTCAGGCCCCTATTCTCTGAGGGCCATCTCCGATCGTCTGATTATCGGACCCATCACGGGAAAGAAACACCAAGGAAGCTAGAAGCTTTGACGTACAAGGGAATCCTCAGGTGGTCTCTGATAATGATCGATATACCTGTTTTGCATACCCACATGCAGCTTGACCTTGGATAGGACATGTCAAATAGTCCTATTTTTTACTTATTGCACTACATGTATGCATACGCTTTGACGTATCATTTCAATAACAATATCATTCCTTTATCTTTTTTTCCTGTCTGCTTACTTACAACAAGTCGCACCCATACATTCTGATACAACCAGTGCGCCAGGGGCTGTAGTTTACCCCGTAACACGGCATGAAAAGTCCAAACACTTTTGACAGTGCGGCACCTCAAACTTATAGCATTATATGCATCAGCTCCGAATCATGTCTTGGGTCAATAGTTGGGTTTGCATGGCTCCCATGTTTTGGTACCTTATGTTCCGCTATATCGGCTAAGGTAGCACTGGGAGAACTACTGCGATTGTGTCCCGGTTCGTCCGGACGAGCACCTTAGTAGAGAAAGCCGAAAACTGACTGTCATGATGCGGCGAGAGCTGGTCGCTGTTCGAGAGGTCTCAAATCCTTAAAGATTTTTTCCGCTTCGGGCGAGGAGTCGGCCTTGTCTGATTTAGGCATACATAGCGCCGCAAGTTAGGCCTTCCGAATACTATGGGCTTCGCCAAAATTTGAAATTGTAGACTTCTATGGCTAAGTGAGAGTGATAAAGCATTATAGTCCGATTGCCTGGTTCGTTGTGCTGAACACCTCCTTCGAAGGACCCAAAACCGGGATAAAGAGTGATCAGGTTTATCCCGAACACCTCTGTACTAGTTACATGGGGGCAGAGGCCGACGACTGGCCAACTCTCAAATCTTATAAACGGCCGCACAGAAGGTAATATTTTAAATTAACAAGTGTTACATAACGCACATGAACTAGTTTCATATCACAGGATCAAAGAGTACATTCATTCAAATATTACATCCTTAGCACATTCATCTGCCACAAGGTGAGCACCCTTCAGGGCACTGTCATAATACTTTTCGGGGTGGCGATGCTCCTTGCCCTCCGGTGGCCCCTCCTTCACCAGCTTTTCGGCGTCCATCTTCGCCCAGTGCACTTTCGCCCGGGCAAAAGCCCTATGCGCACCCTCAACGCAGGCGGACCACTTTATGACTTCAAGCCGGGGGCAGGCGTTTACAAGCCGCCTTACCAGGCCGAAATAGCTGCCGGGCAGGGGCTCGCCAGGTCACATCCAGACTAGAGGCCCTTCATGGCCAGTTCGGCCGCCTTGTGAAGTTTGACCAGCTGCTTCAACTGGTCGCTCAAGGGCATCGGATGTTCGGTCCCAGTATACTGAGACCAGAACAACTTCTCCGTCGAGCTCCCTTCCTCGTCCCGGTAGAACTCCGCGGCATCCGACACACTGCGGGCTAGATCTGTGAACGCTCCTAGAGAGATCTGAATTCGGGTAAGTAAAAGGAAAGTTTCCTTCACATGCTTGCTTTGCATAAAGAATGCCTTACCCGCCGCTATCTTCCTGACCGCCTCAATTTCCTAGAGGGCCTTTTGGGCTTCGGCCTTGGCATTTTGTGCATTCTCAAGGGCCTTTGCAAGCTCGGACCCTTGCGTCTTAGAGTCACGCTTCAAGGACTCGTACTTCTTGACAAACTCCTGGAGCTCTTGAACCTCGCCGACTCGGGCCTCTTGCTTCTCGCGCTCGGTGCGCTCCTTGGCCGCTTTGCCTTTGTAACATCCCAAATTTTCAATTTGGAATGTTATACATTAGATCATCATTGCATATCATGTTTTATTGCTTTCCGTTCCGTAATCCTCGAAATCCTAAGCAACTCGAGGACCCTCGGAGAGAGTTGGGGATTTTCCGATTTTCATATTTGATTCTTTTATCAAATTTTGAAACAAGGATTTTGGTTTTAATTATTTTTCTCTCCGAAAATATTTCATATTAAAATACAAGAGAGGAGATAATATGACTTCTCCAAAATAAAAGAAATATTGGAGGAAAAATACTAAAATCAAATATTTGTTCCATTTGGATTTTATTGCAATTTTGCTTGCATTAGAAAAATTGCACTTTAGGGCCAAGAAAATGTTCATCTCATTCTAAATATCTTATTTAGACGGTGAAAATTTATTTTGGCATTTTTAGTTTTTTTATTTATTTTTCTAGGATTTTATTTCGGTCGGCGAAATTATTTAAAAAAAAGTTCCCGCGCCCGATTGGGCCCAAGGCCCAGCCGAGCCAGGCCGCCGCCGCCGCCCTCCCACGCGCAACGCCGCCGCCGACTCGGACAAGGAGTCCGAGCCGGACTCCACTCCACCGCCGCCGCCTTGACCCCTCCTCCAAGCCGCCCCACCCCGCCCCTTTATATACACCGCCACCCCACCCCAAAACGC